>NW_027504897.1:0-482852 GCF_021521415.1 Bidens hawaiensis
TAGCGACACAATTTGTTGTCTGTTTGCTATTTTTATCGATATAAAAAACATAAACAAATTAAAATGACCGACACACGGCCTATCTTTTACATTTCCAAAATATTCACTTACAAGAGGTGGGCAAACCGGGTTTTTTTAGGAACCAGTTGGTCAACAAAGATCAACAACCGGGTCAGATGGAAACCGGTTTCAGGTATGATTTGGCTTTTGACCGGTTTTACCAGATTTTGACAGGGCCGGGTCTAGGTTTTGACCAGGTACAGATGGAACGAATTCTAGCGGGTCCAGGTCGGTTCCGGGTCCAAATACGATTTCTTTAAGAAATCGAAACCTGATTCGTATTTACCGGTCAGGTAGGACCGGATCCAAACCTTTTTTTCCCACCTCAAACCGTTACCATACATACAATCCAATACATAACTTTATAATTTAGAGAAAAATAATAATAATAATAATAATAATAATAATAATAATAATAATAATAATTTATTATTTAGTTTTTTTTTTGAAACTTCGGTTAGATGGGCCATGTCTGTTGTAAACCTGTAAACCTTTCACCAGCTTGAAAATGCTACCTCTTTATTTTAAGTTCAAGATTAAAGATTAACATTATTGCAAACTTTAAAGTTTGGACATTTCTCAAATAGTTTTTGAGATTATCTTTTACATACAAGAATTTATGCTCTCTCTTTTAACAAGATTGCAGATTATAACAGAGACATTACCGAGTCCTACCTTCAGGAAACACATTGGGTGGTGGTCTCTTTTAGAATCAACGTATGTTGAAACTGCATTGTTTACAAAGAAATGTTTTCCGTAAAAGATGTTTCTGATTTTTTTGTTTTAACTCAGACGAGTTACCCATATTATATCTTCACCTACCAACCATATAAATAACCACATTTATTTACAATTATATAAACAAAAGTTGCAGCCATGTATGATGATCAATGTCGATAGGTCAATTAAAAACACTTATAAAATACATTTACTAGCTAGGGCAAGTAAGGTGTCGAATCCACATGCAATCAGTGGAAAGTGCAAGTGAAACTCAAATTTTATTAAAAAAATAATTAAAGTGGACAGACGATGTCAAACGCTTTAGTTGAGTCGTGTGTAAACAATAGTATAAAAATAACCAAACTCCAGTGTTCGGGTTTCGAAGCAATTTAGGGAATTGATAAACTTCTTTGGACGGTTTCTTGTAAAATATCTAAATCAAAAGACTTAACGATTGACTGTGTTTATCGTCAGAACTGAATCCGAACAATTGACACGGCTTAATGAAAATCTAGTTGATTATCGTTTTTACTTGTTGAAACACAAAATCAATAATATGGTTAACGATAAACGGGTCAATGATGAAAGAACTTAATCCTAATTGTTGATGACCACAAATCAATTAACTGGCAAAAGATTAAGAAAACAATTAATAAAAATCGTTAAGCGCAAAAGAAAACTCAAAGAATAGATCAATAGAATAATTAACCAAATCCAAATTCAAAGTTAAAGTATAGAATATCAAAACCTAACATGCAACTAACCCTACATCCGGAGATGGTTATGAAGCCTTTAGCCTTGGATCTCGATCTTCATGCTCTTGATTATGATGTTGAAGAAGGATTCCATGGATCAATCGGGTGATTAGGATGTGTTATGGTGCTGTAAAATTGCCTCCAAGAAGTCTCAAAACTGGTGGTGAAAGAAAAATAATCAACCTTTGGGTTTTTATCCTTAAATATTGCATAAAAATAACCAAAAACCCATTTTACGTCAGACCCGATCGTAAGCTACGGCCGAGCCACCGTAAGCTACTGGCTGGCCGTAAGCCTACTGGCTCTGGTCGCTACCTTACGGCGACTACAACACCAAAACACCGTTTTCTTCATAAAATCTTCATTTCAACTCCGTTTTCCCTCCCCGTTTGCGGCCACGTCTTCGTATTTCAATAATCTATCATATAATATATCATTACTTTAATTTACACTCCATAATGAATGTTCCAAATTCGCTCCTTTAAGCTCCCTTAAGCTCTGATCACCTGTAAACATAAAACCAATCAAAGTACTTGTGTTTGATGCATATAAACAGGTAAAACACATAATATAAAACACTTAGAGCACGTTCTTTCATCCTTACATCACATCCCCACACTTACCATTTGCTTGCCCTCAAGCAAACTATCATGAAATACATACACCTCGATCGATGGTTCATCAATTATCAGTATTAATACTAGTGAGGTATAATGTCATACCCAATTCCCAAGAACTGACACTGTCAAAGTTGATAACCCACCAAACAATTTAATGATACATTTTGAAACTATGGAACTGCCCAAAAGAGTGTACTTTGTTTCCAGTTAAGGCACACATGTTCATACCCCTCATAATATAACATCTCTCATCTCGGTTTAAAATCTGGACCAGCAAAATATGTGCTAGTATCTCTCTGCCCTCTATACCAAGTATGAACACAATGTAATAAGCTTGGAAGCAAGTCATATCTCCACCCATTACCCATCAGTTGCATAGAGAAAAGAACTAACATCCTGTTCTTGAGTTTTTTAAATGAGGGAAAGGAAAAGAAAACTAAGGATAGTTAAAAAATGGGTGTTCTTGAGTTTTTTAGGATGGAAAGGAAAGGAGTAGGAGGAGTTAGGAGGGATTAAATTAATGTATTTTCCCAATAAGTTATCCTCCCAAAAATGGGATGATTACTAAGACTAACTATTTTTTAACATAGTTATCCTTTCCTTTCCTCTAATTTCCTTCCAACTCAAAAACACACCTAATTAAAAAAAATTGTCTTCCCTTCCCTTCCCTTTCTTATCCATCCCTCTCCTTTCCTTTTCTTTCCTTGGTTAAAAAAATCAAGAACAAGGCGTAAGGGTTTTGATGTAGCTTAGGTTAGGGTGTGGAAGTGGATTTATTTAGTGACTGATGGGTGGATGAAACCCAATTTATTTAACAAACAACCAGAAAAACACTCACTAATACTTACAAACAGTATTGACTCAAACATTGACTCTTTTTGAGTTTTTCTTTGATTTTTCACCTTTTTTTCACAAATACTAACATCAAAATATACAAACAACTGACTCGAGACATACATACATTGTGTACTATGCTCGACAAACAACTCACTTACAACTCTTATTATACCAGTTTTCATCCACAGGGTTAAAATAAAAGGTCAAGACTAACATGGCTTGTAATGTGGGATAATGTAGGGTAGGGAGTATTATTTTTTTATTTTTTTTATGTAAGGCCAATATAAAGTGGGTTTTCTACAGTCCTGTTTCTCCATATAGGTGGTGGTATTAAGATCTCGAAATGCATGATGTGAGTCCCGAGCCCCGGTGCGGAAGCGTGAAAATAGTCATTACCAATCTACGGTGTGGAGCTCGGGTCTAGGGTTAGGATCGAATCTTACTCAGATTCACTCTTGAATGATGATATCAGTTGGACGGATGAGGTGTATTGGGAGAGAGCTTGATTTGATTAACAATCAACAATAAAGTAGGATGAACAATTGTAATCAAAACACAAACAAGATAGAAACGGTAGTATGAAATATTAGCCGAATGATTCTCATTAAGATGAAACACTCATACATACATTCATACATACAATCAATTAAGAAATATCTCAGCCGCCACCAGGAGAGCTCATCCTGGCGGCAGAAACTCTCTTAATGGGATAAAACCCTAAATCTCACACATACACAATACAGTCACTCAAACTAGACAAATGAATAAAAATATCTATTTATACTAGTCTAGCATGACTTGGTCTTCAAGCCATCCACCCTTGGTTGAGACCGAATAATATATATTTTTCACCCAAAGATTAATTCGATGCGTTGGTCTAAAATATAAGTCCCAACAATCTCCCCCTTAGACCGATGCCATCGAATTCTTCCATGATCACCTCATAACTCGTTGTCTTTCATTGAAATTCTCCCCCTCACGTTAAGCTTCTCCCATTGTTCATTTCGAATCATCACTCTTATAATCACTTTTGGATATAGTTGTATGGGCATATGAACGAGGCTTTGAACTTCAAAAGATCAACTTCAAGTAACAAGGTTATCACAAAAAGAAATAAACTCATTGTCATCATCAAATATCTTTAATTATTCAAATTTGTGTCTTCCCCTGTAAGTCATCTTCAAACCATTCCCTGAATTAAGATAGAATTCAAGTCAACCATAACCCGTTCTTGATTGTTCAAGTGACTATTTCATAGGAGGTTAAACTCTACTGATCATCCTTTCAACTTGTTTTCTCGTGATGACTCTATCTTCTCATCCGTACTAGGAAATCTGAAAACTTAAAAATGATGAAACGTCTTTGAAAACCTTGGATTGTTGATCTTGATCAACTTTTCCTTAACTTGATTTGAAGCTAACCATTTGCAATGAAATTCAAAGATTTTACTCCCCCAATTTCGTTGCAATTGTCTTTAATAAAATGTGTCTTCAAATCAAGTGTGGGTGAAACAATCTTGATCATCCTCATCAAGACTATAAAAATCTCAAATGAACATATTCAAAAGTTGGTTGACACTAAAAGTGATTAGATCCTTAAGCTTGGTCAACACTTGTTCTTGTAAAGCTTTTGATGAAGTCGTGAAATTGGATGAGGTTTGAATTCCATAAGCTTGTTGATGATTAGAGAAAAATTACCAAAATACCCCTGGTATATATCTTCCGTAGAGAACAACTTGGTCAAACGGTCAACGGTACTAAAAATCTCAAAAGTTTCTTCAAAACTTTGAAATGTTTCACAAACTCTGTTTCCTAGCACAAAGTATACTCCGAGTACATTCCTAGCACAAAGCATACTCGGAAGAACTTTCCCAGCACAAAGTGTACCCCGGAAAGCAAAAACATTTTTTTTTTTGCACTAGCAAAGTGTACTCGGAAGGCAAAGTGTACTCGGAAATCAAAGCGTACTCGGAAAGCAAAGCGTACTCGGAAAGCAAAGCGTACTCGGAAAGCAAAGCGTACTCGGAAAGCAAAGTGTACTCGGAAGCAAAAATACTTGTGATTTTTCAATTTTTCACATAGTACACAAAGTGTACCCTGAGGCAAAGTGTACTCGGAAGTACAAGTGTGCTCGGGAATACTTAGTGTTTTTTCATTTTCCACCAAGCATGCTCGGGAGCAAAAGTGTGCTCGGGAGCAAAGGTGTGCTCGGGAGTACTTGTAATTTTTCATTTTCTCACTTAACACCAAGCATGCTCGGGAGCAAAAGTGTGCTCGGGAGCAAGGGTGTGCTCGGGAGTACTTGTGATTTTTCATTTTCTCACTTAACACCAAGCATGCTCGGGAGCAAAAGTGTGCTCGGGAGCAAGGGTGTGCTCGACACAAACTTGAGTTTTCTCTTCACAAGCATAATTGTTCAAGATAAAACAAAGTATGCTCGAAAAAGAGTCTGCTCGAATAAATAACAAAGTGTGCTCGAGACTTAAAGAAGATAGTTTTCTTGAGAAGACAAAGGATATGCTCTGGGTTTCACAAAGTGTGCTCAAATTTGATGTGCTCGATATAAGATGTGCTCGAAATAACCTGTGCTCGAGCAAAACAAAGATGTGCTTGGGCAAAACACCTCCTATGCTCGAAGCAACAGTTAGTCATTTTCCATACTCGAGTCCAATCTTATTTTTTTCATAGTGTGCTCGAGACACCAAAACTTCATTTCTGCATCATCAGTCACTGATTTGCCCTTGCAGAACCTGCTCGAATATTCACCTTGCATCTGCTGCAACAAACAATGATGAAATTGCCTTTAGTACCTGTTCATTCTTGACTTGTACATTCTCCTTATCAGTTTGTACCATCAACAATATTTTTCAACAAACATCTACTGTTTGTGCAGCACGAGCACACAAAACCCTAATTTTTCAAATCCAAAAATCAAATTTCATAATCTGAAATTAATCACTACAGCTCTATCCAAGTCATCTCAAAATCAAAGAAAACTATCTCCATATCATAATCAACCTTTTCAGATCTAGAAATAATCAGATGAACAGTGTTGCCCCAAAACGAGCCAAATAACACTGTTACATCAGATCTGGACCGTTTTGACCAAATAAACATGAAATTGATGTTGGATCTCCAAACGAGTCATCAACCCAAACATCAATCCATATACTTTTCTCCGAATCATCAAATAATTTCAAAACCCCCAAAAGTGATTTCAACGAACTTCATCGTTTAACGTCCATGGTGGATTCAAGAGCGAAATGAATCTGTTCAGCGGTTAGTCTGAACGATTCGGTAACCCAGGCTCTACTACCAATTGTGAGTCCCGAGCCCCGGTGCGAAAGCGTGAAAATAGTCATTACCAATCTACGGTGTGGAGCTCGGGTCTAGGGTTAGGATTGAATCTTACTCAGATTCACTCTTGAATGATGATATCAGTTGGACGGATGAGGTGTATTGGGAGAGAGCCTAATTTGATTAACAATCAACAATAAAGTAGGATGAACAATTGTAATCAAAACACAAACAAGATAGAAACGGTAGTATGATATATTAGCCGAATGATTCTCATTAAGATGAAACACTCATGCATACATTCATACATACAATCAATTAAGAAATATCTCAGCCGCCACCAGGAGAGCTCATCCTGGCGGCAGAGACTCTCTCAATGGGATAAAACCCTAAATCTCACACATACACAATACAGTCACTCATACTAGACAAATGAATAAAAATATCTATTTATACTAGTCTAGCATGACTTGGTCTTCAAGCCATCCACCCTTGGTTGAGACCGAATAATATATATTTTTTACCCAAAGATTAATTCGATGCGTCGGTCTAAAATATAAGTCCCAACACATGAGATAACCAAGTTCTAGATATCATGAACATACTGGTTACTCTCTATAATGGCACTCATATGACATGTGCATAGACTATACTAGGTTAGTTACCCGTGTAGCACACGGGTTGAAATAACTAAATTTATTTAAATAATAACAAAATATAAAATACAAAAAATATATTCAAAAAATATAATGATATATTACATGGTAGAATAAATTACACATTACATAATATGAAAATAAAAAGTTATTAGAAATTCATAAATCTCTAAATATTTCTTTGTACACAATACTTGTAGTTTTATTTGTAACTTTATTTTATATATAAAAAACATAATAGTTTTATATTGTTTCTGTTTATAATTCTAAAGGGGGGGGGGGGGGGTAGGGGTGGTGGATGTGATGCAATTTTTCATCACACACCCACTCAATCAAATGGTACCAACATCACCAACCCCAAATTCATCACATTTTGATGGAATTTGGTAGGGGTGGTGGTGTGTGATAGGAATATTTTTGTGAAACAACCATCACTTGGAAAACAACCTCAACGGTCATTTTTTCTTGGAAAACAACCATCACTTGCATGATGGTTATCACTCAACCCAACCATCACTTGCTTGATAAACCACCGGCGGCGGTGCGGGGTGAACCCATCACGCGTGATGGGCCTTCCTCATGCAGTGCCCCGGGTGGCCTAAATAATGCAACACATAACTATCATGAGTTAAAATAAATTGTCTCAAAAAACAAACCAACCATCTATAATAATTGACCTTAGCTTTTATTAATCTTTAATGAAAAATAAAAATAAAGTGAAAATTTCATACTTTAAAATTAATCATTTTATCTAAAGGTATACGATTTTTTTAAGAATAAAAATGTGAGTTCCAATATTACTTTCGGATATGATTTCGGCTTCTATAACACAGTTATCTTATTGTAATTTCACATATAGTTTTGTATCATTGCATATATCAATTTTCTAGTTAATATTTTAAGAAACATTACTTCAACATCGACTTTTAAGACTAATCAATAGCTTAACAACCTTAGATTTTAAGGTCATTTAAAACATCTGGAAACTAATACTTTCTTGTAACGTATCATTTTATGACTGATAGAACATGGATAGCGAACGCTTGCTAGTTTCTTGAGCGACCACATTTTTCGGTGCAAGTATAACTCACTCACTAAAGAAAACTATATTTTTAAAATCTTCAATAATAGAAGAACATACAAAGTCAATTTATCATATGATTAATAGTGTACTAATGTCTAACATGTATATTCCAAAGATAAGTGATTTTATCCACCTGAAAAACCAAAACATATAGTCTAATGTTTATATTTTTGTGGATTTTTAAGATTATGAACTTAACATAAATGATTGGTTGATTAGATAGTTAACTAAAAATAAGTTGTAAATGGCTACTTTTTTAAACCAACCCGTAGACCGAAACTCATTTTAACCATAAACTGTTTTGACTTGAACCATGTTTGATATTTTTAACCGGCTAAAGAAACTCGCTCGTTTAAGTTAACACAAACACTAAGAATACATCAATAGTGAATTTGTCTTTTCAGGGTTTAAAAGAAAAAGACTTGTAATTTTAGTAAATAATCAAATATATTTAATAAGTTAAAGTTTATTGAAATTTGATTTTAAAATTAATCTTGACTCTTCATCTAATAATATCACTTCTTATAAAACCTTAATTCATATAATATATTTAAAACCTTCATTTTTGGAATCATTATTCAATATCAACGTGAAAATTGGTTACTTAAAAAAACCTAATATTAACTAATATAATATATTTATATAAAACAAAAAAACATATGTATGTTGGTATTTAATTGTTTAAATTAGGAAAGTATTATTAAAAAGAGAAAATGAAAAATTAAAAAGTAAAAAAACAAAATACAAAATTATTAATACAAACAATTATTAAAAAGAGAAAATGAAAGATTAAAATGTAGAAAAAAATGAAATACAAGATTATTAATAAGAAATAGATTTGTCAAAGATATTTAATATGAGAGAGAGGAGAGAAAATTTTTCTAAGGATGAATTTGGTGATGACATGTGGCACTTAGTAAGTTTTATTTATTATATAGTATAGATATTATATGTGTATTATACATAAACCAAATCTCACACACTTACCAGAGGAATTAGGCTGCCGATATGGAACATGTGTACCCGTCCCATGACTTGTTATCCCCATCTAAACGATCCATTTTAATTTTCCATTTTGAAAAACATTTGCATGGGAAGACTTCGAGAAACTTAAAAATTGACCATGACCAAAAACCTCTACTTGGCATTAATACTAGCAATAAAAAAGATACAATTCCGGCTTTTGAGCTCAATCAAGGTACTCTAAGGCAAAATTTCAATTTTCCCCCATCCCCACACTTAAGGTTGACATTGTCCTCAATGTTTAAAATTTAGCATTTAAAAGAACATTAACGAGGATGAGTTTAAAATTTACTGCTTATTTTATTAATTTAAAATCGGACTTAATGTGATGGTCATAACGATTTATACAATTACACTTTTAACAAACAAACTAGAAATACAAAGAAAATTATGAAAACGAAATCACCTGATATAGGTAACTCATGTGCACTCGTGTCGGCCTAGACGAACATGTCTCCTCAACTCACTAAACAGTATCTGCAAACTCTCACACGTGTAGAAGCATGCTTCTCACAATATTAGAATAAGCCTTTTAAACTGTTTGCAAAACTGTTGATTTTAATTAACAAACCGAGTTAAATAAATTTCATAATTAAATTTATTGAACGAGTAAATATATTAAAAGACCTAACTCACTTTCAAAAGAATCACGATTGCATTTAGCATATGCCACAAGCCCTTTAAACCCCCCCCCCCCCAGATAGCCCGGGTGGACGTGTAAGGTCTCGTGAGGGTTTATAGTGAACTACAACAATAAAGTTCAAATACAACAAAACTATACACGTACCTGAATCAATCGTAGCATTGTATGAACGCACCCTAGGTAGTTGCAACTCATGTCAAGATGATTCTTTACCGAGCCTCCCGGTCAGCTCTAAATTTTTGTTAAGGTCTTCAGCCGGACCATTACCAGATTTGGCGGTTATGGTGGTCTAATGGAACATTTACCTACCGAATTTCCCATATAAGCTCGGTAGTTAGTGTTAGGGCATAGAATTTATGCTGAGAATCCTCTATCCTTGATTGATTTATGGATCACTTATCCTTATGATATGTTCCGGATTGTAAGAATCAAGGATTCTTGGTATTATATGTTTACTAATAGTTGTATTTGAATGGTGTTGTGTTTGATAGATATAACGGCTGGAGGACTAAGTTGTCCTATTCTTGCGCTACTGGACGACTTCAGCACGTGGTCAATGATGGAGAAACGGCTAGTGGAGTGGTGGCGTGAAAGTAGGAATTCTAGTTAGTTGATATTTTTTCTTTTCTATTTATAATTGAGATAGACGATCAGTTAGAAGGACACTTGTATACACACACACCTGAGCAATCTTTCTTTCATATCTCGCACACTTAGCTCTCATTGTAACACTGATCAATATCTCCACCATTTGTAACTTTTTTTTATATTAATAAAGTGGTGATAGACTAGTTGTCATCACCCGGGGTTTTTTTCCTTTGATCTGATCAAGATCAAGGGGTTTTTCCTCGCAACAAATCACGTTGTTCATCCTTATTTCATTGATACAATTGTTGTGAATACCGTAGTACTATACCTCACAATTATAGATTTGGATACATTATCCTTAGCAGATTTTTGTCCAAAACAGTTAGGTTGCCTCAACTCTGTTTCCCCCTTTCATGTTCATCAAGTCTAATGAACAAACGTGTGCCGGTGTGAATGCACATTTACCTTCAACGTTTCCCACATATGCCCGGTAGTTCACACATCGAGCCCGCACCCTCTTTCTTGAAATTAAAACACTAGGATTCGATCGTGGTCAAATTGAACATTTTCCCACCGAATTCCCCGTGTATGTTCGGTAGTTAAGGTGTTGTGCCCATAAATTCTTCCTCGTGGTTGACATATCTGTAGAACCCACATGACCCTACTTCTTACCATTTTCACACTATTCTTCCCCTTCACCTTCTTTTTATTCGAGTTCAAATCAACAACTCTGACTTTATCAATATGAATAACGTGTAATGGAGGATTATCAGGATATCTGAAACTATCTTAGTCTTTGCTTCTTCTACTAATATCTCTTCATCCGAGTCTAGGTATTCAGATCTATGCTACAACAAGTCTGGATCATCTTGTAATATCCCCAAAAATAATCTAGAATAATCTAAAAACAAGTAAAGGAAAAATTGGAAAAAATAAATAAAATCATTTCTAGTATGAGAAAAATAAAAATATATAAATAAGGAAGTTCAATCCCATATTGAGAAAATGGGAAAAGAATCTATCCCACATAGAAAGATGTAAGAAAAGTGGAAGTATTCCAAATGGGTATAAATAAGGAAAATGGAATCCATCCCACATGGAAAGTGGTAAAGAATTGGAAGCTCTTTATAATAGATGGAGTTTCCATAATTATATTATTTTATGCTTAGCATGTACCAAGTGGTCCTAGTGGAGGGTGCGGAGCACCCGACGCGCACCGCGCATAGGCTCGAGCTCGGGCGAGGACGATGGCGAAGGCGACGACGAGGACGATGGCAAAGGAGAAGGCGAAGGCGATGACGAAGGAGAAGGGCGTTGGGCGCAATGTGGCGCTTTGATGGCGCACTTTGCACTTTTCAAACCGCTTGAGAGCCGCCTTAGTATTTTTGGACAATGAGAGTTAGGACAGAAGTGACAAGCTACCAAAAGATGAAGGACCAGAAATGAAAAATTGTATTAAGAGACCCATCGCGATATGCGATGAGTCCCACCATAAGGCCATCGCGATACGCGATGGTCTTTGATGACGCATCAACACGTGTCACCTGGATGTGACACGTGGCAGACGTTTCGGGCCACGTGGCGACACATGGCAACTTTTAAATATCATGAGTCATCGCGATACGCGATGACCATGAGAAAGGGTCCATCGCGTATCGCGATGGGACCCTGTTCAGCCTATAAATAGAAGGGTCATGGCACATTCATTTTCACACCGAAATCCCACTCTCTCTCTCTAGAAACTTTCTCTCTCTACCTAGATTTTTGTAAATCAACCAGACAAATTATAATCTCGTAATTCGTACCATATACCGACGACACCTCGAAGTTTGTGTCGACAATCCCGACGATCGGCGCACCTCGTTTTGCGTGCTGAACTCGTAACGCATGACGACCTCGTAACCCGTGCCAAATAACCCGACATTCTACCTCGACATACGTGCACGACCCGGCGACCCCCGAACGATGCCTCGATTTGTGTGCCAAGAAAGGTAGATCAAGAATACCCTGACATTCGTGCTAGTGCGGAAGTGCTGTCGAAAGTCTAAGTAAATATTAAGCCAAACAAGGTAGAGATTCTGCCCAAATTAGGTATTATTATTTAATGGCTTAGACCCTAGTTAGGGGTATAGCCTATATCTTGATCGAAATAAAAAGTTAATAATAGAATTTCTTTATAATTAAGAAATACAAAATTATATAAACCAATGTTATAACTAAAAATATAACTTATTCATGGTTAAGAAATATAAGCATTTACATACATGAGGATATAGTTAGAATAATAATTCTTAAAGAGTAAGAAAGATAAACCTATTTTATTATAGGTCAATCATTCAATCAATCATTCTTTCATTCACAAAGGTTTTCAAACGAGATCACCGCATCATTCAGAACAGACAGTCACAGGTGAATACGTTAAACCCTTTCCAGTCAACATAAACGGGTTGTTTATCTTAAACAAAGACAGTTAAATAAAGCTTTTGGGATTACGTGAACCCTATTAAAATACAAAATAGAAAATAAAAGCAAACTCAGACCGAGTACACATGTGTCTGGATCAAAACATAATTAATCTAGTTTATCAGTCAAGGCTACGTGGCCGCAGACTAGAGATCATAATAAAAGTTCTCCAATCGGCGTAATTTCCCGGAGAACCGTTATTGTGTGTGTATGTCAAGTGGTACAAATCCCATAAATAAGAGACGTTTCTGCTGAGGTTGTTTCAGAAAACTATCTTGTCAGTCAAAGAAAGATTTATAAAAATGTTTTTTAAGTCAACGATTCACCAGCATATCGTTGACGTATCCCCCCCCCCCCCCCCCCAATATTTCAGGAAATAAAGTTAGCACAGGTAGCAAGGAATTATAAACATCCAAGAAGATTGATGCTCGCAAGGTAGAGATGGCTCAGTTTTAAATTATTAAAAAGATTGTAAACAATATGATTTGTAAAATTAAACGAGGTTTATAAATTTAACACTCATATATTTATTATCCGAGAAGCTTTTCAAACAAATTAAATGTTTTGTAAGTATACAAATGTTTCAAAAAGAATTAGTATTTTAATATAAATTAAAGAGTTCCGCTAAACTCTGATATATTTACAAAACAGGTACCAACTATTGGTCACACGCCTAGGCCCTAAGTCGGGGTGTGACAGGTTGGTATCAGAGTCATCGATCTTAGTGAATTAGGTATTAATCATACCTAGGCTTTGATCAGATTCAAGTTTATGATAATCATTAGTATTCAGTTAAGGATATTAAAATAATCATTGAATGATTAAAAATTTAATACGAATAAAATATAACAAGTACGGATAAGATAGGTAAACGCGCTCCTAAAATAACCTCATAACAGATGTCTGATCGTCAATCTAGCCAAGAATCAGTTCAGCTTCAATCAGGTAAAGGAAAAGGCTATATGGGAACATCTTTTCTACCAATCCCTAGATCTAGTGATGAAAGTTCATACCAAACAGCAATGGAGGAAGATTCAGATTCCTTTGATTCTAACATTCCGCTGGCCCAGATTATTCCAAATCAAAACATGTATGGAGATGTATCAAGTAGTTCCAAGAAACCAATATGACTTATTCAAAAGAAAATCCTCAGGGACGGAATATTATTCGACGATGCAAGATCTATAATTTACCCACACTGAAGGTGAACGTCAAAACATGGAAATGTATGACATTGAAGATGATTCAACTCATTATGAAATAAATGTCACCAAACTAACTAAAACAATGCTCAAGGAATAAATGGATGCTGAGGAAAAGCGAAAAGAAAAAGAGAAAGGAGAAAATGCCAACAAAGAAATAAGATCAAGAAGCTGTTTATTCGATGGAAGAAATAAGAATCTTAGTAGTCGTAAACAAATGCAATTGTAATAAATGTCGTGCAATCTTTTAACAACATAAATAAGAGATATATATTTCCTCGAAATTAGTAATGTATCTTTTAAAAGAATTATGTCAAGAAAGATTGCACAAACTCTCAAGATAATTCTTCCAAGTACATCTGGAAGTAAAAGAGTAATAGCTAGAAATAAAGGAAATATCCAGGTGGACAGAGTTTTAAAAGTTGATGAAATAATTAAGCAAGGATTAAAAGAAACAGACCTAGAAATATAAGTATAAAAAATTCTCGTGGTCTATTTGTACACAACGTTTGTACTAACCATTTCAAGAATACACAACAAGAAAGTACTAATACCTCTTAAGAACCTCATCGACTATCATTAAAGATACTTGGAAAATAATTATTGTTTTATACGATTATTTCAAACATTAAAATTCTCAAACAAAGAATAAACAATTAGATTGTGTCATAACGAGACGAACAATCTCAAGATTAGAAAGAAATTCCCTCGAAATGCGACGAACTTAATTAAATGTTTCATAAACAAATCAATCTTTTGCACTTATATCAATAATCACACATCCGTTGCAAACATTCACTCATTAGTATATAAATAAAGAATTTCGTTCATACTAAAATTTATTCCGTTTATAGAATATCGAATCCAAACAATCAAGGGGATAATGATGAAGTTTCAACTCATAGAAGCAACAAGGATATAACAAAACCTGCATAGGAGATTCCTGAGAAGTATCTGGCCAAAATGCTAGAAATGATTCATGATGCAATGACTCTTCTCATCAATGCAATGAAAGGGGGAGCACGTAAAAGTAAATCTGAACATTCAAACAATAGAACACATCCATACCGAAATCCATCTCATTATGAAGAAAGTGTTAATAGCTCCAACGCTGAGAGCAAATTCAATCGTAAATTCAAGAAACAACTAGTAATTCAAGGCAGTAATTTTAAGAACTTCATGTAGTTTGGAATAACAGAATTCTATGGAGATAAAGGTATGATATCAACTGTACGATGGCTTGAAGTAATCGAGTCCATTGTTATCATCAGCAAATGTACTGAGATTCAAAAGATTCAATACTCCTCTCAATACTTTAAAGGTGAGGCTTTGGAATGGTAGAATACCCTGATTATGTCAAAGTGGCAAGAATTTAGAGAACTGGTGTTACGGAAGTTCTCTCCCATGCATGAAACAGATAATTCAAACAAAGTTTTTGAACCTGAAGGTGGAGGGAACTAATTTCAAGGAATACAATACTAAATTTCATGAGTATTGTAAATTGGTACCACACTTGGTAATACCCGAATCCAATAAAGTAACCCGCTAATTTGGGGTATACCTCAGGAAATTAGAGATATGGTAAGATCCCATTTGCCTCAAACCGCGGATCTAGCCATGGAATTAGCCGGTTATCTTATAAATGGTCTTATCATAAATCAAGAAAAGGATAAGAATGACAAAGTAAAGAGAGAAGAAACCAAGGAAAAGAAAACACAGAAAAGCAAAGAAAAGGAGGAAGGATCTTTTATATATACAAGACCAATCTGCCAAACCTGTGGCAAAAGACATCACGGGAAATGTTTAAGACCAACCAACTTTCCCAAAAGTATTCCATTAATCACATGCAAATTTTTTGCAATAAACTCGGTCATTCGGAAGACGATTGCAGAAGGAAAATAGTTGTATGTTTTAGCTGTGGAGAAAACAGACACTTTTGCTCAGAATGTTCGAATAAGACAAACAACGTTAGTGGAAGTGGTGTTAAGAAAGGAAAGGCTAATATGTTAAACATACAAGATGCATCAAATCAAGAATAGAAGTGGACAGGAGTATGCCAACTGAATGTTCAAGATCCAAAGGCATTAGAAATAACTAATAGTTTAGTTAAACTCTTGTAAACTGTTGTAATCTCGTTATGAAATGAGAAATTTTGTAATCATATAAGGGTATTTAAATCCCTAATTTATATAAAGAAAGATATTGGCATACAGATCGTGTCTTTACACAAGAATGCTTAGGAAAGAGAAAACTATGTCTATCTATAGAAAGATAAAAAGAATAAATTAAACTAAGAAATAAGAATATGTCTACTCCAAGAAGATCAATTATCCAAACTTCGAAAGTTCAGGGAAATGATTGATGGACATAAACGAAAGAAATTCGTCAAGATCATGAAGTAAAGTATTACATGACTCAAAACGAACAAATTTAAAGGATTCGATAGACTGAATCCAAGAAGCAAATTTTGTTAACATCAGTAAATATTAAGAATAGAAAAGGTAAGGTAAATAGTTAAACACAATTGGCCACTGTGCTTAGCAATTTACAATTACTTATGACATTCTGAACTATTAACTTAATACATCATCCAAATATGTGAGTTAACAACAAATCATAAATTGCAAACATGCAAACAGTTCAAGTAAAGTTTAAGCAACATATTAGAAAAAGTCTGATAGCAAATCGATGAACAAGGAATCACTCACAATGAATCTCGAGGACGAGATTCATTCCAAGGTGGGGAGGGTGTAACATCCCAAAAATTTCGATCCAAATTTTTACAACTTAGGAAAGCTGAAGGATAAAAAATAATCTAAAAACAAGTAAAGGAAAAATTAGAGAAATAAATAAAATCATTTCAAGTATGAGGAAAATAAAAATATTTAAATAAGGAAGTTCAATCCCATATTGAGAAAATGGGAAAAGAATCCATCCCACATTGAAAGATGTAAGAAAGTAAAATTTTTCCACATGGGTATAAATAAGGAAAATGGAATCCATCCCACATTAAAAGTGGTAAAGAAATGGAAGCTCTTTATAAGAGATGGAGTTTCTATAGTTATATTGTTTTATGCTTAGCATACACAGAGTGGTCCTAGCGGAGGGTGCGGAGCAACCGACGCGCACGGGCTCGGGCGAGGTCGATGGCGAAGGAGACGGCGACGGGCGTTGGGCGCAATGTGGCGCTCTTTTCACTTCGCACGCTCGCATCGCCGCAAGCTTCTTGAGAGCCGCCTTAGTATCTTTGAACAATGAGAGTTAAGCCAGAAGTGACAAGCTACCAAAAGATGAAGAACCAGAAATGAAAAATTGTATTCAGAGACCCATCGCGATACGCGATGGTCCTTGATGACACGTCAACATGCGTCACCCGGATGTGACACGTGGCAGACGGGGGCATGCCACGTGGCAGCTTCTGAACATCATAAGTCATCGCGTATCGCGATACGCGATAACCATGAGAAATGGTCCATCGCGTATCGCGATGGGACCCAGTTCAGCCTATAAATAGGATGGTCATGGCACCTTCATTTTCACACCAAAATTCCACTCTCTCTCTAGAAACTTTCTCTCTCTACCTCGGTTTTCGTGCTCGACCCGAAAAATTATAATCTCGTAATCCGTATCATATACCGACGACACCTCGAAGTTTGCACCGACAATCCCGACGACCGGCGCACCTAGTTTTGCGTGCCAACCTCGTAACCCGTTCCAAATAACCCGACATTCTACCTCGACGTACGTGCACGACCGTCAACCCCCGAACGTTGCCTTAATTTGTGTGCCAAGAAACATAGAACAAGAATACCCCGACATTCGTGCTAGTGCGGAAGTGCTACCGAAAATCTAGGTAAATATTAAGCCAAACAAGGTAGGGATTTTGCCCAAATTAAGTATTATTATTTAATAGCTTAGACTCTAGTTAAGGGTATAGCCTAGACCTTGATCGTATTAAAAAGTTAATAATAAAATTTCTTTATAATTAAGAAATACAAAATTATGTCAACAAATGTTATAACTAAAAATATAACTTATTCATGGTTAAGAAATATAAGCATTGTATATGGTTAAAATAATAATTCTTAAAGAGTAAGAAAGATAAGCTTTACCTACAAGAGGTATAGTGTTTCTTTATGATTAAGAAACATAAGATTTTATATATAAAGGTTATAGGCAAATAACATTTCTTCTTGAAGAAGAAACATATCATAGACATTTCTTCTTGAAGAAGAAACATAGCACATGATTAGCAAATAAAGAGAAAGATTTCATATCAAAAATATTTTATTCGAACAAAAGATCAATCAAGGTTTAAGCTATCAAAACCAAACTAAAGGTCTGTAGCCGTATTAAAAGATGATCTGGGTATTTATATAAACATATTTTATTATAGGTCAATCATTCATTCATTCACAAAAGTTTCGAAACGAGATCACCACATCATTCAGAGCAGGAATTCACAGCTAAATACGTTAAAACTTTTTCAGTCAAGATAAACGGGTTGTTTATCTTAAACAAAGACAGGTAAATTAAGATTTTGGGATTACGTGATCCCTATTAAAATACAAGAAAGAAAATAAAAGCAAACTCAGACCGAGTACACATGTGTCTGGATCCAAACATAATTAATCTAGTCTATCCAAGAAGGCTACGTGGCCGCAAACTAGATATCATAATAAAAGTTCTCCAATGGGCGTCAGTTTCCGGAGAACTGTAATTGTGTGTGTATGACAAGTGGTACAAATCCCCGAAATAAGAGACGTTTCTGCTGAGGTTGTTCAAGAAAACTATCTTGTCAGTCAAAGAAAGATTTATAAAATGTTTTTAGAGTCAATGATTAACCAGCATATCGCTGACTTATTTTCCCCCCAATATTTCAGGTAATAAAGTTAGCACATGTAGCAAGGAATTATAGCCATCCAAGAAGATAGATGCTCGCAAGGTAGAGATGACTCAGTTTTAAATTATTAAAAAGATTGTAAACAATATGATTTGTAAAATTAAACGAGGTTTATAAATTTAACACTCATATATTTATTATCCAAGAAGTTTTTCAAACAAATTAAATATTTTGTAAGTATACAAATGTTTCAAAAAGATATTAATATTTTAATATAAATTAAAGACTTCCGCTAAACTCTGATATATTTACAAAATAGGTACCAACTATTGGTCACACGCCTAGGCCCTAAGTCGGGGTGTGACACTTCCCCTTCAAATTCATCATTAGCAACTATAACCGTTGCATTCTGTGGCTCTTAAGTAACCGGAGGAATTGTTGTCGTACTAGTCTCCACAACCACATCCTCAACTTCATTCTCTGATTGATCAAGATCCTCTTCTATCACTTCCTCATCAACCATGGCACCACTAGCCAAATTTTCTTGTTCTCGATCAATTTGAGCCACCTATTCTAATAGTTGACTCACTAGTTTATCTTGAACAGTATTAAACGTTCCCTGGAGTTCTAACATCTGATTTAAAGCCTGATTGTGAGCTTCTTGATCTCTCTTCATCTCTTTCAGAAAATCCATAACGTCTTTCTAAGACTCTTCTTTGTTACCCGAGGAATCTTCTTAATCTTGCTGATAATTTCTTTGATATGTGTAATAACTCGGATTTTTCGATTATAATATATACACAAATAACCCGGCCCGTTTTATGTTTGGGAAATTTTATCGATAAAATATCACGTTTTTCGAGACAATATTATTTTATTAATATTTGTTATTAATTATTTAATATAAATGTAAAATAACTTTGAGAATATTCAATTTTAACCCCCACACTATACTTTAACCTAAATTTGTTTCCATCTCTAATCTCCAAGGACTGATTTGCAAATTCTGGTTAATTTAACCTATTAACCCATTTACTGAATTACCCAAACCCGTTTTCTAACCAACCCGTAACCCGTATATGATTTCTTGCACTCTAATTTTCATCTACAATCTAAATTGATATCATAATATCATTCATACGTATTAGCCCGTCATTATCCCTTCTAATAAATGGAAATAACAATCAAATATTATTCGGATTCCTTATTTTACCTAAACCGACCTAGATCATGATCAATATACTTTATAACGATCACCATAATACAATTAAACATGCAGAAACCATCCTCATATCATCGCCATAAAAACCCCTAGGTTAATTACAACATAACTGTTTACACGGATTGCGTTCTTGATCGCGTTTGGCCGCTACTTTGTGTTTGTCGTTCATCACCAACGAAACGCCTATTAAGGTAATTAATCACTTCCGCATGTTCGTCGTTGTTTGTATAACTGTAACCCTAACAGCAATTAAACACACATATACCGGATTTAGCGATTTGATTGCTAGGGTTCATAAGCTAATTTGGATCCTTTCTGTCTGAGCATGTATAATTGTTTTCCAGAGTTTTACCAACTGATCTTCATATATCAGTTGGTTTGGCTGTGTCTGTGATGGTTTGAGATGGCCTGTTGCGCGGGTTCAAGTCCCGGCAGCCCCGTTTTGCTTATATATTTTTTTGAAACTTTTTTTCATTATTTATTAATCATAATTAAACACTAATAAACATTATAAGTTATTGTAAAATCATAAATAATCAATATTTATATAAGCCCGACATATTAACTGATCACGTTTTCAAATTTTAGTTAAAATCATATAGATATATATGCATGTATTATTATAAAAAGATTTATAAAGGATTTAATAAAGATTTTTAATAATGTTTTAATTTAAAATACATAATATGACCTTGTTATTTCACGATTAAAAATATAGTTTAAGCCTTTTATAAAGGATTATATTTTATATAATATTATTATTCATTATTCAACATTTATTATCTAAAATACTAATATAAATGAAATCTTTATTAATAATAAAAAAATATATATATATTAAACGTATTTTTAGATTAAGAAAACAAGTATCTTTCTATAGTCTATTCAAAAGTCTTATAAGTTTTATTTAAGTATTTTTATATAATTAAATCATATTATTTATGTTAAAGCTTCAATAATAAAATTAATAATAAATCTAAGTAATATTAAACCTTCGTTAGAATGCACTCGATAATCAATTCCCGATTCTCAATCTAGTTTTAGATTCATCATTTAAATTATAGTTATTCATTTCCTCAATTACTGTAATTAGGATTCTTGTCGGTATTTGTCCCGAAGAGCTTGATCTACCTTTATAGCTAACGAATCGTACCTCTTGCTTAATTACTAAGGTGAGTAATCACTCCCCTTTTTAATTATTTTTAAATCTTTTTGGGGACATGTGCGTATCTTATATATTTAACTATTATCTAGTATTCAAAACCGCAACTGTTAATCCTTGTGTATATATCGGTTTATGCCAAACTTGCTATTTGCTTACTTGCTTTATTTGAACATTGTTTGCTTACTTCGGCAACCGATGTCCATTTTTATGGCACGGTTTAGTACTTGCTTGGTAACAAATGTCCATTTATATGGATTGGTTAAGCCCTTTCTTTATACTTTATGGTTTCTTTATGGTTGATTATTTATGTATGTGTTATGGCTTAACTGTTTATTCTCACAAGAACAGTCTGCATATTTATTTATTTATTATATAATATTATGGTAGTGTCTTAAACTGGAGTTTTACTCACTCAACATATGTTGTTGACAAAATTCTATTTTATACCCATATGCAGGTTATCATAGAAATTTAATGCAGGTTGGTGAAGACTTAGTGAAAATTTAGTTAGAAGAATATTGTAATCAAGAAATATAAAATTTGTATTTTTGTATGAATTACTTTTTTGTTTGTATTTGATTTATTTGATAATTGAATTTAATTAATAGATATTGTCATTTAAATGTTGCATGATAGTAACCTTGTGAGTTGTGGCAATCAATTCGCGCCCCGACATTTCCGCCGTAGGTTGGGGTGTGACAGAATGGTATCAGAGCCGAAGGTTTAAGATAGGTCGTTAGTGGTGCCCTAGTAACATGCTTAGGAGCCCCATACGTGCTTATTTATTTACCTGATGTGTTCTATTTGATTGTTACAGCTTACGTAATCGCTTGCTAGATTAATTACTTATTTAACTGTTTAAATAATGATTATTCTTATTATTATATTGTTATGCACACACACACACAACTCCGAGGCTATGCCTAAACCTTCATAGAAAATTTTTCATAAGTATTTTCAATTAAATTAGATTGCCTTTTATTTTTGGGAAAATCCTTATGAATTCCCTACTTTTGTTTTTACTCCTTCATCTTATAAATCTTTATTTTTGGTTCTCATAGAATGTTTTATCAAAGAAATCATTGTCGTCCTCGACATCAATCGTCTAATTCTCATGACCATCGCGTGTATATCCAATGAGTTAACTGCCGCAACCTCTAAAATGTAAACTCAAATTCAAAACATTAATGCAACCAATTCAAACTTGTTCATTATCTTCCTTGATTGAAATTTTAATTCATTTACCCCTACTCATCCTCACGACAACAACAAGCGCAAGTCTAATCATAAAACTATATTGTTAATCAAATCAATCATCAACCTCGACAAAATCAAAGTATCCCGAGCAAGAAACTCTTCATCGGTATTTCACTCGTGATGCCCCACTAGTAACTTTCATCATTCGACTCAATCCTCATATTGTTTCTGCATCCAATGTAATCACTTCGATTATCCTTGCAAATACTTGCCCTACTACCCGTGCTTGCTACCATACAGGAGACCTAGATTCTATCAATGATAAGTGACCTCGGATTCTCCTTGCGAATCAAGTTCAAACTATAGTTACACCCTACTACATTACCCATCAAACCCCAAACCTACCAACCTCATATCCCTTAAGCTCCTCCCATTAAGCGAGATCATCCATACCTAACCCAAACTTATCAAGTTCCGCACTAGCAAACTGAAGTTTACCAAGCCTACACTAACCAAACAACACCCTTGCAACCCGTTCAAACTCAAGCAATGTCAAATCAACCTACCACGACTGCTCAAGCTCTCATGGATCAAATTACTCAATATGCTCAAGTTTTAGGGTTCCAAGACATGTGCAAATGAAGATTTAAGCTACTAAGAAGACTTTGTCGCTTGTCGTATTCTATCTTAGTTGAATTAGATTTTTTGCTTCGTATCGACTATCCAATAAATTTTGAATTAATGTTTTTATGAATTTTTGAAATACTAATTAAGATTTCCTATTATTATGCCTCTCGAGTATAGTTTAAAATTATCGAATGGTGGTTTTATAAAATTCCCCATTCTTAATCACCAAACTATTAACTTTTGTTTATTTAAAAACGACTCACTTAAACTCCTTTCCCTAAAGGATACTATTTTTAAAATTATATTTTCAAACGTTTTTGTAAACCCACACGATAAGACGAGTTATGTGGACCATCCGACGATCTAAATAATTATGGTCCGGAACATAATTATCGAAGTCCTCGCATGGAAATCATGGTGCGTAAGATTGTGTGTCATAATATAGAATCGAAAGTAGTTGGGATAGCGGTACAAATGTAAAGATGATAAGGACATGGTGGATACGCCGCTAGTACATCCTATATTAAGTGCCCTTATCGGATTTGCATTTGGAGCGTTATTTTAACTATTCAAAGTTCTGTACTATGAATAAAAAAATTTAAGTTTTATTTAAAAGTTTTCTTTCCTCAAAATTCAATGGTTTTGGTAATTATCCCTTAATTTTGGGACGAAATTCCCTAATGTAGGGAAGACTGTAAAAACTCGGATTTTTCGATTATAATATAAACACAAATAACCCGACACGTTTTATGTTTGTGAAATTTATCGATAAAATATCGCGTTATTCGAGACAATATTATTTTATTAATATTTGTTATTAATTATTTGATATAAATGTAAAATAACTTTGAGAATATTCAATTTTAACCCCCACACTATACTTTAACCTAAATTTGTTTCCATCTCTAATCTCCAAGGACTGATTTGCAAATTCTTGTTAATTTAACCTATTAACCCATTTACCGAATTGCCCAAACCCGTTTTCTAACAAACCCGTAACCCGTATATGATTTCTTGCATTCTAATTTTCATCTACAATATAAATTGATCTCATAATATCATTCATACGTAATAGCCCGTCATTATCCCTTCTAATAAATGGAAATAACAATCAAATATTATTCGGATTCCTTATTTTACCTAAACCGACCTAGCTCATGATCAATATACTTTATAACGATCACCATAATACAATTAAACATGCAGAAACCATCCTCATATCATCGCCATAAAACCCCTAAGTTAATTACAACATAACAGTTTACACGGATTGCGTTCTTGATCGCGTTTGGCCGTTACTTTGTGTTCTTCGTTCATCACCAACGAAACGCCTATTAAGGTAATTAATCATTTCCGCATGTTCGTCGTTGTTCGTATTACAATAACCCTAACAACAATTAAACACACATATACCGGATTTAGCGATTTGATTGCTAGGGTTCATAAGCTAATTTGGATCCTTTCTGTCTGAGTATGTATAATTGTTTTCCAGAGTTTTACCAACTGATCTTCATAGATCAGTTGGTTTGGCTGTGCTTGTGATGGTTTGAGATGGCCTGTTGCGCGGGTTCAAGTCCCGGCAGCCCCGTTTTGCTTATATATTTTTTTGAAACTTTTTTTTTCATTATTTATTAATCATAATTAAACACTAATAAACATTATAAGTTATTGTAAAATCATAAATAATCAATATTTATATAAGCCCGACATATTAACTGATCACGTTTTCAAATCTTAGTTAAAATCATATATATATATATATATATATATAAATATGCATGTATTATTATAAAAAGATTTATAAAGGATTTAATAAAGATTTTTAATAATGTTTTAATTTAAAATACATAATATGACCTTGTTATTTCACGATTAAAAATATAGTTTAAGCCTTTTATAAAGGATTATATTTTATATAAATATTATTATTCATTATTCAACATTTATTATCTAAAATACTAATATTAAAGAAATCTTTATTAATAATAAAAAAATATATATTAAACGTATTTTTAGATTAAGAAAACAAATATCTTTCTATAATCTATTCAAAAGTCTTATAAGTTTTATTTAAGTATTTTTATATATTTTTATATAATTAAATCATGTTATTTATGTTAAAGCTTCAATAATAAAATTAATAATAAATCTAAGTAATATTAAACCTTCGTAGAATGCACTCGATCATCATTTCCCGATTCTCAATCTAGTTTTAGATTCATCTTTTTAAATTATAGTTATTCATTTCCTCAATTACTGTAATTAGGATTCTTGTCGGTATTTGTCCCGAAGAGCTTGATCTACCTTTATAGCTTAACGAATCGTACCTCTTGCTTAATTACTAAGGTGAGTAATCACTCCCCTTTTTACTTATTTTTAAATCTTTTTGGGGACATATGCGTATCTTATATATTTAACTATTATCTAGTATTCAAAACCGCAACTGTTAATCCTTGTGTATATATCGGTTTGTGCCAAACTTGCTATTTGCTTACTTGCTTTATTTGAACGTTGTTTGCTTACTTTGGCAACCGATGTCCATTTTTATGGCACGGTTTAGTCCTTGCTTGGTAACCAATGTCCATTTATATGGATTGGTTGAGCCCTTTCTTTATACTTTATGGTTTCTTTATGGTTGATTATTTATGTATGTGTTATGGCGTAACTGTTTATTCTCACAGGAACAGTTTGCATATTTCTTTATTTATTATATAATATTATGATAGTGTCTTAAACTGGTGTTTTAGTCACTCAACATGTGTTGTTGACAAAATTCTATTTTATACGCATATGCAGGTTATCATAGAAATTTAATGCAGGTTGGTGAAGACTTAGTGAAAAATTTAGTTAGAAGAATATTATAATCAATAAATATAAAATTTGTGTGAATTACGTATTTGTTTGTATTTGACTTATTTGATAATTGAATTTAATTAATAGATATTGTCATTTAAATGTTGCATGATAGTAACCTTGTGAGCTGTGGCAAGCAGTTTGCACCCCGACATTTCCGCCGTAGGTTGGGGTGTGACAATATGTACCACCATGATTATAATATTGAGAGACTTCCTCGTATATTGGTTGAGGATGTTCATGGTAGTAGTAATCCCCCTCCTCTTGATAACTTACAAAAGTTAGCGTCTCGGGTCCATCACTATCATACCCCGAATCATCCTCAAATTGGTAACCATTAATTCTCTTCTCAGATTGATAACGCATGTTGCGACCATGCTAGTTGAAATTCCTTTGGTTATCTGACTCGTAGAGCCTTGAGAGTTTGCTGAAGGTTGGCCATGATATGAATGAGCATGGTACGAGTCATTGTCCTCCACGAACTTATATCATTCATGCGGGTCATAGACCCAACTCCACGTCATCCTGAGTTACCTACACACATAAGACACACAAATACCAAACGTGAAACTGACAAAAATAAAGTAAAACTAAAAGTAAAAAAAACTAAACTAGAACTTTGCGTGTTGATTCCCCGGCACCGACGCCATTTTGATCGATGTCGATAGATCAATCAAAAACACTTATAAAATACCTTTACTAGTGTGACATCCGCAAAATTTTGACCCCAATATGACAAGTAGATGAAGTAAAGGGGTTAAAAGTTAAAAAAAAATTATTAACCCTCGCGACGGGCATAGCCAAGAAGACATCGTGATACACGATGAGAATGTAACAGAAATCCAAAAAGCGCGATGTCGCGATACGCTACGACCCAAGACATTAAGCCATCGCAATACGCGATGACTAGGATAATAGGAAAGTGACACGTGTATGCCACGTGTCGATACGTGGCATAAGGTGTCTTAGAAAATGACACGTGTATGCCACGGGTCAACACGTGGCATAAGGTGTCTTAGAAAATGACATGTGTACGCCACGTGTCAACACGTGGCAGAGGGTGTTTAAGTAAGTGAGATGTGTCCACCACGTGTCAACACGTGGCCGAAGGTATTTAAGAAAGTGACACGAGTCCGCCACGTGGCGACACATGGCACACTCCGAGTAACACGTGTCATCGCGATACGCGATGACCAAGAGAAAGGTTCCATCGCGTATCGCGATGGGACCAGTTTTCAGCTATAAATAGAGGTTCATGGCTCATTCATTCTCTCACCAAAATTCCAATCTCTCTACCTCGATTTCCGTGCCGCGACCCGACAAATAATAACCTCGTAATCCGCACCCTATACCGACGACACCTCGAAGTTCGTACCGTCAACCGGTGCACCTTATTTTGCGTATCGACCTCGTAACGCGTGACAGTCTCGTAAACCGTGCCGACCCGAGACGACCTGACATTCTGTCTCGAAGTACGTGCAAGACCCGACGACCCCCGAACGTTGCCTCGATTTGGGTGCCGAGGAGTTGTTGATCAAGATTCTTAAAGTACGTGCAAGCGTCGTAGTGTTGCCCGATAATCTAGAAAATAAAAAGCTAAGCAAGGTAGGGGTTTTGCCCAAATAAAATATTATTATTCCATAGGCTTAGACCCTAGTCGGGGGTATAGTCTAGACCTTGATCAAAATTAAAAGATATCAATTAAATAAAGATTTCTTTATATAAAATTCTATAAATAAAGGTTATAGCAAAAATATAGTTTCTTCATGATTAACAAACCTAAGCTTTTACATACAAAGTGTATAGTTGAAACGTTTAAGAAAAATAAAAGTTTATATACAAAGGTTTTAGTTAAGTTAGTGTTTCTTTATGATTAAGAAACATAAGACTTAACATACAAGGGTTACATGTAATGGTGTTTATTCTTGAAGAAGAGACATATCATAAACATTTCTTCTTGAAGAAAAAACATAGCACATGGTTAGAAAATAGAGAGAAAGATTTCATATCAAAAATATGTCATTCGAACAAAAGATCAAATAAGGTTTAAGTTATCAAAACCAGACTGAATGTCTATAGTCGGATTAAGAGACGATCCGGGTATTTACATAAACCTATATTATTATAGTTAATCATTCAATCAATCAATCAATCAGTCAATCAATCAGTCATTCATTCATTCACAAAGGTTTTCAAACGAGATCACCACATCATTCAGAACAGACAGTCACAGGTGAATACGTTACACCTTTTTCAATCAAGATAAACGGGTTGTTTATCTTAAACAAAGAAAGTCAAATAAAGATTTATGGGATTACGTTATCCCTATTAAAAGAAAAGATAGAAAATAAAAAAAACTCAGACCGAGTACACATGTGTCTGGATCCAAACATAATCAATCTAGACTATCAGTCAAGGCTACGTGGCCGCAGACTAGAGGTCATAATAAAAGTTCTCCAAAGGGTGTCAGTTCCCGGAGAACCATAATTGTGTGTGAATGGCAGTGGCACAATCATAGAAATAATAGACGTTTCTGCAGATGTTTTTCATGAAAACTATATTGTCAGTTAAAGAAAGATTAATAAAATGTTTTTAGAGTCAACGATTCACCAGCATATCGCTGACGTATTTTTCCCCAAATGTCACAGGAAATAAAGTTAGCACTGGTAGCAAGGAATTATAGGCATCCAAGAAGATAGATGCTCACAAGGTAGAGATGGCTCAGTTTTATATATTAAAATATTATAAACAATATTTAAACATGATTTGTAAAAACAAACGAGTTTTATAAATCAAATACTCGAATATTTTTTATCTGAGAAGCTTTCCAAATAAATTAAATTTTTTTATTTTTATAAATAAAAGTTTATAATTAAATTGTCGTTTCATAATATATATAAATATTTTATTATAAACTAAAGACTTCCGCTAAAACTCTGATATATTTACAAAACATGTACCAACTGTTGGTCACACGCCTAGGCCCTAAGTCGGGGTGTGACAGGTTGGTATCAGAGCCATCGATCTTACTGAATTAGGTATTTAATCATACCTAGGCTTTGATCAAATTCGAGTTATATTCAATTATGGATATTAAAATAATTATTGAATGATTAAAAATTAAATACGAATAAATTATAACAAGTACGGATAAGATAGGAAAACGCACTCCCATCCATAATATAACCTCGTACAGATGTCCGATCGTCAATCTGGCGAAATATCAGTTCAGCTTCGATCAGGTAAACGAAAAGGCTATATGGGAACATCTTTTCTCTCAATTCCTATATCTAGCGACGAAAGTTCATACCAAACAGCAACAGAGGAAGATTCAGATTCGTTTGATTCTAACATTTCGCTAGCCAAGATTATTCCGAACCAGAACACGTATAGAGACGTATCAAGTAGATCCAAAAAACCAATGGTGTCGAAGGGAAAAGAAGTAATGATTTATTCAAAAGAAAATCCTCTTGGACAGGAATATTATTCAACGATGCAAGATCTATACTTTACCAACACTGAAGGTGAAGGTCAGAACATGGAGATGTATGACATTGAAGATGATTCAACTCATTATAAAGTTGATGTCACCACACAAACTGAAGAAATGGATGCTGAGAAAAGGCGAAAAGAAAAGGAGAAAGGAGAAAACACCAACCAAGACAACAAGATCAAAAAGCTGATTATTCGATGGAAGAAATAAGAATCTTAGATGTTTTAAACAATGCAATTATAATAAATGTCGTGCAATCTCGTAACAACATAAATAAGACATATATTTAAATTTCCTCGAAATTAGTAATGTATCTTTTAAAGAATCATGTCAAGAAAAGAATGCACAAACTCTCAAGATAATTCTTCCAAGTACCTCTGTAAGTAAGAGAGTAATAGCTAGAAAATAAAGTAAAGGTCCAGGTGGACAAAGTTTATAAAGATGATTAATCTCAAGTCAACACTTCACGAGATAACTAGGAAGGATTAAATGAAACATGACTTAGAAATAAGAATTATAGAAATTCTTAAGGTCTATTCGTACACAAGGTATGTACTAACCATTTCAAGAATACACAACAAGAAAGTATTGATGCCTCTCAAGAACCCCATCGACTATCATCGTTAAAATACTTGGAAGATAATATAAAATAATTATCGTTTCATACGATTATCCCAAATATCAAATTCTCAAATAAAAAATAAACAATTAGATTGCGTCATTACAAGACGAACAATCTCAAGAAACATTAGAAATAATCCTCTAGAAATGCGATAAGCTTAATTAAACATTTCATAAACGAATCAATCTTTTTCACTAACATCAAATGTCACACATCCGTTGTAAACATTCAATCATTAGTATATAAATAAAGAATTTCGTTCATACTAAAATCTATTCTGTTTATAGAATGTCGAATCCAAACAATCAAGGGAATGATGATGAAGCTTCAACTCATAGAAGCAACAAGGATATAACAAAACCTGCACAGGAGATTCATGAATAGTATCTAGTTAAAATCCAAGACATGATTCTTAATGCAATGACTCCCTTCATCGATGCAATGAAAGAAGGGTCACACAAACATAAAATAGAGCATTCTAATAAATCTTCTAGAAGTCATCCATACCGAAAACCTTCTCATCATGAAGAAAGTGCTCATAGCACAAACGCTGAGAGCAAATTCAATCGTAAATTCAAGAAACACCTAGTAATTCAAGGCAGTAGTTTTAAGAACTTCAAGGAATTTGGACCAAAAGAATTCTATGAGGATAAAGGTGCCATATCAGTTGTATGATGGCTTGAAGAAATCGAGTCCATTGTTATCATCAGCAATTGTACTGATATTCAAAAGATTCAATACTCCTATCAGTACTTCAAAGGTGAGGCTTTGGAATGGTGGATTACACTGATCATGTCAAAGGGTAGAGAAACTATGTACCAGTTGAAGTGGGAAGAATTCAAAGAACTAGTGTTACGAAAGTTCTCTCCCATGCATGAAATCGATTTTATTCAAACTAACTTTTTGAACCTCAAGGTGGAAGGCACTAAACTCAGAGAATACAATACTAAGTTTCATGAGTATTGTAGATTGGTACCACATTTGGTAATACCCGAATCCAATAAAGTAACCCGCTACATTTGGGGTTTACCTCGGGAAATTAGAGATATGGTAAGATCTCATTTTCCTCAAACCGCTGATTTAGCCATAGAATTAGTCAGTTATCTTATGAATGATCTTATCAAAAATCAAGAAGAGGATAAGAATGACAAAGGAAAGAAAGAAGAAAACGAGGAAAAGAATACAAGGAAAAGCAAAGATAAGGAGGAAGGGTCTTCTAAATATACAAGACCAATCTGCCAAAGCTGTGGCAAAAGACATCACGGGAATTGTTTAAGACCAACCAACATTCCCAAAAATATTCCATCGATCACATGCAACATTTGCAAGAAACTTAGTCATTCGGAAGACGATTGCAAAAGGAAAACAGTTGTATGTTTTAGCTGTGGAGAAAATGGACACTTCAGCTCAGAATGTCCAAATAAGACAAACAACGCTAATGGAAGTGCTGCTAAGATAGGAAAGGCTAATATGTTAAACACACGAGAAGCATCCGACAATCAAGAATAGAAGTAGACAAGAGTATGCCAACGAAAATCAAGATCTAAAGGCATTAGAAATAACTAATAGTTTAGTTAGCTCTTGTAAAGTGTTTGTAATCTTGCTTTAAACAAGAAATTTTGTAATCATATAAGGGTATTTAAATCCCTAATATATATATAGAAAAATATTAGCATACAGACCGTGTCTTTACATAAGAATGCTAAAAACCTATGAAAAGAGATAGTTAAATTTATACTATATTATACTTCATCATCTATAGAAAGATGAACTAAAGATGAAACGAATTGATTAAACTAAGACGTAAGACCATGCCTACTCAAGGAAAATCAGTTATCCGAAATTTGAAGTTCAAGGGCATAATTGATGGAAATAAACAGAAGGAAGCCGTTAAGATCATGAAGTAAAGGAATATCATTACTCAAGTATGAATATCAAGATGAGTAAGTTAAAAGGATTCGATAGACTGAATCCAGAAAGCAAACTTGTTAACATCCAATAAATATTTAGAATAAAGGTAAGGTAAATAGTTAAACACAACTGGTCACTGTGCTTAGCAATTTACAGTTACTTACGATATTCTGAACTATTAACTTAATACATCATCCAAAGATGTGAGTTAATGACATAACATAAATTGCAAGATTTCAAACAAGTTTAAGTTAAGCTCAAGTAGCAGATTAGAAAGAGTCTGATAGCAAAATCAATAAGCAAGGAATCCCTTACAAAGAATCTCGAGGACGAGATTCATTCCAAGGTGGGGAGGATGTGACATCGGCAAAATTTTGACCCCAATATGACAAGTAGAAGAAGTAAAGGGGTTAAAATTTAAAAAGAAATTATTAACCCATCGCAATACGCGATGGGCATAGCCAAGAAGACATCGCGATACGCGTTGGGAACGTTACAGAAATCCAAAAAGGGCGATGTCGCGATACGCTACGACCCAAGACATTAAGCCATCGCGATACACGATGACTAGGATAATAGGAAAGTGACATGTGTATGCCACGTGTCAACACGTGGCATAAGGTGTCTTAGAAAATGACACGTGCACGCCACGTGTCAACACGTGGCATAAGGTGTCTTAGAAAATGACACGTGTACGCCACGTGTCAACACGTGGCAGAGGGTGTTTAAGAAAGTGACACATGTCTACCACGTGTCAACACGTGACAGAAGGTATTTAAGAAAGTGACACGTGTCCGGCACGTGGTGATACGTGGCACACTCCGAGTAACACGTGTCATCGCGATACGCGATGACCAAATAATGGTTCCATCGCGTATCGCGATGGGACCAGTTTTTTAGCTATAAATAGAGGTTCATGGCTCATTCATTCTCTCACCAAAATTCCACTCTCTCTTTAAAAACTTTCTCTCTCTACCTCGATTTCCGTGCCGCGACCCAACAAATGATAACCTCGTAATCCGCACCCTATGCTGACGACACCTCGAAGTTCGTACAGACAATCCCGACAACTAGCGCACCTCGTTTTGCGTATCAACCTCGTAACGCGTGACGATCTCGTAAAACCGTGCCGTCCCGAGACGACCCGACATTCTGTCTCGAAGTACGTGCATGACCCGACGACCCCCGAACGTTGCCTCGATTTGCATGCCGAGGAGTTGTTGATCGAGATTCTCAAAGTACGTGCAAGCGTCGAAGTGCTGCTCGAGAATCTAGAAAATAATAAGCTAAGCAAGGTAGGGGTTCTGCCCAAATAAATTATTATTATTCCAAAGGCTTAGACCCTAGTCGGGGGTATAGCCTAGGCCTTGATCAAAATTAAAAGATAACAATTAAATAAAGATTTCTTTATAAAAAATTCTATAAATAAAGGTTATAACAAAAATATAGTTTCTTCATGATTAACAAACCTAAGATTTTACATACAAAGTGTATAGTTGATACGTTTAAGAAAAATAAAAGTTTATATACAAAGGTTATAGTTAAGATAGTGTTTCTTTATGATTAAGAAACATAAGACTTAACATACAAGGGTTACAGGTAATGGTGTTTATTCTTGAAGAAGAGACATATCATAAACATTTCTTCTTGAAGAAGAAACATAGCACATGGTTAGAAAATAAAGAGAAAGATTTCATATAAAAAATATTTCATTCGAACAAAAGATCAATCAAGGTTTAAGTTATCAAAACCAGACAAAGGTCTATAGCCGGATTAAGAGACGATCCTGGTATTTACATAAATCTATTTTATTATAGTTCAATCATTCAGTCAATCAATCAATCAATCATTCATTCACAAAGGTTTTCAAACGAGATCACCACATCATTCAGAACAGACAGTCACAGGTGAATACGTTAAACCTTTTTCAGTCAAGATAAACGGGTTGTTTATCTTAAACAAAGACAGTCAAATAAAGATTTGTGGGATTACGTGATCCCTATTAAAAGACAAGATAGAAAATAAAAACAACTCAGACCGAGTACACATGTGTCTGGATCCAAACATAATCAATTTAGTCTATCAGTCAAGGCTACGTGGCCGCAAACTAGAGGTCATAATGAAAGTTCTCCAAAGGGTGTCAGTTCCTGGAGAACCATAATTGTGTGTGTATGGCAGTGGCACAATCCCAGAAATAATAGACGTTTCTGCTGAGGTTGTTACATGAAAACTATCTTGTCAGTTAAAAGAAAGATTTATAAAATGTTTTTAGATTCAACGATTCACTAGCATATCGTTGACATATTTTTCCCCCAAATGTCACAGGAAATAAAGTTAGCACATGCAGCAAGGAATTATAGCCATCCAAAAAGATAGATGCTCGCAAGGTAGAGATGACTCATTTTTTTAAATATTATATTATTATAAACAATATTTAATCATGATTTGTAAAAACAAACGAGTTTTATACATCAAATACTCGGATATTTATTATCCGAGAAGCTTTCCAAATAAATTAAAAAAAAATATTTTTATAAATAAGAGTTTATAACTAAATTGTCGTTTCAAAATATATATAAATATTTTATTATAAACTAAAGACTTCTGCTAAAACTCTGATATATTTACAAAATAGGTACCAACTGTTGGTCACACGCCTAGGCCCTAAGTCGGGGTGTGACAGGTTGGTATCAGAGCCATCGATTTTAGCGAATTAGGTATTTAATCATACCTAGGCTTTGATCAAATTCGAGTTATACTCAATTAAGGATATTATAATAATTATTGAATGATTAAAAATTAAATACGAATAAAATATAACAAGTACGGATAAGATAGGAAAACACGCTCCCATCCTTAATATAACCTCGTACAGATGTCCGATCATCAATCTGGCGAAGAATCAGTTCAGCTTCGATCAGGTAAACGAAAAAGCTACATGGGAACATCTTTTGTCTCAATTCCTATATCTAGCGACGAAAGTTCATACCAAATATCAATAGAGGAAGATTCAGATTCGTTTGATTCTAACATTTCGCTAGCCAAGATTATTCCGAACCATAACACGTATAGAGACGTATCAAGTAGATCCAAGAAACCAATGGTGTCGAAAGGAAAAGAAGTAATGATTTATTCAAAAGAAAATCCTCAGGGACAGGAATATTATTCAACGATGCAAGATCTATACTTTACCCACACTGAAGGTGAAGGTCAGAACATGGAGATGTATGACACTGAAGATGATTCAACTCATTATGAAGTCGATGTCACCAAACTAACTGAAGAAATGGATGCTGAGAAAAGGCGAAAATAAAAGGAGAAAGGAGAAAAAACCAACCAAGACAACAAGCTCAAAAAGCTGATTATTCGATGGAAGAAATAAGAATCTTAGTAGTTGTAAATAATGCAATTGTAATAAATGTCATGCAATCTTGTAACAACATAAATAAGAGATATAATTAAATTTCCTCGAAATTAGTAATGTATCTTTTAAAGAATCATGTCAAGAAAAGATTGCACAAACTCTCAAGATAATTCTTTCAAGTACCTCTGGAAGTAAGAGAGTAATAGCTAGAAAATAAAGGAAAGGTCCAGGTGGACAAAGTTTAAAAAGATGATTAATCTCAAGTCAACACTTCACGAGATAACTAGCAATGATTAAATGAAACATGACTTAGAAATAAGAATTATAGAAATTCTTGGGGTCTATTTGTACACAAGGTATGTACTAACCATTTCAAGAATACACAATAAGAAAGTATTGATGCCTCTCAAGAACCCCATCGACTATCATCGTCAAAATACTTGGAAAATAATATAAAATAATTATCGTTTCATACGATTATCCCAAATATCAAATTCTCAAATAAAGAATAAACATCTAGATTGCGTCATTACAAGACGAACAATCTCAAGAAAGATTAGAAAGAATCCTCTCGAAATGCGATAAGCTTAATTAAACATTTCATAAACGAATCAATCTTTTGCACTAACATCAAATGTCACACATCCGTTGTAAACATTCAATCATTAGTATATAAATAAAGAATTTTGTTCATACTAAAATCTATACCGACGACACCTCGAAGTTCGTACCGACAATCCGGACAACCGGCGCACCTCGTTTTACGTATCGACCTCGTAACGCGTGACGATCTCGTAAACGGTGCCGACCCGAGATGACCCGACATTCTGTCTCGAAGTACGTGCACGACCCGACGACCCCCGAACGTTGCCTCGATTTGCGTGCCGAGGAGTTGTTGATCAAGATTCTCAAAGTACGTGCAAGCGTCAAAGTGCTGCCCGAGAATCTAGAAAATAATAAGCTAAGCAAGGTAGGGGTTCTGCCCAAATAAATTATTATTATTCCAAAGGCTTAGACCCTAGTCGGGGGTATAGCCTATATCTTGATCAAAATTAAAAGATAACAATTAAATAAAGATTTCTTTATATAAAATTCTATAATAAAGGTTATAACAAAAATATAGTTTCTTCATGATTAACAACCTAAGATTTTACACACATCATACAAAGTGTATAGTTGAAACGTTTAAGAATATACAAAAACCCATTTTCCGTCAGATCCGGCCGTAAGCTACGGCCAGGCTACCGTAAGCTACTGGCTGGTGGTAGCTCGGCTACAGTACCAAAACACCGCTTTCTTCATAAAATTTCATATCAACTCACTTTTCCTCCCCGTTTGCGGCCACGTCTTCGTATTTTAATTATCTATCATATAATATATCATTACTATAATTTCCACTCCATCATGAATGCTCCAAATTCGCTCCTTTAAACTCTTTTAAGCTCCGATCACCTGTAAACATAAACCAATCAAAGTACTTGTGTTTGATACATATAAACAAGTAAAACACACAATATAAAACACTTAAAGCACGTTCTTTCATCCTTACATCATATGATCAGAATTTAGCTAATTGTTCTTTGTTAGTGTCAAAATGATAGTCGTCGTGATATTTTTGTGTATTCACGTTTAATATTCGGTTCCGTTGCCAAGTTCCTCGCACAACGCGCGTGGGGAACTTACTAGTTCTATAGTAATTTAGGACTTTGGTGTCGGAAACTCTACATCGGGCTACTTTGCGGCACTTTATTGGTGATATTTTGTTTTTTTAGTTTCGGTTTGTAACGTACGTAACAAATTCGACTGAAAACCAATTTTGTTTTGTTTTTGTTATGGTATCGTAACGAACTTGACGGATATCGACCGGATTCGTGTAAACTCACCGTGTTTAGTTTTTTTTTCTAGTATCGTAACAAAAACCATCGAATTCTGGTTTTTTTAGTTTAGGTATAGTAATGAACGTGACGTAAGCCCACGGAATTCACATAGACTGACCAACTTAACGTCTGGGATCGATAACGCTAGGTTCTACCAACGATCGAGTTTTGCTAACCAATGCCTCCCCACTGGTCCACCTCAATATTTTTTTTTGTTTTAGCTCTAATACAATAAGACACGTAACCGAAACCGACTGAATTTATGTCGACTTACCGTCTTAGCACTTGAGACCGACAACGCTTGGGTTTAACCACCACCCGAGTTTTACCAACCTGTTCTGACACAACACAACAATAAAACAATAGTTTTATAATAATTACAAAACCGAAATTATCTCAAGAAAAAAAACTAAAAAAAACAGCTAGAAGATATTAGAGTATTCCCCAAGAAACCATATTGTAGAATAATCCGACCTAATAGTATCATTCACTTTTACACGTGTAAGGCCAGAAATCCTCCATGTCATGTCACCTTCACAAAAACCCCTCAACAGTTATATAATAACAATCCCTAGCTTTACTCATTATCCAGAAAAGCATGGCGAGGAAGACGATGGATGTCGTGAAGAACGTAGATCTAGCAAGATACATGGGTCGTTGGTACGAAATCGCCTCATTCCCGTCAAGGTTTCAGCCCAAAAACGGCACCAACACGAGGGCTACCTACACGTTGAAGGAAGACGACAGTACTGTGAATGTGCTGAACGAGACTTGGACGGGTGGATAGCGAGGGTTCATTGAAGGGACTACTTATAAAGCCGACCCTAACAGTGATGAAGCTAAGTAAGGTCAGGTTTGTGGGTGCCACCGTTTCTGCCGGTTATTCCGGTGACTGGAGATTACTGGGTGTTGTATCTTGATGATTATCAGTATGCTCTCATTGGCCAGCCTTCAAGGAGTTATCTATGGGTATCATTCTCTTCTGTTTGGTTAATTATTTGGTTATTTGTGTATTTCTTGTTTGCGGCTTGCTTGCTTGGTTTAGTTGAGTTAGTTTTTTTTTGTCCAAATCTTTTTATTTGCATTAAAAATAAGCATAAATATTACATCAACATAGCAGGCAGGAGGGCAACAAGATGTGTCGCCAACCCTTTCTGAATTGCAAACTCTAACCTGCTAAAGACATACCCCTGCCCCTTTGGAGTCGACACATTGCTATGCACAACCCGTTGGACCCTGGTTAGGAAACGGATAGCTTCCGGTGCCAAGGAGCCAAAGGTATCAAAAGCCAGAGGGACAAAAACATGTTGGTTCTCTTCGCAGGCTTTAGCATGTTTCTCCACCTTCTTCGTTTCAGCCCTTTTCATTGCTTGGCCAGCTATAAACCCATTATCCCTCAAACCAGCTAAAGGAGATACCCCTGTGAGGTCAACACAAGCGTGTTTTCCCCCGGCCCACCCAAAGACGAGCAAATCTGCCGGTCGTAGAGTGGATCTCCTTTCCGTGGGGACTGTAAGGAAGTTTACGGGGCTTCCTTTTTAGCTGATATCCCAGCTCGCCTTAAGATGTCCCAAAGAACGTCCCGCACCCAATCATGTCGGTATTTGAACCCAGACATCTCCTTGCAATGAGCCGTATGCTCTCCGAATTTATCCAGGCAAGCCTTACGGCAGATCGGACATGTTTCGTTTTCTGGGTACATTGGGACCATCAAACGGTACTTAAGAATGGCCCTATACTCGACCGCAGATATGCTTTGGCCCAAGCCATCAATGGGTACATTGAGTTTGTTTGTTAAGAATATTGGTTTTTTTCTTATTTACTGCGGTCGGTTAAATATTCAATTCGGTGATCAGTTGGTTAATGTGTACTTAATAGTTCAATTATTTGGTGTTTGGTTGAGATTTGGATTAAGAATAGGTCATTTGATTATTTTTTGACTGCCTAGTTGGTTAATTTGTTATATATCGGTTATTTGGTTAATGCCTAGTTTGTGCAGTTGGTTACTTGTTTGGTCCGGTTGAGTCAGTTAGATTATTTACTTACTTCTACGTAGTGCCATGAATTGCTTAAGTTGATTTGTTATGTTTCCGTTAATTTGGCTATTTGTGCCCTCCTAGTTTCTGGAATTAATTAATTATTCGATTGAGTCGGTTAATTTGTTATTGTTATACTCCTTGTTTGTGGGATTGGTTAATTATTCGGTTCAGTTGAGTCGGTTAATTTGGTTATTTTCTTGCTCCTAGTTATAGAAGAACTTATGTGTTTGGGTAAGGTTTGTTGATATAGTAATGAAATAGCTGGTTTGATGGACAAGTTGTGTTTACTAATTTCTCTATGTTTGATTATGTTCTGGAATGAAATGAGTATGGTCTTAAAATTTGATTGTTGTTGCTGCTGCTGTTGTTGTGATTCACAATGATACATTGATACTCGTTTTGACCTTTTCTGATATATTTTTATTTTAATATCCAATGAATGAACCAGACTGTTCGGCAAATGCCGGTTTGAACCAAAATTTGGTTTACTGTGCGGTTTCTGGTTCAATGTTTTTGATCGTGGTGGCAGCCCTGACGCTGACACGCTGACAAACGAAATTTGCTCCTTGGGCGTTAGCCCCTTAAGTCCTGAACGTAAAACCAGAATCCCACCATGTCCGCGAAAACAACGACGCCATCTTAAGTCCTTGTGTGCAAAACCACAATCCAACCATGTCTCTACCACTCACAAACTCACGTTTATTTAATTTTTATTCTTATGTTCATTGAAATACTATTTAAACAGCAATTACTGATAACATTGATTCAATCACTGATTATGAAGCGGAAGAGTTAGTGAAACCGTCTACACTGATTAAAGATGTCGTTCCCGGATGGCTATAGTTTCAAGTTTTTAAAGTGTTGTTTTCAGAACGAAAAAATCAAAAAAGTTTTTGCTTCAAGATTGCTGAGTTAGTGAAACCGTCTACAGACTCCACACTGATTAAAGATTTTGTTGATATGGCAATGCCGACACCCATTCCCTCTACTTTCCTGGAAAACTCATTCGGACAAGAAATGAGTCAAAAAAATGTCCAACTTAACAAATCTTAGGCCTTTTCCATATCAACTTTAAAAATCCAACCTTTCTTATTAACCTTCTTTAACCAAGCAGCCAATTTGTTTAGAATGAGCGGCCCATCCAATATACTTCTTCCTGCCAAAAAAGCCGATAGCTCGGCCGAAACAATCTTATTTATCACCTTCTTTTACCTTCGAGATTACATTATTAATACACCCAATCAAACTTATTGGTCTAAACTCACCCAACATAGCCGGGTCTTTTACCTTCGGAATTAACGCGATAAGTGACGAGATTACCCCGCAATGGAGACGTTGTCGGGTATTATGAAAAGAGCTAGTAGTGTTGGCATCTATAAAGAGTTAAATTGTGGAGTGGGTGGTTCGCTAGTGTCACATTTTTGTATGCGGAGGAAGTCGTTTTCGCTGGTAAATGGGAAAAAGAAAATGCCATGTCTTTGGCGCATCTAAAGATGCTTCAATTTAGCTTCAGGCCTAAAAATAAACATGTCTAAGAGTTGGGTGTTTGGGGGGTGAGGGTGGACGATGGTAAAAGATTAGAAATAGCAAGGGAGTTAGGATGTCGATTAGGGCTGTCCAAATCGCTCGCCGCTCGTTAGAAATTTGATCGGAAAATGCTCGCTCGTTTTGTCGCTCGATTGTAAACGAGCCGCCCCGCTCGGTTTGGCTCGAATATTTTTAATTCATTTTATATATATTTATATACTTATATATATATATTGTTCTAATAATTATATATATAGATAAATATTGGATTTTGGTGCCACCAAAAAAGCTCCTCATTTATAGACCAATCATATAAGTAAATCTTTAAGGGTCATCACGAACTTTTATATTTGGTGTGGTGGTTGTCATGGTACCCCTTAAAGCTTTTATGCAATTGTTGTGCAGGTTCGAAACCCTTCCTGCCACCTTTTTTTTTTGCTTCTTATATTTGTTTTAAATAATTTTATTTTGTAGTTATTATTATTGTATAATTGTTGTGCAGGTTTGAAACCCTTACTGCCATCTTTTGTTTTTTGGCTTTTTATATTTGTTTTAAATAATTTAATTTTGTAGTTATTATTAGTGTATATATATTACACAGTTGATATACCAACCGAATTCGTGTCTATTCAAGGCCGAAAAACGTTGGTTATTATTATTTTTGGTTTGTGGTTGTCTTTTTTCTATATGTTAGTTGATAGTTTGTTGTATTTGTGCTCGAATTCACGTTGGTTTGTGCATCCAACAGGTTTTTTGATTTATTTAGTGCTATCATCTTTGATACCGACTGAATTCACGTTGATTCATAGCCGCATTTTATTTTGTTGTATTTGAGTGTTGAGAAATTTATTTTTGTACTGACTATACACCAACAGCCTAGCGCCAGGTGTGATACCTAGTTATCTTAAATATTGAAATCGAAAAACTGAATATTAGATATAATATCTTTAGTTATAGTTAGTGAATATTTTCTAGTACTTTATATATATATATATATATATATATATATATATATATAATAGTTATATTTAATTCTCAATTGTTCAATATTAAAAATAATTATAAAATAAGTTATATATTTGTGCATATATTTTTATATAAATTATTATTTTTAATTATTAATTGTTTTATTACATTATATCTAATTTTAAACTTCAATTTTATCAAAAATTCAAGCTACTATTAGTTTTTCTAAAAACTACTAACTTATTTTCATGCGCATCATATTCAACTTCAACTTGTAACTTATAAAAGAATTTAAATGGAAAAAATAATGCTCCGAACTCGCCCAATACCACTCGAAAAATGCTCGGAAACACTAGGTTTGATTTCGGCTTGTTCGATTTTGAGCCGCTCGGCTCGATTCGATTTGAAACGAGCCAAGCAACAAGCAAGCCCTCGCTCGGTTCGGTTCGGCTCGAGAAGAACCCTAATGTCGACCAAGAAAGTTTCCATTTAAATATCTTGGGCTGAAGGTAGGAGGGAGCATGCATTTAGTGAAGTCTTGGGAGTGGTAGAGATTTTTCGTAAGCGCTTGTCCTTATAGAAAGCGAAAAAATTATCCATCGGGGGAAGATTAACGGTGATAAAATCGGTTCTTATTGCGATGCTGACTTATTATTTTTCTCTTTATAAAGCTCCGGTTGGTAGGATGGAACATGCATTTAGTGAAGTCTTGGGATCCGGTGGTAGAGTTTTTTCGTAATCACTTGTCCTTATGGAAAGCGAAAATAATTATTGACTGGGGGTAGAGTAATGATGATATAATCTGTTCTTATTGCGATGCTGACTTATCATTTTTCTTTTTATAAATCTCCGGTTGGGGTGTTGGACAAACTTGATAGGATCCGTCGAGTGTTCTTTTGGGGCGGTTCGGGCGAATCTTAACTAGATCGCTTGGCATAAAATTATTGCTCCCCAAAAACATAGGGGGCTCGGGTTGGGTTCGTTAAGTGACATAAACCTGGCGATGCTCAAGAAATGGTGGTGGCGGTTTAAGTGCGAGAAAAATGGTCTGTGGAGGAATATTATTTGGGCAATTCATCACTCGGATAGGTCGGGTCGGCCGTTCCGCCGAAAGTATCCTCAGCCGGGCCTTAGAAAATATTGTAAAAATTTCCTGGGAGTTGACCGAAAAACAGGGTGGACCTTGGGAAAGAGAGGAGACATGAAGTTAAAAGTGGTAATGATACATGGTGTGTATAGATTCCTTTCGATATTCAGTTCCCAAGTTTATTCATGCTTGAGACTAATAAGGGTTGTTTGGTGTCAGACCGACTCTTAACATACTTGGGAGAGTTAGTTGTGTGTGTGTGTGTGTGTGTGTGGAGGGGGGGGGGGGGAGTGGTCTAGAGAACCTTACACAATTATGGAGATTCAAGAATTACGGAGGCTGTTGTTAGCATGTCAACAAATCACTTTGTAGCATGTCAACAAATCACTTTGTCTATGGGTATTGATCAGGTTATATGGGGGCTCGGCACACCTATTGAGTTTTCGGTTAAGTGTCTTAAATCGAGCTTAGAGGATGGTCGAGGAACTGTTGGAGCGTATTTATTAGACCAGAATAAATTTGTGCCTAGAAAGGTGGGAGTTTTGGCATGGAGTGTGTATGTGTGGTGGGGGGGATGAAAAGAATACTGTGTTTGTTATCATTGTCAAGGCGAAATATTACGGTGGAATTGGTACAATGTCCAATCTGTGGGGAAGTAGAGAAGTCGACGGATCACTTATTTGTTGTGTGTAGGTTTGCTCAATCGATTTGGGAGTTGTCTGCGTGTTGGTGCAACTTACCGGATATCCTTTTTTTTTTCAGTTCGAGATATTTTTGATTTGCATAAGTTATCGCCGCTACCATGTAGATTTCGGAAGATCTTTCAGCCAATTTGCCATACCATATTATGGTGTATCTGGAAGGAAAGAAACTTGGTTATTTTCGAGAGGAAGCCGGCCCGTTTGATGAACGTGATGGGAGAAGTAAAAGCCTTAAGCTTCTTGTGGGTGCAAAATAGGTCGAGGCGGTTGGGTTGACTTGGTTATTTTGATCTTGGTTAGTTGTAATAGGTGGTTATGGGTGTAACTATCATAGGTTTTCTGAGCTAGCTTCTTATTAGTTTCGATAACCGGTTTCGCTAGTTTTAATTTAGTAGGTAGTTAATGGGTGAATGTGAGATGAATCCCATTGTTTAGTGTCTACAACGTCAAATCACAATCCCACCGTCTCTTCATCAATCACAAACCCACGTTTATTTTTCTTTTCTTTTTATGTTCATTTAAATACAATTTAAACCACAACTTAATAATTATTAAAGGATGGGTGAACGTGAGATGAAGTCCATTGTTTAGTGGAAATGATGTAGCGACGTTACTCGTTGATCCAACATTTTTATCTAACATGGTTCTATTTTTCAGTGTTTAAATCGTTTATATATGTCAGTGGTTGTTTGGGTTGAGACAAGAAACATAATAAGAAAACAATATTATAATAAAAAGAAATATGAACAGTACCCATTAAAAACATACATAATTTTTGAATTTGTGTAGAGTTTTAACATTTTAACCAATAAACATGATTTGTTAACACCTGGATTTGAAGCAAGAAGATATGTGTGGAGTAGCGGGTATTGATAACGTTTCTTTTTGTCTATTTCTCTTTTTTCTTTGGTGGGAAAAGTATGCAAAGTGTTGATATAATTGCATGAATAATCTAATTTCATTTTTAGTTTCTATCGAAGTAAAAACTGGGTCTCATCTTAAAACTAATCGCAATGGTAAGGCAGTATGGACTTTGGACTTTTTATTGTAGTCATGTATAACTGTTAAATTTGCATAATTTATATGGGCTTATTTTGAGGTTATAATATAAGATTGCTAAAATGATTGTATCGAACTAATCAAATCACCAAATTAAAAAAAAAAAAAAAAAAGAAATTATATGTTCTATTGTGTTTTATTTCTTGCAGATATTTAATATTTGGTCAATTTCTGCTTCGGTTTGCGTCATTCAAAACGAAAAAAAGAAAAAAAGAAAAAAAAATAGAAAGAGTCCACAAAAAAAAAAGAAAAAGTCTTTTGAAGCTTGAACCCATGATCTTTCACATGTAAAATCAGGGACGTACCACTATATTACATTAGTATTAAAAGTATTCATTCCATCTACTAAATTTTATGCAGCCCGGCTGGAGGGTAGCGTCGGTTGGACTATCGTCCGGGGCACTTAATTTTTTGGGACCACTTTTTTAATACATACATTTAAAAATATAAAACTTATAAAATATAATTTGATATTTACCATGTTATAATTATTGGGCCCAAATTTTTTAATCCATAATTCTTTTAATCAAGTTTAAATTATTGGGCCCAAACGAATACTAAAAACTAAAAAAATAAAATAAATATCCAACGCAAAATAAAAGAAATAACGGTCGATTGAAATTCCTCCTTGGTTTCTTCATTCTTTGCGAATGTGAACAAAAGCTGAACGACGACCAACTCAGTCGATCATCACTGTTGGTTCGTCGTGGACCACCAGGCTCCTCCGCGGTAGACCAAGCCAGCCACCAATGACCAAGTTATGTTTTTTTTCCAATGCTAGAAGAGCTTCACGAGTAATCGATTACTCGTTAGTTATTACGATATTTGATTTTAACATACATTTCCCTATTTATTGTTATAACATTAAGCGTCGTTTAAAAATATTAGTTTATATATTTTGTTACTCGTTAAGGCTATGAGACTTTTTATTTGGGCTCGTCCGAGGTATTTAAATCATCGGAGACGACTCTGTTTCAATAGGATACCTTAAAAGTTTATTATATCATGTCTCATAAATTTTTAAAAACATTAGGGTCCGAGAACCCCGATTCTCTCTATGTGGGTACGCACTTTAGCGAGGTGTTAATACACTTTTTATAAGGGTGTGTTAGAAAATGAGAAAACCGATCTGAAATCGAAAAACAAAAAATATCCAAACCGAAACTAAAACAACGATTTGGTTTTATGCTTTAGTAAAAACCGAACTTACGGTTCGGTTTTGATTTTGCATGTAATAAATATAGAAAATACTGATCCGGACCGAATTTGTCGATTTTTTTTTATTTTAAGTAATTTACAAGAATTTAATAAATATGTAACTCAAATACTTTTCCCCAAATGTGTAATAATAAATTAGTTTATGACTAACATAATTATTAATACTTCAATTAATTATTTTCGACATTTTTTTGCAAAAATTTTCAAGCTCAAATGGCAAAAATGGAAACCAAATTAAAACAAAAATAAAGATTGAAAAACCTAAACCAAATGGTTTTAAAAATCCAAAAATCAAAGTTTCAGTTTTTGATTTGGTTTTAGCCTAAAACCGACCCAAACCGAACCGTGCACACATCTAGTTTTTAGTTAGTCAAGGACAACAACACATAGCCTAATTAGTGGGTCAAAGTATGTGTTTCGTGGGTTAAAGTATGTCTTCGGATTTCATGAATTTTGAAACCAGAAACCGAATATATACATGACAGCAATTTTGACTCCTAAGCTATCTTTGGAGCCGTTCGGAAAAAAAGAAAAAGAAGCTAGGAGATGCAAGCTATGGAGGTAGGGTACCGAATAAAGCATATAAATGGTAGATCCTCCGCAAAGCGGAGGATCACCTCTCGGATATCCACCCACAGGAAGAATACTCTCCGCAACAAGATACACATATCTCATGCGGAAGAGACACTTGTCAAGCTATAAGTTAATAGACATTGCGGAAGACTTGTCGTGACGAGGCACAAATGGACATGTGGCCCGGGAAAAGACGGGTACTACGTACGAATGCACGACGGACCAATGAGGAAGGGTCAACGTGGTACGTGCTCACGACAGGGAATTCTATACGTCAGACTGTCCAACCAATCAGAAGCCACTATCATGCACGACCATGAGAATGGAAGGTTCTATTGTGTGAGACAGCTGGCTCAATCCTCCTCCTTCCCTTCGGCTATAAATACGACATGAGAACCAACGGTAAAGGGATGACTCTCTCTCATTTTGGATAAGAATACTCATCACTTACCATACTGATTCTCACACCAGAGGGTGGTTACGAGAAACCCCCTATTTCCCTTATCGTAACTAGTTCACAGTGTTCGGTTTTGCAGGTCACGATAGTCGAAGCTTTAAACCATTGTTGATAGTACACCGGGAAATGAGAAACCGAGCTTGCTAAAAGTTGGTATGGTGTTAATCCACCTTCGGTTGAAATATTAGGTTAAGCCTACCAAGGGTTGACATAGTGTTTCTTCTTTTGCGCCATCCGTACTGGCTAGAACTGAAAAAATCTATTGAAAACGTTATGAGTTCCGGTGGACCTACTCTTTCAACACTACAGTCTTCCAATCGTGCATGACCCAACCGAGAGGTGTCCCCGAAAGGAAATAGAAGGCAGAGTGAAGATTATGTTGAGTTAGAGCAACCACAACAAACCGCGTCAATCCGATTCGTGGAAACCCGTTTTTCTCTACAAATGTTGGGCTACCATTTGTTTGGTTTGTATTTTGTTTTGGGCTTGTATGTAAACCGAGATCCAAGAGATCTCGGTGGGCTTTTGGTTTGTGTTGGGCCAGGGTGTAGTGCCTATATACATACAATGTATTTAGGTTTTTGGGGTTGGCCGTTAATAACCTTTGGTTAACGAGATCTTGTGTAACTTTGTGCTTAAGTACCAGACGTAATAATACGTGTGTTTTGAAGCATCTTGCTCTTGTTCTTTGCGTGTTTAATCCTTTATCATTGAATCATCTCTTGTTAATTTCCGCTTAACAATGAGATTTTTTGGTATCAAATTGAATGATCCGTTTAAAGGACTTACAATTGGTATCAGAGCCTATAGACCTATTCTAGACTCGGTTAAGGTGATTTCATTGATTCAAGAAGTAATTTTCAGTGATTTTAGCTTAAGGATTACTGGAAATCGAAGAACATGTGTTCTTCGTTTTCATCGAGGTTGTTAAGATAAGTTTGGAAAGGATTTGATTTGGGTTCTGCTTTTAAAAAATCCCAATGATTCCAGGATTTAACTTGTTACCAAAGCTGTCTGGTCAAAGAATCCTTGAGTGTATTAGAAGTTCTCGGGCATATTTTCATCGTTTTCGGCCATCACGTAGTTGTTCTCGGTGAAATATGTTGGTTCTCAGTGAAATCTGTTGGTTCTCGGTGAAATCTGTTGGTTCTCGGTGAAATTTGTTGGTTCTCGGTGAAATCTGTTGGTTCTCTGCTGACTTTGATAGTTTTCGGTCAATCTTTGGGTTTTCTGTTGTTTTTAGCTGTTCTCGGTCACTAAGTATGGTTCTCGGCCAACTATAGTTTTCGGCTGGGTTATATAATTGGACCTAATCATATTAGGCCTTAGGATATTTAAGAAAGTGTTTGGACTTAATTACTGGACCAGTTTATCATTCTTATACAAAATGGACCAAATAACAAATGGGTCAACTAATGCTACACTGCATCAAGAACTGGATTCTATAATGGGAACTACTACTCGTATACCCCGTCTGCTGTCTCATGTGGGGTTTGGCGAGTGGAAGTTCAGGTTTGAAAAGTACGTGAAAATGAAAGATGCCAAAATTTGGAGAAGTACTGTTAGAGGCCATCAATTTATCACGTACCAACATGAAAACTCTGAAGAAGTTGCTGTGAAACATGTTGAACTGTATGATGATCTTGATTTTGAAAAGGTTAAAGAGGACGACAAGACGCTTTCTACTTTAACCATGGCACTTTCACCCGAGATTGCCTTGGGATTTAAAGAATTACAGACTGCTAAGACACTATGGGAAGCTCTGATTGAAGTATATGAGGGTAATGAGGACATGAGGAGAAGTCGTCAAGATCTCTTGAGACAGAAGTTCAACATGTTCAATCACGTTTTAGGAGTGTCGTTGGAAACTCAGCTGCAGAGATTCATATCTCTTGTGACTGAGATGAGATCGGCTAATATCTCTGACTGCTGCTGAAACAAACAATAAACTAGTAAATTCCCTGCTTCAAAGCTGGGATATGAATGTTGCAGTAATTAAGAAGACGAAAAATCTCAACAGGCTAACTCTGTCAGAAGTTATGGCAATCATCAAGGCTTGTGACATGGATGACAAGCAGCGTGCCATAAACCATGCAAACTCTTACAATGCAGCCGGCTACAATGCTGCTTCTAACAATGCACTTATCTCACAAGACAGCTTCTCAATGTTTAAGGCTTCTCAAGGGCAGTATACTCAGCAGCATCAACCTCAGAATAATTTCTCAATGTTCAAGTCTGCTCAGGGTCAATTCTCACAGGCACCACCACAACCAACTCGCGTGTTCTTTCCTCAGTCTACTCAACCAACTATTTCAGCTGCTAAGCCCTAGCCTTGGCTGCATCTTCCAGTCAGTCTCCCAGTCAGATTCCCTCCATTTCAAAGGAAACTCAAAAAAACATCGCCTTAATGGCGAGGTTCATGAACTGCTACAACGCTTTTCTTGCTGGAGATCTGGTTCTACCAGTAGTAGCTATTGACCTGGATCAAATTCATCCTTATGATGTACAGAAAATGGACATATCTTGGAAAATAGCCATGGCAGTGTTTCATGCAAAGAAATTTACTAAGAGAACAGGCAGAAGCAACTGGAATGTGCCAGCAAATCAGAAGGTAGGATTTAACAAGGATACTCTGAGGTGCTACTATTGTCATGAGCCAGGTCACTTTACTCGTGAATGCACTAACCCAACGAAGGAAGGAAACAGAGAAAGAGCGCCGGTTCCATTGGAAATGCTAGAGGAGAAAATGGGGCAGGTATGGTTGAAGGTGAGCAAGGTTTGGTAACTCAAAAATTCTCCTGGAACGATCAGATGGCAGCCCTCAGCATAAATAATCAGACTGCAAACTTTGCTCGTGTTGAAATTGTTGGAGAAGAAAATGTTGCTGAGGAAAAATTTAAGGAGGTTCAATATTGAAGAAACGTGGATCTACTCGCTGGTAGCAGATCTACTTTCCTCGGGTTTTGATTGTACTATTTCACCGATGGTTCTTCTGGATCTGTGTTCTTCCACCTACAAAATGAACAACGCCGTTAACTTACCCCTCAGAAAGGGACGGAGGGGTCCTCTTTGGGGTAACCCTCCGGCGTGAGAATAAGTATATGGTGGAGAAGGTAATAATGTGAGAGTAAGGGAATCTCTAGAGTATTGCTTAATAGCTGAATACTGTATGATTGTGTGACTGTGTGTTTGTATGTAACTGACTGTGAGTGAATGTAATTCAATATGATTGAATGTGATATCACTGCCTGTAACTGTCAATGATTGAGTATGAATGTGTCCATCAAAGTGGAGTTGATGCTGTATTTATAGTGCTAGGGTTTCCACTGATTGGGCTCAACCTCGTTGGCCTCCTCCAATCGCACTGCGCCACGTGTCCTCTGGGACACCTGGCACTTTCTCGTTGGTTGTAATCACGTGGTAGCACATGTGTCATGCTGAGTTGTCGACCTTTCATTTGGCAGCTGTCAACATCAGCATATTCTTACTCCTTAAAAAGATGCCTTCTGGAAGGTTGTCTGACGTGCACAATCAAGGTTGCCCTAATCCTGATTTGGATAAGGACGAGGTCGATTATGTGCATGTGTGATATGCGCCAATCCTGAGGATGCGCGAGGTCTTCTCTTTATTCTCACGCGCAGATATTTCATGCGCAGATGTGATATGCACGAGCATGTGATATGCGCCGCGCGCTGATGCGCCGCGCGCATATGTGATGCGCGAGCATATGTGTGCCTGGGCAGATGTGATATGCACGAGCATGTGATATGCGCCGCGCGCTGATGCGCCGCGCGCATATGTGATGCGCGAGCATATGTGTGCCTGGGCATATGATGCCTGAGCATGTTTTGTATGCGCAATGCGCATAGGTTTTGGCTTTGTGCCTTCATAATGTCTTTATCTTGTGGGTTGACCCGCCTTGCTCGGTGTTGAGGCAGGTACATACCTCTTCAAGCCCCCCCAGTCTAATGTGTGTCTTATCTCGCGCTAGTGCGGTAAGATAGATATTAGACTTACTGATTTGGTCTTTTTAATGGGGTTTTGTCATTTTCTTGGTTGTTTCCATCGTTGCGCGAAGTTCTATCCATTTGGTTGAAACGAAGGGTCCAAACACGTGGTTGGTTGGTGGTGACGTGCGCCGTAAACGTGTCAGACGTTTCGTGTGCTCGAGATGCTACAGTTGCCTTTCATGTCCCCTCGCACAGCTCCTGACACCGTCGTGATAGAAGACTCCATTGAGGAGGAAGAACTTGACTATGGTCAGTTCGGAGATGAGGAGCGGGCCGCGCCAGATGCTGCGGGAGATGATGAGGGTGATGAAGTGGCTGACGTCGACGTGGAGACTTGAGAAGCCCTTCATCTTTCTGATTTTTTTTTTTTTGTTTTTTGTTATACTTGTAATTTGTAACTCATGACACTTGTAAATTTCAATGCTATGGAATGAAATTTGTTTTCCCTTTTTCACATCTTGCGCATTTCCATTCATCTCTTCATGTTTGCTTGTATAGATATAAGATATGCTTGCACGTTAAAATAAGAACAAGGTTGTAAGGAAATTATTTACTTAACCATAGTCCTATTTTGTAAGTGGTTTCGCAGTATCTTGTTTATGCTGACATGCGCGATGACTTTTCACTATTCCTTTTTTGCGCGTCGTTGTCGCGCGTTTTTTATATGGAATTATGAGTTTTAGCCATTACATGTCAGCATGTGTTACTCAGATATCCACTTTTATTCCGCGCGCGACCTCGACCTGAGACCTTAACAACTATGATTTGGCATGTACTTTGCCTTAGTTGTGTTTAGGGATTTTTATGATCAGGCTGCGCGGGATGTAAGATGGATGTTTGTGAGTGTTTTGAGCTAAGGCTCTTTGTTTTGGGCTAAGGCCCTGACGTTTTTAGAGTTAAGACTCGTTAACGTGTTTGAGCTAAGGCTCGTAGGTTTGGGCTAAGGCCCTGACGTTTTAGAGTTAAGACTCGTTAACGCGTTTGAGCTAAGGCTCGCGCATGTATGTTTTACTTCGTTTTATTTTGTTTTGAAGTCAATATAGTGTTGTCATATTGCTCCAAATTAATAAAGGAAGTGTGAAACATGTATGCAAAGGTAATAGAACAAATATTGAACGATAGCGCGAATCATCATTCATGATGGCTTAAAAGCCTTGATTACATATTTGAATTTTTACATGTAGCATTTTCTAAGCTGTGCTGCGTTCCACGCGCGCGGTATCTTTTTTCCATTCAAATCTTTTAAAGTGTACGCGCCTTTCCCCAATTCTTCTGAGATTTGATAAGGTCCTTCCCAATTGGGGGACATTTTTCCTGGGGGTATTGCGCGGCTAGCTTCATTGTTTCGAAGGACAAAATCATTTTTCTTGAAGTGGCATTCTTTAACGCGCTGATTATAATATTTTTCCAGCTTTTTCTTGTATTTGGCTTCATTGATGATAGCCGCTTCTCTGCGCCCTTCAAGCAAGTTGAGGTCCAATCTTCTTTCGCGCTCGTTATCAGTCTTGCTCATCATGAGTACCCTATGGGATGGGCATCCAATTTCTGCTGGGATCATAGCCTCTGTCCCATAGGTTAGGCTGAACGGGGATTCGCCATTGCTAGTTTTGCTTAATGTCCTGTGCGCCCACAGGACATTAGGTAACTCTTCGACCCAAGAATGGGATTCTCCCTCCAACCTTTTCTTCAGCCCATTTAACAAACTTTGATTCGCGCGCTCCACTTGGCCATTCCCCTGAGGGTGGTAGACCGAAGTGAAGATTTGGTTGATGTGCAATTCTTTGAGCCAGCTGGATATCTTCCTGTCAGTGAATTGTTTGCCATTGTCGCTCACAATTTCCATAGGAAGGCCAAAACGGCAAATGATGTGGCTCCAGATAAATTGCTTCATCGCCTCAGCTGTGATTTTTGCTAGTGGCTTGGCCTCAACCCATTTTGTGAAATAGTCTACCGCCACTACCAAAAATTTCACTCGCCCTTGCGCTTGCGGCAGGGGCCCCACAATATCAATGGCCCATTTGTGGAAAGGCCATGCGGAGGTCACTGGAATCAAGTTGTTCTTTGGCCGCATGGTGTTTGGCGCGTAGCTCTGACATGCCTTGCATTTTTGTATTTCTTTTAGCGCATCCAAGTACATGCCTGGCCAATAGTAGCCTGAGCTCATTGCCTTGGAAACCACCATGCGCGGTCCAGCGTGTATTCCGCAGATTCCTTCGTGAATCTCCCTAATCACATAGCTTGCTTCTTCAGCATCCAGGCATTTCATGAGCGGTCCAAGATAAGAGCGTCGATATAATGTACCATCAAGTAGTTCATAGTTCTGCGCCTTGTGTCTTATCTTTCTCGCCTGTGCGCGATCGTCCGGTAACTTCCCCTCCTTCAGGAATTCCATTATTGGAGTTATCCAGGATGAAGGGGTTGTATGAATTACAAGGACAGATTGCGTTTGCACTGACGGGTTGCTCATCACTTCCACCCTGACATCTTTGCCAAAGTGATCAAAATTAGTTGATGCCATCTTACTCAACGCGTCAGCGGACTTGTTTTCGCTGCGCGAGATGTGTATGATTTTGAAGAAGTCAAACTGCTCAACGAGCTTTTTTGCCTGCTCTAGATATAGAGGCATGGTGTTCTCCTTGGCATCATAAAGGCCATTGACCTGTGCAGCTACCAAGTAAGAATCAACATGGGCCTCTAGCCTTTTAACTCCAAACTTGCGCGCAATGCGCAGACCAGCCAGCAGGGCTTCATACTCAGCCTCATTGTTGGTACTCTTGAAGTCCAACCTAATAGCATAAGTATATTCATGATTATCAGGGTCCACCAGTTTGAGGCCTGCGCCGGACCCTTCGCTGTTGGAGGCTCCATCAGTGAATAGCCTCCAAACATCTTCTTCATCATTTGCTCGCGGAGGATCTACCTCGCGCTGAGCTTCTTCAATCTTTCCCTCTGGGATTTCCGTGATGAAATCCGCTAAAACTTGACCCTTTATTGCTGGACGGGGCTTATAGGTGATCGTGTGTTCACCTAATTCCAGCGCCCACTTTGTCAGCCTTCCGGAGAGCGCGGGGCGTCGCAAGACTTGCTGGATGTTGTAACCTGTCAGAACTTCAATTGTATGACCATTGAAGTATCTATGAAGCTTTCGCGACGGGTGTGTTAGTGACAAAACTAACTTTTCCATGATGGAATAGCGCGTCTCAGGGTCTGTCAGCACCCAACTCACATAGTATATTGGCGTTTGGATCCCCTTGCGATCCACCAATAATACTGCGCCGATGGCGCGGTCTCCAGCTGACAAGTACAATGTAAGGGTTTCGCCAGGAAGTGGAGCTGTGAGCGCGGGCAGCTTTATGAGACATTCTTTTATCTCACTGAAAGCTTGCTCAGCCTCAGGCGTCCACTTGAATTGGCTCTTCTTCAAGCAGTTCCTCAAAGTGTTAACGAATGGAGTAGATTTGCTGGCGTGGTTCGCTAGGAACCTGTTGATTGACACCAACCTACCATTCAGCTTCTGAACCTCTTTCATGGTGGATGGTGAAGGCATGTCAAGGATGGCTTCCACCTTTTCAGGGTTCACCTTGAAACCATCCTTAGTGACCATTACACCAAGAAATTTCCCCTCTTCCGCGCCGAAAGTACATTTGCTCGGGTTGATCTTCATGTTGACTTCCGTTAAGCGCTGAAGAGTTTCCTCGATGTCTTTGAGCATTTGTCTCTCCTCCCTGCTCTTGATAACCAAATCATCAACGTAGACTTCTAGATTTCTTCCGATTTGTTCACTGAAAACCGAATCCATAAGTCTCTGATAAGTGGCGCCCGCATTCTTTAAACCAAAGGGCATTTTTGTGTAACAAAAAACACCCTTGTCGGTTTTGAAGGCAGTCTTGTCTTCGTCTTGTGGTGCCATTTGAATCTGGTGATAGCCTTTGTAGGCATCCAGGAAACATTTGAGCTTGAATGGCGCCACGGAGTCCACCTTTGCGTCGATGTTTGGGAGGGGGTAACAGTCTTTCGGACATGCTTTGTTGAGGTCCTTGAAGTCAATACACATCCTCCATGACCCGTTGCTTTTCTTTACCATCACAGGGTTGGCTACCCACTTCTGGTATCGGATCGGGAGGATGATGTTTGCGCGCAACAGGTCCTCAACTTGCTCATTCATGGCCCTCGCCTTTTCATCCCCCATGATTCTCTTTTTCTGAGCAATTGGCTCCACCGACTTGAACGTGTTAAGAGAATGTTGGGCCAAGTCTCGCGGGACCCCAGTCATATCGGAGTGTTGCCACGCGAAGACCGACGTGTATTTTGTGAGCAACCTTTTCATTCTCAATCTTGTTTCGTCTGAAATGGTAGCGCCAATTGTGACCGTTTGCTCTGGGAATTTTGGGTTTAAAATCCACTTCTCTGGCGCATTGTCCGCCATTGGAAGTTTCATTCTCCCTTCCCGCGGCGTACTTGTCACTGCGCACAAATGATCGCGGTAAACAAATGTTACGCCTGTTGGTGTAGGGAACCCCAATGCGCCGTGCGCTGGCGACGGTATAGCATTAAATTGGGCAATCGTTCCCCTACCCAGGATCATATTGTGGCATGACGTGGTGGGCAAGACCAAGAAGTTGACAACTTCGGCTCGCTTGTGCTCATCATCCCCCATAGTTAGTTCAAACTGAATTTGACCTAGGGGATGGATGATTTCATTTGAAACACCACTGATTGGTGCGTTCACCATCTCGAGCCGCGCTTGGTCTGCCGGGTCTAACTTTCTGAAACATTGCTCATACATAATGTCAGATTCGCTTCCAGTGTCCACCAGGACCTTTGACACTTCGTAATGAGCAATGTGTGTGGTGATGACGAGAGGGCTGCTGATTGAAGGGCCTCCCCTGATTCTTGGGAAGATAACTTGCTGCTCGCGCCAATCTCCGTGGATTTGCGCGCTTCTCTTTTTTGACGTCTGCCCTTGTCGTCCCCCCTCAGCCACACAGATTCTTTTGTATTTCTTGCTGGCAGAGGCTCCTTCCGGTTGCTCATCTTCTATTCTTGGGTTTTTCACCAAGTGAGCCAGCCTGCCTGATTTTACATCCTTCTCGATCGCATCCTTTAAATGATGGCATGCGTCGGTGTTGTGGCCCGGTGACCTGTGAAATTCACAATATTGGCCACTGTTTTGCGGTCCCTTGTAGTGTAGTTGCTTGGGGGGCTTGAATTGGACATTCTCAGTACTTAACACCTGTGAAGGTGTTTTAGTGAGGGGAGTCCATATTCTTGGCAGAGGTCTGCTAGGATCTCTGCCGCCAATGAAGAAACGTGGATCTACTCGCTGGTAGCAGATCTACTTTCCTCGGGTTTTGATTGTACTATTTCATAGATGGTTCTTCTGGATCTGTGTTCTTCCACCTACAAAATGAACAACGCCGTTAACTTACCCCTCAGAAAGGGACGGAGGGGTCCTCTTTGGGGTAACCCTCCGGCGTGAGAATAAGTATATGGTGGAGAAGGTAATAATGTGAGAGTAAGGGAATCTCTAGAGTATTGCTTAATAGCTGAATACTGTATGATTGTGTGACTGTGTGTTTGTATGTAACTGACTGTGAGTGAATGTAATTCAATATGATTGAATGTGATATCACTGCCTGTAACTGTCAATGATTGAGTATGAATGTGTCCATCAAAGTGGAGTTGATGCTGTATTTATAGTGCTAGGGTTTCCACTGATTGGGCTTAACCTCGTTGGCCTCCTCCAATCGCACTGCGCCACGTGTCCTCTGGGACACCTGGCACTTTCTCGTTGGTTGTAATCACGTGGTAGCACATGTGTCATGCTGAGTTGTCGACCTTTCATTTGGCAGCTGTCAACATCAGCATATTCTTACTCCTTAAAAAGATGCCTTCTGGAAGGTTGTCTGACGTGCACAATCAAGGTTGCCCTAATCCTGATTTGGATAAGGACGAGGTCGATTATGTGCATGTGTGATATGCGCCAATCCTGAGGATGCGCGAGGTCTTCTCTTTATTCTCACGCGCAGATATTTCATGCGCAGATGTGATATGCACGAGCATGTGATATGCGCCGCGCGCTGATGCGCCGCGCGCATATGTGATGCGCGAGCATATGTGTGCCTGGGCAGATGTGATATGCACGAGCATGTGATATGCGCCGCGCGCTGATGCGCCGCGCGCATATGTGATGCGCGAGCATATGTGTGCCTGGGCATATGATGCCTGAGCATGTTTTGTATGCGCCATGCGCATAGGTTTTGGCTTTGTGCCTTCATAATGTCTTTATCTTGTGGGTTAACCCGCCTTGCTCGGTGTTGAGGCGGGTACATACCTCTTCAAATATGCTTTCATGGCTTTCACTCCTTCCAACTCATCCGAGGTAAGTTCCCAATTATGTTCTCAAGCTTGTATTAACAATGTAGATATATACAAATCCCATAATAGTAACCTGCTTAGAGAAATGGAAGGAATAAAATCTATAAATATTACTCTTAAGAAGAATGAAAAAGCTTTCAAAGATAAAACTGAGGCACAGAAAAAATATTTTTCTAAACTTCAATCTGATTTTAGCATAAAATGTTGTCACCACCTTGATACCAAACAGAAAATTGCTGAGCTAACTGCTGAACTGGAAGCCTCTAAGTTAGAGATTATAAATTTAACTAATAAATTTGAAAGAGCTGAACTAGACTTTTAAAAATTCAAAGGTTCCAGTACTGTTGTTAGCCCCATGATCGAATATCAATTATGGTGGAAAGAAAATGCTGGTGAGGAGGGCACAGTGCTGTACCCCCTCCATACAACGAGATTTACACTAGTCTTCCTCTTACCAAAGAGCAGGAAGAAAGGGTAAAAACCATGAAATATGGTAAAAACAATCAGAATGGAAAAAATGCTCCTGGTTCAATAAAAGCTACTGAATCAACCTCGGGGGTGAATGATACTAATGCGTTTACCTCATGTGCAGATGAAGTAATTGTTGAGGATTCGATTGATGAGGATGATGATTTCCCGTTTTGAATAATAAAGACACTTATTCTCATATTTCTTTAAATTTACCTTCTTTGAATTCTGTGACTTTAGATGTTTGTGTGGGCTCTATTTTTAAGAGCAAAGACAATTGTGTGGTTGATTCCTTTAAAACTTTGAAATATGGTGGTATGTCTTTGAATAAATTTGATAAAAATAAGATTCCTCATAAGTATATATCACCTAAGTTTGTAAAAGAAGGAAGCTCAAATGATCAAAATTGTGATAAACCAAGCAATAAGTTAGGTAGTAAACGCCAAGTGAAGCAAACTAGCTCACACAATAGGTCCAGACAAGGAGTTAACCACAATGAATTCCACATAATACGTTAAACATGTTTTATTGTGGTACTCCTGGTCATATTGCTAGAAATTTTCCACACCGTCCATATGTCCCATATTATGGATACTATCAGAGGAATATGCCTCGAAATACCTATCAAAGAGAATCAAGGTATTATAAGAAAAATCCCTCTGACGGTGACTAGAAGAGAAACAAAGTTGGTAGGTTTAGTCCTCATCAGACCAAGCCTAACACGTTTCGGAAAAGTGATAGAAACTATGCTTCGGTCGCAAGAACCAACTCGGTTTCTGGACTGAAACAAGTTAGGAAGACAAAATCATCTGTCTCCCGCTCGCAAACCCGAGACTAAGCCATCCATTCATACAAAAGAAATTAAATATTCTAAAACTATATATGAATGGTTGCCTCTTTGGTGATCAAGTCATAAAATTCTATATTAGATAATTGGGAAGACATGTCATGGCAATCCGTGACAAGTTTAGATAAATCAGGTTCACCTAGTGTTACTATGGACTGGGTATCAAAATCTAACTGATCTCGCACATCGTGCAGGAACAACTATGGAGGAATATCATCAGACCTTGGTATGTTGATAGTGGCTATTCCAGGTACATGACAAGAGACATATCCCAACTACACGACATTCAAATCTTTAATGGTGGGTATGTTTCCTTTGCGGGAGGAGAGAAAGGGAAGATTACGCATTAGGGTACTTTAAGTAATGGTGTTCTAAAGTTTGGAAATGTTAATTTTGTTCCTGAGTTGAAACACAATCTGCTAAGCGTCTCGCAGATCTGTGATAAAGGTTTTTCAACCCATTTTATTAACAAAGAGTGTTTGATTTTAAAACATGGTATCATCATACCAGAGGATTGGTTTCTTGTTAGATCACAAAGAAAAGATAATGCTTATGTGATCGATATGAACAAAAATAGTCCTGATAAAATAACCTGTTTGTTTTTAAAAGTGTCAGAACATAATGCCATGCTTTGGCATCGTCGTCTTGGTCATGCCAACATTAAAAATCTAAACCATCTTGCTAAAAACGACTTGGTGCATGGTTTACCAGTCAAAGATTTTGTTACTATTGAAAATGTGTGGCTTGTGCCTTGGGTAAACACAATCGTAAATCTCACAAGCCAAAACTTATTAACACCATTTCATCAATTTTTCAATTGCTGCATATGGATTTGTTCGGTCTCGTTCATGTTTTGAGTCTTTCTCGCAGCTCTTATTGTCTTGTTATTACTGATGATTTCTCACGTTTCACTTGGGTGTTTTTCCTATCAAATAAGAGTGAGACTGCAAAATTGATTAAACGCTTCGTGGTGCTTATGGAGAATCAGCTCACCTTAAAACTAAAGGGTATTCGCTGTGACAATGGAAAGGAATTCAAGAATTCAACTCTGAACTATTTTTGTGCCGAAAAGGGGGTACTTCGATAGTACAGTTCAGCTCGGACATCGCAACAAAATGGTGTTGCTGAAAGGAGGAACATAACTCTTATTGAGGCGGCAAGAACTATGTTGTGTGATTCAAAGTTGCCATTGTTCTTCTGGGCAGAGGCTGTTAACACGACATGGTATGTTCAAAATCGAGTGCCGATAAACAAATCTCAAATGAAGACTCCATATGAGATTGTCTATGGTCACAAGCCCACAGTTGCACATTTTTGGGCTTTTGGTTGTCTGTGTACTCTAATGAAACTTGAATCGACTACAAATTTTGGAGCCAAGGATGATGATTGCTACTTTGTTGGATATGCTGGTCGTACTGCCTACAGAGTCTACAACAAGTCAACTAAGCAGATAGTGGAATTGTATGACGTGCGTTGGCTGGAAGAAAATGAGACTGATGCTCGCATTGGTCCTGACTGCTTATTCGATTATAATGAACTCTTTAAGCCTTTTAATGTGTTTCCAGTTGTCGATACAAAATCTTTAGGTGCTGATGTTTCAAATTCTGTTGATGATGAAGAAGACTTACATGCTGACTCTCACATGTCTCCATTGCTGGTTATTGGTCCTTCAAAATCATTGGATACCACTCAGCCGTTGTCAGACAACCAACAAGAAGACGTTACCAAAAATGTATCTTCGCCAGTACCTGCAGTCGATGCATCATCAGTTGAGAGGGAGGGTCTGATTCGTCAATTCTTTGGAAGCACTCTATTCCCAGATGTCATACCTAAAGAATACATCGCCAGTACCTCGTACTCACACAGAACGACGACATCTGGATGGAAGAACCCTCTTACTGATATATGAAGATCCACCAAACTTACCTTCTACCAGTTCTGTTCCCGAGCATTCAATTCCGAAAAAAATTCAACGAAATCATCCAATTTATAATGTCATAGGTCCTCTTGAAACAGATGTGTCCACCAGAAGTCAGACTGGACACATCAACAGCTGTTTGTTTCCTGTTTCATCCCACAGATAGAGAGTAAGTCAGTGGAAATGACACTACAAGAACCAAGCTGGGTAGATGCCATGCATGCGGAATTAAATCAGTTTGATTAGCTCAAAGTTTGGATATTGGTCGAGCTGCCAATTGGAAAGAAAGCGTTAGACACAAGACGGGTTTTCCGCAACAAGAAAGATGATACGGGGGTCTCGTTCGAAATAAAGCATGGCTCGTTGTTCGTGGTTTTCTTCAGGTTGAATGCTTAGACTACACTGAAGTGTATGCTCCCGTGGCTCTACTTGAGGCCATTCAGATTTTTCTGGCATATGCTTCCTACATGGGATTCACGGTTTACCAGATGGATGTCAAGACAACATTTTTGTACGGAGAAGTCAAGGAAGAGATTTATGTGGATCATCCACCGAGGTTTGTAGATTCAAAGAATCCAACTCATGTTTACAAGTTAGATAAAACACTGTATGGACTTTATCAAGCTCATCAGGCGTGGTATGAAACTTTGACGGCTCATCTTTTGGGGCATGGTTACAAAAGAGGAACCATTGACCAGACACTGCTTATCAAAACTGTTTGAAAGGATCTAATCTTGGTTCAGATTTACGTAGATGACATCATATTCGGGTCCACAAGTGCTTAAATGTGTTCTAAATTTGAAGAGGTGATGAAGAAAAGATTTGAAATGAGTTCGTTGGGGGGGGGGGGGATGACAACCTTTCTGGGATTACAAGTTCGTCAGAGCTCGACGGGAATTTTGCTGCATCAAGGAAAATATGTTAAGACATGCTTGCAAAGTTCGAATTTCAAGTTTCCAAGAGCGCAACAACTCCTATGGCGGAAAGACCTCCTATTTCCTCTGACCCTGAAGGGAATCCCTTGGATCAAACTTACTATCGGTCAATGATCGGATTCCTGATGTATCTCACCGTCAGTCGCCCTGACATCATGTTTGCTGTTTGTTAATGCGCCCGTTTCCAGGCTAATCATAAACTCTCTCATTTAATTGCTGTTAAATGCATTTTTAGGTATCTGAAAGGGAAACCAAAGCTTGGTCTTTGGTATCCCAAGAACTCAGATATTGATTTACATGCTTTTGCTGATAGCAATTACGGTGGAGAAGATATTGACAGAAAATCTACATCGGTCGGATGCCAGTTCTTGGGTGTTCAACTAATTTCATGGCAGTGCAAGAAACAACAAACGATCTTTATGTCCACTGCCGAGGCTGACTATGTCACTGCATCAGCTTGCTGCTCACAGGTTATCTGGATGCAACATCAATTGCTGGATTACGGTTTGGAATTTCTTGACACCCCAATCTTTTGTGATAATGATGCTGCTATTGCTATTGTTAAAAATCCTGTTCAGCATTCAAAAACCAAGCACATTGACATTAAAATTCATTTTATTCGTGACTGTTACGACCATAAATTGATTTATCTTGAGCAAGTTCACACTGATAATAATGTGACGGACTTATTTACAAAACTGGCCGGAACAACCAGATTTAATGTGCTTGTGGGGTTTCTTAAGATGCTCCGTTTCAATAATTGAGTCCTTTTGAGGTTAAATTTGTACATATTTTTCAACATTTGCACAAATTTAGGGGGAGAAAATTAAAAATTCAAAAAGAGTGTGTGTGCTTTTGTTAAAAAAAAATTTAAAAATTAATTTTTTTAACACTCTCGCTTAAAATTATGTCGGTTGCTCAAGTTTAAAGGACATATGATTATATATGTTTGGTCCTGTCATCTACTCGTAGACATATAGAATAGCCATTCACCTAAAGACTGAAAGCGACTGGGACGATTGTGGTGTGTTTTTTATTTTAATTCTTTCGCTTAAAATTATGTTGGTGACATTTATGTCTATATATGTTTTGTCCTGTAATCCACTTGTGGAAATATGGGATAGCCATTTAGAGAAAACTAAAAGTGACTGGGTCGACTGAATTTTAAATTGTCTTCTGTAACTCAACTGGGAAGTATGAAGATTGATCCAACCGTTGGAAAATGATAGTAAAATTGATTCTGTGTGCCTGACGTGTGAAGTTACTAGGCTTAAAAGGCTTTAGAACAGTCATTGATTTGCATGGTAGCTTTGCATGATGCGTAAATGTTGAAGTGATATAAACTGAATATGCTAAACTTCCCGTGGAGAGTCATTTTGAAGAAATGTGCATGTCTCCAGATATATCTCTCCGAATGATAGGCAGAAAAGTAATTACCCCGTCATACACGAGCCCGTTAGTGTCTTGATCTCCAAAAATATTATGTCTTTGTTTGAAGTAAAAAAAGTTGTGAGTAATATATATAATATTGAATTGCTAAACTTCATTTTCCGAATCTTAAAGGGTTAAACTAGAACTACAATGGTGGGGCATGCAAATAAGTCCTAAATACCCTGAATGTAAGGCATGTAAGTCCAAATGGCTTGTAAGTCCAACGTTCAACCTTAAAGCTTAAAATTTTCGGTTATCTATTAAAACCTTTTGATCAACCACTAGGGGGTTGGAGTGAAATTGGGGTGATCTGGGGAAACCCAAATACGTTTTGAGAAGAGATATGAGGCATCAAAGGTCCATGAGTGATGTTCATCTAAGTTTTATGCCTAATTGAACTTAATTCGTATCACTGACGCAATGAAAATCATGCTAAGTTCATTATACCTGCTATCAACCTGTCTCTTTATGTCATAATAATGCTGAACATGAATCTTTGTGAAAGCATCTTAATCAATATGATTCCTTGCTCGGATATTTTCTTTAGAGGTTACGTTTTTGTCGAAACTGAAATCTAATCCCAAATTTTTGTTAAATTACAAGAAAACCGAGTGATTAAATATTGTTTTGTTTTGTTTGTTTCTATGTTTTTAGTCATTATTTTACTTTATTTTATTTAATTTTTACCTCTTAATAATTCTTGTCGCAACGGATGCCATAATGGGTCGTTTTAAAAAAAACATGGATCAAGCCCATGTTGGATTTTGATGTGGTTTTCAGCCCATGTGCCCCACCAAGGGTGCGTTTTGGACTTGATGAACTGATCATTGGCTCATCAGCCGTTTTTGGCCCATCAGGGTTTTTGGCCTAATTCTGAAAGTTTTGAAATATAAAGGGATTACTTTGCATTATTGGTTTCATATTTTTTTTAAAACTCTTATCTAAAAAACTCTCGAGCCGAAAACCCTTGGTATTCTTGTTCTTCAAGTCTTTCAGTTCTCATCGTTCAAGAGAGTTTCATAATCATCGTTAATTAACATGTAAATGAATGAAAATGGGAGCCTTTTCGGTCTATTATGGATGGTGTATGGACGGAATTGACAGTTGATTGTTACTCATATTATGTGTTTTGATTAGGATAGACAGTATGATGCTTGTAAGTGTTTGAGATTGCAGGTTTCATCATAAATGGTGGTTTTTAGCGTTGTGGAGAAGATAACCCGGACTTCGAGGAGAAACCCAAAGGGTTTTCCTGGCCGAGATCTAAGTATCTAGGTTTCTCGGGACGTTTGACCGAAAACATGTGGTCAAACAAAGAGCTCCTGAGCTCACATGAAATTTCAAGGGTTCTCGGTTAACTTGTTGACCGAGAACCTATTTTGAGTGACCGAGAACTCCTGTTCTCAGTGAATTTGATCTTATTTTGACATAAGACACAACTTTTGACCGGAAACCTATTATTTGGACAGAGAACGCATCTTTGGATCAAAAACTAACTTAAATTGACTTTAATTTACATTGAATGACCAATATTATTTAAAAATAACATTCTTGGTCCCTGTTCTTTAGTAAATTAATTATTTATCCTTATAATATTGAGTGATAGTTAGTTAAGTGAATGGTTTATTAACATGAATCGTTTGTTGCAGTCATGGCTGATCAAGCACCATTGAAGTTTGTAGTTACTCACAATATTGTCGGATGCTTATATGATCCACCCCTGATGCACAAAGAATTCAAATCCATGATTGTGGGGCTCAACACGTGCAGGATTTCTCACGCTATACGAGAAACTCCTGTTATTTGCAAAAAGATGGTGACGGAGTTCTGGAACAATGCCTCCATTAATCAACGGGGTGCCGGAAGAGTCGTAACAATTGACGAAGATTCAAAAGAAGCATTTTGTCATTTCAGAGGCCATTGTCACACCCCCATCTAAGGCCTGGGCGTATGACCAACAGTTGGTACCACAATTGTAAATAAATTAGAGTTATGTGTTTAAGCGGAAGTCTTTTAAAACTTGTGGATTTAATATATAATATTTACTTAACAAAAGACGGGATTATAAAATACCTGTTTAAGTTATATCAAAAGTATTACTCGTTATTTACATACCACCATTTTAATGTTTTTAAGTTTATATAAAAAGATCCGAGCCATCGGATATCTTGAGCACTTCGTTCTTCAAGCTCTAACTTTAATCACCTGCAAAATGTTAATAAAATACGTCAGCAACGAATGCTGGTGAATATGCTGACGCTAAAAATATTTTATTTTACTTTGTTACCCCTCGAGGGTTACGCAAGCTTCAGCCCATCTTGGCTTAGGAATAACAAAGGTATAATACAATTTACAAACCCAAGTCTCTACCTAAGTACCCCAGCAAACAACGCAGCGTTCAACTTAGTTAAGTACCGTTCGTATACACATGGACGTGCTCCCCGCAGGAAAGCGTAGTACGACCAGGTGTGGTGCGATGCACACGCCGCGTAGTACCACATATTTAAGGATCCAGAAAAATGTACACGACAGCCTGAGGGATAGGCTTTTACATTTGTTTATAAATGTTTTAGAGACACGTAGTCCCATGTAAAACTTTTTCATATAACACGTTTGACTCATTTTAAAACAAGTTGTAAAATTTGGGGCGTATTCACCTTTTCGATTTGGATTGGCTTCAATCACCGTCCGAGGGTCTTTCCTGTTGCTATCTCGCACCTATAGTACGAGTATAACAATTTGTTAGTCGGATATACAATCCGACTTAAGACCTTTAGTATTATTTTATAAACTTTACCTCGATGAACCTTTAGTTCAAAATCTCTTTTACTTTAAAACCTTTAGTTAAAAAGTAATATTATAAACCTTTAGTTTATTTATAAAACCTTACGTTTCTTCTTCTCTAAGAAACGTATTCTTTTCTTTTCTTTATTATTTAAGAATAGTTATTATTACTTAAATAATATTTTCATAAGAAAGAATATATATATACTTACACACATATATACATATTTATAAATATTCATAATTTCTTCTTTTATTCTTTCTTTGTTATATTTTCTTTTATTTTATTGAGGTATCGAGTATAGCCTCGACTTAAGGTTTAAACTTTTATAATATTTTATTATTATTTTATTCGGGCATTATGCCTACCTTTGCTCGGCTTATAACCCTAATTACTTAGGCAGCACTTTAACACCGTTTCATCTTCTTGTTCAACTTCCTTCCGTCCCTCTTTTCCTTGGCACGCCAATCGATGAATACCAATACTTCACCACTTGTCGGCATGCTTTACGAGAATAGTCGTCATGATGTCGAGAGATAACAAACTCCTTCTTGGTTGGTACATCGGTGGAAGGTGGTATGAACAACGAGGAAACGACATGATAATCGAGGAATCGGGGCACGGTTTTTGAGGTGGATCGATGGAATGGTTGTGAAATTCTAGTGAGATGTTAGAGAGAGAGAAAAGTACTGATTTTGGTGTGCATAAAATGAGATCCCGACCTTGCTATTCATATACAAAGTCAGGCAGGGCATCGCGATACGCGATGGCCTTAAGCTAGCCCGTCGCGTATAGCGACGTAGCCTCGGCCAGTCACCCTTAGACTTGCCACGTGTCGCAACGTGGCGAACGTTGCGCCACATGTCGACACGTGGTGGACGGTGTGCCACGTGGAGGGACACGTGGCAAACGGTGTGCCACGTGTGGCTACGTGGCACGCCACGTGCCTCACTGTCAGCCAACCCATCGCGATACGCGATGGGTTTTCCTTCTGATCCATCGCGTATTCCATGGGTCAGGAAAACCAGAATTTTTATTTTAAACCCTAAGGTTTGGATTTTGACACTTTTGGTCCCTTGACTTTGGAATATTGATGATTTGAACCCGATATTTTCACGACATTACATCCTCCCCACCTTGAAATAAATCTCGTCCGCGAGATTGCTTCTTTTAGAATAAGTGGGGGTATTTCATCCTCATTTCGGATTCCAGTTCCCAAGTGTAATCAGGGCCCTTTCTGGAGTCCCGTTTAACTTTAACAATTTTCAATGTTCGTCTTTTCAATTTCTTTGTTTTCGAATCTTCAATGTGAATTGGTTTTTCGATGAATTTTAAATTTTCATTTATTTCTACATCTTTTATAGGCATCGATAGAGATTCATCGGCTAAACATTTTCGCAGATTTGAAGTATGGAATACGTCGTGTATCCCTTGCATTTCCTCGGGCAGTCGCAAACGGTATGCGACAGTTCCAATTCGTTCAAGTACCTCAAAGGGTCCAACGAATCGAGGTCTTAGCTTTCCTTTCTTTCCGAAGCGAACGACGCCTTTCCAAGGCGAGACTTTTAATAACACTTTGTCACCAACATTGGATTCCAACGACTTACGACGGACATCGGCTTAACTCTTTTGGCGATCACATGCCGTCTTAAGTCGTTCTCGGATTTGGATAATTTTGTTGGTGGTTTTGATCTTCATCTATTTATACATCTCGAATCCCTTGAAAAGTTATGTTTATTTAATATTTTGAGTTCGGTTTAGTTCGAGTTTCGTTTATCTTTTATTATTTGAGGATTTGAGTCAAGTATTATATGTTTATCGTGTTTTATATTGTTTTGTGTCTTGAATGATAAGCTTTAATTCTTTCTATCAGTTCATAAGAAGTTTAAGTTTTTTTTGCTCGTTAATTATTACATGATTATTCCATTTAGTGTTTTGATTTATTTTCATGTAGATGGTGGCTTGAAAGTTAAAGGAAAGAAGGTCTAGAAGTTTCTAATCTATCCATAGAGTATGATTCATTGATGGGTATGAAGTGCGTGGATTTTGTCAATCGATCCACGATAACCCAAATTGCATTATGTTGTCGAGTCGTTTTAGGGAGTTTGGTAATAAAATCCATGGTTATTAGCTCCCACTTCCTTACGGGAAGTTTGGGTTGCTGAAGCAATCCCGAAGGCTTTTGGTTTTCAGCCTTGACTTTCAAACAAGTTAAACATTTCGCAACATGCGAAGCGTCATCCCTTTTCATTCCATTCCACAAATAGTTTTCTTTGAGATTACGGTACATTTTGTCGCTCCCGGGATGCATCATATATTTGGATTTGTGCGCCTCATTCAAAATTTTCTCACGCAAGTCCCCGACGATTGGTACCCAAATTCTATTGCCGAGTCTAAGGATACCATCGTCACCTTTGACTAACGATTCAATGGTGCCGTTACGTTTTTCTTCGGAGATTTGGTTTTCATTGATCGCTCGAGTTTAGGAAGATTTGATTTGTTTGAGAAGATCGACTTGAAGTTCTAGGCGTAACGCTCGGACTCTTTTTGGCTTTTCATGCTCTTTACGACTTAAGGCATCCGCCACGACGTTGGCTTTGCCTTCATGGTAAACAATCTCGCAATCGTAGTCGTTTAGAGTCTCCATCTAGCGTCGTTGGTGCATGTTAAGCTCTTTTTGATCAAAGATATGTTTTAAGCTTTTATGATCGGTTTACACGGTAAATTTTACTCCATAGAGATAGTGCCTCCATATCTTCAGTGCAAAGATTATGGCGCCTAACTCTAGATCATGAGTCGTATAGTTCCCTTTGTGTACTTTGAGTTGACGAGAGGCGTAAGCGATTACTTTCTTGCGTTGCATTGGTACACATCCCAAACCAGAATGGGACGCGTCACTAAAGACAACAAAATCCTCAGTACCTTCTGGCAAGGCCAGTATGGGTGCTTGGGTGAGTTTTTGTTTAAGTATATCGAACGCCTCTTGTTGTTTTGTTCCCCATCATATTTGATGTTTTTGCGAGTCAAGGAAGTTAGGGGAACAACAATTCGGGAAAAGTTTTCAATGAACCTACGGTAATAGCCGGCCAAACCTAGGAAACTTCTAATTTCGGTTGGCGAATTTGGGATCTCCCACTTAGAGATGGCTTCAATCTTAGCGGGATCGACTTAAATACCGTTGACGTTGATGATGTGACCAAAAAATTGTACCCCGTGTAACAAGAATTCGCATTTTGAAAATTTAGCATAGAACTTCTCGGTTCTAAGAATTTCGAGCAGAGTTCGAAGATGGACTTCATGATCAGCCTTAGACTTAGAATAAATAAGTATGTCGTCGATGAATACGATAACAAATTTATCCAAGTAAGGCTTGCAGATTCGATTCATCATGTCCATGAATGCGGCTGGCGCATTAGTAAGTCTGAATGGCATAACGGTGAACTCACAATGGCTATACCTTGTTCAAAAAGCAGTTTTCGGAGTTTCCTCGGATTGAACTTTAAGTTGATGATAGCCGGAACGAAGATCGATTTTAGAAAAGAAACTAGCACCTTGAAGTTGGTCAAAAAGATCATCGATTCGAGGGAGTGGATAACGATTTTTGATTGTAACTTTGTTTAACGCATGATAATCGATACACATACGCATTGATCCATCCTTCTTCTTGACGAATAAGATTGGCGCTCCCCATGGTGACGAACTCGGTCGAATGAAACCTTTCTCAAGCCGCTCATCGAGTTGTTTCTTTAATTCTTTCATTTCAGTCGGAGCGAGACGGTATGTTGCCTTTGCGATTGGAGCAGTACCGGGAATAAGATCGATCCTAAACTCTACTTCACGATCGGGAGGGATTCCGGGACGTTCATCAGGAAAGACATCAGAAAAGTTGGAGACTACAGGTACGTCCTTTATCTCCTTTGGTTTTGACACTTCAGTGACGTAAGCCATGAATGCTAAGCATCCTTGATTTTAACATTTGTTAGCCCTAATCATGGAAATTATGCTAACTTGGCCAGCGTCTTTGTCCCCTTAATTCGAATGGTTCGTTTATCGGGGGCTTGAAGTTCGATAGTTTTGCTATTGTAGATGTTACGAGCATGGTTATCGGATAACCAATCCATACCAAGTACAATATCAAAACCAGCAAGAGTCATAGGCAGTAATTGAATAGGCAGAATATAACCAGCTAAGAGAATTTTTCCGTTTTCAAGGGCTTCGGAGATTTTAACGATTTTGCCGCTAGCAGTCTCGATGCTTAGAGCTTTATTTAATTTTGTTAAAGGTTCGTTTAATAGACTACACAATTTATAATCTATAAATCTTAAATTGGCACCCGAATCAAACAAAACTCTAGCATCGGTGTCGTTGACTAGAAACGCACCGGTGATGGTTTCCTGCATGTCAACAACTTGTTTTGTGTCGAGTACGAAGAATCTTGCGTTTCCTTTCTTGTCTTTACCACTTCCTCCTGCACCACTAGTCACGGGTTTGTTCTTCGGACACTCAAAGCTTTGGTGTCCCATCTCTTTGCAATTGTAGCAGGTCATCTTTTTTCTTCCAGCAGTCCGCCGCTACGTAGCCAGGTCGGTTACATGATTCACAGACTTTTGGAGGTGGAGTGAAGTTACATCGACCCTTGTGGTATCTTCTGCATGTTTTGCATGGCGTGGCGTTGGAATTGAATCGAGCTTGATGTTGCCCTTGCCCTTGTATCGAGTGCTTCCTCCAATCTTTCTTTGGTCGATAGATGACACGACCTTCTTATCTTCTTCCTTGTTGCGGATCATTCCGCCCATCAAGTAACCAGCCAATTCCATTACGGAGTCAGCAGTCTGTGGCAAGTGAGATCTCACCATGTCACGAATCTCTCGTGGTAGTCCCCAAATATAACGTTCCACTTTGCTTGATTCAGGAGTAACCAGCTGAGGAACCAATCGACAGTATTCGTGAAATTTTGTGTTGTATTCACAAAGGTTTGTTACAACGACCTTGTGATTCAGAAACTTGGTTTGAATTTGATCGGTCTCATGCATTAGACAAAATTTTGTCATCATCATCTTCTCAAACTCATTCCAAGTCAGATTGTACATCATCTCCCTTCCTTTATTCATGATCATCGTATTCCACCACTCGTGTGCTTCCCCTTTAAACATGAGGGCAGAGTACTGAATCTTTTCTTTATCAGATTACTTGCTTGTTATTACGATCGTCTCCATTTCTTCAAACCACCTCACGGTTGTGATGGCTCCCTTGTCACCATGGAATTCCATAGGTCCACACTACTTGAAATCCTTAAACGAACATCCACCGATCTTGAGTTTCTTAAATTTTTGTCCAACTCCTCTTTCAACATTTGATTCATGGACACTTTCTTCGTCATGGGAGGGTTTCGGACGAGACTTTAAAGATTTTCGGGAAGGATTAACGGAATGAGAATGTTTTGAGTTTTTCGATTGGGACCTAGCCATAGACTCTTTCCTAACTTCATTATTTATCATCCTTTGTATCTGACTCATGTATTTTTCGGAAATTGGGTCATCTTGTTTATTTATGGCTTTCCCCTTTCCTTTTCTTATCTCTTCTTCTTTTCATGAATTCTTGTTGTCATTACTTTGTTCAGACATTTTCTTTTTCTAACATATCTTTTTATATCTGAAATTTTTTAACAACGTTTCCTTTATTAAACATATATTTTATTTCACATTCATATATATATATATATATATCACAAAAGGATATATATATTTATTTTACAGTACACACACACACACACACACACACACACACACATATATATATATATATCGTTTGATATATATATATATATATATATATATATATATTGATTATCCTATCTTTATTGAAAAACGTATTCAACGTTCTTTTGTTACACACATATATCACATCACACATACTTCTACTTCACATCCTTCATCAACACTACTTCCATCTTTCATAAACTTTCTCACAACCTTCGTGAACTTGTTTCACTTACGAAGAAGCGTCTCTCCTATCTTCTTCTTTTTCTTTCCTTCAATGGCCATCTTTTTCCTCCAATCATCTGACTCGTGCAGGGCGCGGTCCAGGTGTTCCTCATATGACTGTGGAACCTCATGGGGGAATCCATATCTCGGAGGTGGGTCGCGGAAACCCATTGTTACCATTTCATAATGATTCCTTGGTTCGGTATGCGGAGATGCATTCACATCGGAAGGGTAGTGGAAGAAAGCTTCACCAGCCATGTTTTGTTCTCGGATCTCATTAGCTTGCTCTTCCATTGATGGAATCTCTCCTTGGAATGGTGGGAAGCTTGATGATGCTTGATTCTTGAGGTTCTTGAGATATTGAACATAAGGGTCAACGGAACCATAGCTTGCGTCTTGGGAAGTGAGTGTTTCCTCCATTGTTGTTGTTATCTCGTTAGGATTTTCAGGGTACTCTTCTTCCGGCTCTTCCTTAGTTTCTTCTTCTGGATCCTCCTCCTCTGGGTCCTCTTCTTCTGGGTCCTCTTCCTCTGGGTCCTCTTCTTCCATTTGATCAGTCTCCTTTGAAATTGCGGGCATGCGGAAGTTCTCGTATGGCATCATTACCCTAATTTTAGGCTCACGAGAGGGTCCTTCCTTTTAAAATTTGAAAATCAATAGCATCCATGGTAGAAGTTCCGGTATGCCACCTTCGTTGATCTGAGTGACATTGCATCCAATAGGATGAAGGGGATCTCGGTTCCTCCTTGATTGGTAAATTGGAAAGGAAGGCATAGGATGGGTGAGGATTTGGTGGTTGGTAAGTTGAAACTCCAGTTGAGTAAGGTAGTATCTCTAACGGTTGATAAGTGGGGATTTCCGATGGATGATACGTGGGGATCTCCGATGGATGGTACATGGGTATTGTTGGTGGGTGGTAGCTTGAGTGCCTTGGTGGCTCATTTCCTTGATTTGGTGGGCTATCGGGAACATTTATTGGGTAGTGCTTGCTCCCGGGGTAGTACACAGGTTTGGTTTGGTCATGTTCTAAATCTTGGTCAAAGTATGCTTCATAGTAACCTTCACTCATATTGTCCTCGGGAAATGGTTCGGCGATTCCAGCTTCTTTAGCCTTGCGCACAAAGTTCTCCATATAAGTCTTGTATGACATCTAACATTATGGGTGGTTTAGAATGAGGAGGGAAGAACTGATTACCAGCCTATCTTATCCCTATTTCAAATAAACAATTAATTCCTATACTTGGATCGAAGCTTAGGAATTATCTTTTAATACCTAATTCGCTAAGATCGATGGCTCTGATACCAACCTGTCACACCCCCTTCTAAGGCCTAGGAGTGCGACCAACAGTTGGTACCACATTTGTAAATAAATCAGAGTTACGGGTTTAAGCGGAAGTCTTATAAAACTTGTGGAATTAATTTATAATATTTACTTAACAAAAGACGGGATATAAAATACCCGTTTAAGTTATATCAAAAGCATTACTTGTTATTTTCCAAACCACCATTTTAATATTTATAAGTTTATACAAAAAGATCCGAGCCATCGGATATCTTGAGCTTCTACGTTCATCAAGCTCTAACTTTGATCACCTGCAAAATGTAAATAAAATACGTCAGCAACGAATGCTGGTGAATATGCTGATGCTAAAATATTTTCTTTTACTTTAATACCCCTCAAGATTACGCCTGCCTCGGCCCATCGTGGCTTAGGAATAACAAATTTAAAACAACACATTTATAAACTCGAGTCTCTACACTAGGTTACCTCAGCAAACACCACAGCGTTCGACTTAGTTAAGTACCCGTAAGTATACACATGTTCGTGATTCCCACGGGAAAGCGTCCTACGAATAGGTGTGGTGCGATGTGCCCACCCGCGCACTACCACATATGTAAGGATCCAGACAAACGTATACTACAGCCTGAGAGCTAAGCTTATACTCTTATTTATAACGGTTTTAGGAACACGTAGTCCCTTGTAAATAATTTTCATATAACATGTTTGACTCGTTTAAAAATAAGTTTGTAAAAGATTGGGGGCGTATTGACCTTTTCTCTTTGGGATCGGCTTCAAACACCGCCCGAGGGTCTTTCCCTTGCTATCTCGCACCTATAGTACGAGTATAACCATTTGTTAGTCGGATATACAATCCGGCTTAAAACCTCTAGTCTTATTTATAATCTTTACCTCGATGAACCTTTAGTTCAAGATCTCTTTTACTTAAAAACCTTTAGTTTTAAAAGTAATGTATAAATCTTTAGTTTATTTATAAAACCCGACGTTTCTTCTTCTTTAAGAAACGTATTATTTTCTTTTTTATTATTTAAGAATAGTTATTTATTCCTTATATACATATTTATAATTCTATCTTTTACTCTTTCTTTGTTATGTTTTATTTTATTTTATCTAGGTATCGAGTATAACCTCGACTTAAGGGTTAAGCCTTTATAATATTTTATTATTTTCATTGGCGTTTTGCCTACCTTTGTTGGCTTATAGAACCCTAATAACTCGAGCAGCAACCCAACGCCGCTTCACCTTTCTTTCCTTCTCGTTCAAGCTCCTCTTCTGGTTTTCCTTTCCTTGGTACGCCGCACGATGAACACCAATCTTTTTACCACTTGTCGGCACGCTTCTCGAGACTAATCACCATGGCTTTGGAAATCACAAACTCCTTCTTGATGGATACGTCGTGGAAGATGGCACGAACAATGAGGAAATGAGACACGCAAATCTAGGAATCGGGACATGGTTTTCGAGGTGGTTCGAGTATATGATTGTTGAATCTTAGAGAGATGCTAGAGAGAGTGTAATAGGCTGAGTTTGGGATGTGAGATTATGAACCCCGGACTTGCTATTTATAGGCAAAATTTTAGAGCCCATCGTGGTACGCGATGGCCTCTTGGCCATATCTGTCGCGTATCGCGACGTAAGCTTTCTGCGTCACCACGTAGACCTCCCACATGGCGACACGTGGCAGGCGTTGTGCCGCATGGAGACATATTGTGCCACCGTCTGCCACGTGGCACACGTGTCACGATGTGTCAGACTACGTCACTACGATACGCGATGACGTTGATTCAACTGCGATCGCGTATCGCTGTTGACTCCATCTAGAACCTTTGACCAAGCCCCTTCGCGATACGCGATGGGCTTGTCCCTTTGTCCCGTCGCATATCGCGAGAGGACAAGAAAATAGAATTTTTATTTAAAACCTTGGAGTTTGGAAATTGGCAGATTTGATCCCTAGACTTTGGAAACTTGTCATTTTTAACTTGATATTTACGTGATGTTACAGTTTTAAAATCTGAATACGTTATTATATGATGCTTGGGTAGGTTTAACGTTAGAGTATGCCATGTAGCCTGTGATATAAATCTTAAACTGCTAGTTTAGTGTTTTACACCTCAATGGCGTATGGTTTTATAACCTTAAATCTTGTATTGATGGGATGCTTCGGGTCCAGAGACCATGGGTCTGTATGCAATCTATTCATCTGGGTATTCACAATTCCTAAGTGGGATTGTGTATATTTAAAATAAAGCTAAAAAGAGCAAACCCTTATAAGTCTATAAACCATGATCACAAAAGTAAAAAAGTACAAATACACTACAGACTTGATCATCCACGATGTTAGCCATGTGGGGTCCCCTTGCTCGCGTCTCATTACCATTAAGAAATGGACCATGAGGGACACGCTACATGTAAGCCCTACAGATGAAATTTTGTATGCTTACCTATGGTGATTGTTTCGGGGTATTGCTTGATAACGGGGGTATGTCATGTTGTGGGGAACACTAGCTATTGATTAATTGAACCTTAATCGTATCTAATGGCTATTTGGTAGACTTGGATGCTTAAGCATAGGTGGATTAACAATACCTTTGATCGTCTTAACTATTCATGAAATAAAGAGAGCAACAAAAGTTTTAATTCTGCTAGTTTTGAGGTTTAAGTCAATTTGGGGTCGTCTGGTCTGGTAAAAGCTGAAAATAAGCGGGTCTTAATTGTGTAAACCACTGAGTAATATAATTGTCAGATCTTATTTGTACCGGTAAAGATTAAGGTATGGGTTTAAGTGGACAACAATATTGGTGATCGCGGTTTTTGCGTTTTTCTAAACTTTAAAAATAAACCTATATGTTTTTAAGACCATATTTTTCGATTCTGATCCAACTGCATCAGACTTTTTCAGGGACGAAAAAAGAGTAAGTGTGGGGATATTTGATATACATCTATTTATACATTTCGAATCCCTTGTAAAGTTATGTTTATTTAATGTTTTGAGTTTGGTTTAGTTCGTGTTTCGTTTATCTTTTATTATTTGAGATTTTGAGTCAAGTATTATATGTTTATCGTGTTTTATATTGTTTTGTGTCTTGAATGATAAGCTTTAATTCTTTCTATTAGTTCATAAGAAGTTTAAGTTCGTTTTGCTCGTTAATGATTACATGATTATTCCATTTAGTGTTTTGATTTGTTTTCATGTAGATGGTGGCTTGAAAGTTAAAGGAAAGAAGGTCTAGAAGTTTCTAATCGTTATTTGGAGTTCAAGGAAGATATTTAACATGAATAACCAATAAAATAATAAAAAAATCGTTGAGCCCTCCCTGGTGTGCGCCGCGTCACGCGGAGGTGATGACAAAGGAGGCCGCGCGGCGCCTATTGCCCCTGGTCAGCCTTTTTTGCATAGTCCAAGCCCAGCTCACGTTATATATAAAGAATATTATAAACCTAAAACGACTCATTAACTATTGGCAGCCGATTTTCCAAGGGTTAGAGCCAAGATTGAAGGTGTTTAGGAGGCTAGAAAGAGAGAAGATCATAGAGCTTTCATACAAGTGTTCAAGGGTCAATTAAGACGGGTTCTCTCGTTCTTTTTCATTGTTCTTATTCATTACCTTTCATGATTTGTCTCGTTGTTCTTTGTTCTAGTTATTTATCTTTGATTATGACTATGCTAGGCTAGACTTCATGTCTACCTAGGTTTGATGAACATGTTTGATGCTTGATTCTTGCTTTGGATAATGATTTGATTATGGATTTTGTTGATTTAATAGTAAAGACTAGATTTTTCTTTCATGATGCATATGAGTATTTATTATCTTGATTGATTGTTAACTATTGCTTCACATAGATCTTTTATCTTTTGATTGCGTTCTTTAGTTTTAGGGTTTATGTTTAATCATTACTTGGTGTTTTGATTTTTGTGATTGAATAGGCCTATTAGATCATAGAAGTTTGTTGATAGTTGTTTAGGGTTTTAAAATGTTCTGCTAAATTCCAATAGTTGTAAGGTGAGGAGTTGTTCATGTGTCTTGGTCAATCGCATTCTAGGCTAGATTAGTGACATAATTCTTGCTTGGTTATTGTGTTGATCCTTGTTCATGATGTCATGGTAAGTTTATTAAGTTACTAGGGTTTAGTGTTTCGAAAGATTGCTTGCTTTAGATACTATTAATTAACCCTAATTGATGATTGTGAGGAAATCAATCCAACTGATTGCTTAATAATCTAATATTCATTCTTTAGGATTTTACTTGATGCGATTGAGGGTCCTTTAGGGTTTGTTAGATGAATATATTTAAAAAATCAGTTTCCTTATCATGTTATTTGTCCATTGCTTGATGATTGTTGATACATGAGTTTCTTACCTAGGTAGATTCCTTCTCTTATTGGTTTCGATCTTGTGTTTTTTTTCTTGTTTTCTAGTTTACTTGTTTATTTACTTTCTTAGTTTAAATATTAGTTTAAAACCCCTTTAAAACATTAATAATAAATAGTCATGTCGTAAGTTGAGTCTAATTAGTTAATTAACGTAATTTATAGAGTCCTGTGGGTTCGATATTCCGGACTTACTTAGATTTAGTACAATTGATCGATTCACTTGACGGTCTTTTGTGTAGTTGAGTCTTATGTCTAGTTTTTATTACTTGTTTAATTTAGTTAATATTTAATTAACTGTGTTTAGCACATCAGGTTTCTTGGACTATCTCGGGTCCAGACAATTGATTATCTTCGGTTTCAGACCAGCACACGGGCGTTCTACATTTACGACCATATAATGCCTCTAATGGTGCGGCTTGAATACTCGTGTGATAGCTGTTGTTATACGAAAATTCCATTAGGGGTAGGTGGTCATCCCAACTTCCACCTATGTCTATCACACAAGCACGGTGCGTATCTTCCAACGTTTGAATTGTCCTTTCGCTTTGCCCATCAGTTTGTGGATGATAGGAGGTACTAAGTTTCATCTTGGTTCCTAACGCTTGTTGGAAGCTTTTCCAGAAATGAGACGTAAAACGACTGTCTCGATCAGATATTATAGTCAACGGTACTCCATGCAAAAAAACAATGTTGTTTACATAAATACGGGCTAATCTATCCATTGATTACGATTCATTGATGGGTATAAAGTGTGCAGATTTTGTTAATCGATCCACGATAACCCAAATAGCATTATGTTGTCGAGTCGTTTTAGGGAGTTTGGTAATGAAATCCATAGTAATTAACTCCCACTTCCATATGGGAAGTTCGGGTTGCTGAAGCAATCCCGAAGGCTTTTGGTGTTCAACTTTGACCTTCAAACAAGTTAAACATTTCTCCACATGCGAAGCGATGTCCTTTTAAATCCCATTCCACCAGTAGTTTTGTTTGAGATTTTGATACATTTTGTCACTACCTGGGTGCATCATGTATTTGGACTTGTGAGCTTCATTCATAATTTTCTCACGCAAGTCCCTAACGATTGGTACCCAATTCCTCTTACCGAGTCTAAGGATACCATCGTTACCCTTGACTAGCGAGTAAATGGTGTCGTTACGTTTTTCGTCAGAGATTTGGTTTTCATTGATTGCTTGGAGTTGTGCGGATTTGATTTATTCAAGAAGATCTACTTAAAGTTATAGCCTTAATGCTCGGACTCTTTTTGGCTTTTCATGTTCCGTACAACTTAAGGTATCAGCCACAACGTTGGCTTTGCCTTCATGATAAATGATTTCGCAGTCGTAGTGGTTGAGAGTTTCCATCCATCGTCGTTGACGCATGTTAAGCTCTTTTTGATCGAAGATATGTTTTAAGCTTTTATGATAGGTATACACGATAAATCGTACTCCATAGAGATAGTGAATCCATATCTTTAATGCAAAGATTATGGCGCTTAACTCTAGATCGTGAGTTGTGTAGTTATTTTCGTGCACCTTGAGTTGACGAGAGGCGTAAGCGATCACTTTCTTACGTTGCATTAGTACACATCCCAAGCCAGAATGAGATGCGTCACTAAAGACAACAAAATCTTCGGTACCTTCTGGCAAAGCCCGTATAGGTGCTTGGGTAAGCTTTTGTTTAAGTATATCGAACGCCTCTTGTTGTTTTGTTCCCCATTCATACTTGATGTTTTTACGAGTTAGAGAAGTTAGGGGAAAAGCTATACGAGAAAAATTTTCAATAAACCTTCGATAATAGCTAGCCAAACCCAAGAAACTTCGGATATCGGTTGGCGACTTTGGAATTTCCCACTTCGAGATGGCTTCGATTTTAGCGGGATCGACATAAATACCATTCATATTTATGACATGCCCAAGAAATTGCACTTCGTGCAACAAGAACTCGCATTTTGAGAACTTGGCGTACAACTTCTCGGTTCTAAGTGTTTCAAGTAAGGTTCGGAGGTGAAGTTCATGATCAACCTTACACTTAGAATAAATAAGTTTGTCGTCGATGAATACGATAAAAATTTATCTAAGTAAGGTTTACAGATTCGATTCATCATGTCCATGAATACGGCTGGCGCATTAGTAAGTCCAAACGGCATAACGGTGAACTCGTAATGGGCATACCTTGTTCGGAATATCTTCGGATTGAACTTTGAGTTGATGATAACCGGAACGAAGATCGATTTTGGAAAAGAAACTAGCAACTTGGAGTTGGTCAAAAAGATCATCGATTCGAGGGAGTGGATAACGATTTTTTATTGTAACTTTGTTCGATGCTCGATAGTCGATACACATACGCATAGATACATCCATCTTTTGGACGAAAAGTATCGGCGCTCCCATGGTGATGAACTCGGTTGAATGAAGCCTTTTTCTAGAAGCTCATCGAGTTGTTTCTTTAGTTCTTTCATTTCTGTCGGAGCGAGACGATAAGGAGCTTTAGTGATCGGTGCAGTACCGGGAATAAGATCAATCCTAAATTCTACTTCACGATATGGAGGAATTCCAGGAAGTTTGTCAGGAAAGACATCAGAAAAGTCGGAGACTATAGGTACGTCTTTTATCTTCTTCGGTTTGGATTCTTCAGTGACGTAGGCCATGAATGATAAGCATCCTTGATTAAAACATTTGTTAGCCCTAATCATGGAAATTATGCTAACTTGGCTAGCGTCTTTGTCCCCTTCAATTCGAATGGTTCGGTTATCAGGGGCTTGAAGTTCGACAGTTTTGCTATTGCAAATGATACGAGCATGGTTGTGGGACAACCAATCCATACCAAGTACAATATCAAAACCAACAAGAGTCATAGGCAACAGTTGAATAGGCAGGATATAACCAGCTAAAAGAATTTTTCCGTCTCGACGCTTCGAATATTTTGACAATTTCGCCGCTAGCAGTCTCGACGCTTCTAGTTTTATTTAATTTTGTTAAAGGTTCGTTTAATAGACTACAAAATTTAAAATCTATAAAACTTAAATTGGCACCCGAATCAAACAAAAGTCTAGCATAGGTGTCGTTGACTAGAAACGTATCGGTGATGGTTTCCGGCATGTCAGCAGCTTGTTTTGTGTCGAGTATGAAGACTCTTGCGTTTCCTTTCTTGTTTTGACCACTTCCTCCCGCATCACCAGTCACGGGTTTGTTCTTGGGACACTCAAAGCTTAGATGCCCCATCTCCTTGCAGTTGCAACAGGTCATCTTTTTCTTCCAACAGTCGGCCGTTGCGTGGCCAGGTCGATTACATGATTCACAGACTGTTGTAGACGGAGCGAAGTTACACCGACCCTTGTGATACCTTTTGCATGTTTTGCACAACGTGGCAATGGAATTGAATCGAGTTTAGTGTTGGTTTACACCTTTGCCCTTGAATCGGGCGCTTCCTCCCGTTCTTCTCTGGTCATTGGTTGACACGACCATCTTGTTCTCCTCCTTATTGCGGATCATTCCGCCCATCAGATAACCAGCCAATTCCATTTCGGAGTCGGCGGTTTGTGGCAAGTGTGACCTCTACATGTCGTGGATTTCCCACGGCAATCATCATATATAACGTGTGACTTTGCTGGACTCAGGGTTAACCAGCTGGGGAACTAAACGACAATATTCATGGAATTTCGTATTGTACTCGCGGAGATTTGTTCCTACGACTTTGTGATTAAGAAATTTGGTTTGGATTTGATCGGTCTCTTGCATCGGACAAACCTTCGCCATTAGCATTTCGTTGAATTCATCCCACGAAAGATTATATAATGTTTGTCATCCTTTACTCATGATCATCGTGTTCCCCCGCTCTAACACTTCACCTTTGAAAATCTGGGCCAAGTATTGAATCTTCTCTTGATCAGAACATTTGCTTATAATAACTATCGATTCCATCTCTTCTAGCCACCTCACGGTCGAAATGGCTCCTTTGTCACCATGAAATTCTTTGGGTCCAAAATACTTGAAATCCTTGAATGAACAACCACTTATTTTAAACTTCTTAAATTCTCGTCTAACTTCGCCATCGGCGTTGGAATCATGAACACTTTCTTCTATATGAGAAGGTCTAGGACGGGGCTTAGAAACAGATTTTCGTGAGGGTTCAACATATTGTGATTTTCTAGATTTCCTAGATTGAGATCTAGCTTCGGATTCTTCCCTAACCGCATCCTTTATCATTTTCTGTATTTGACTCATATATTTATCTGGAATTGGTTCATGTTGTTTATTTTCAAGACCTTTCCCTTTTTCTTTCCTTGTTTCATCATCTTTTCGTGCATTCTGTATATTGTTACTTTGTTGAGATATTTTAATCTTTTCAACTTTTTCTTTTTACCTGAAATGTTAACATACATTTTATTTATTCAACATATGTATATATCATATAAGATATATACATGGATTATTACATTCATATACACATATATATACATCCATACTTGATATATATATATTTATTCTTATCCATATATAACACATATATCACATAGGTTACATTTAACACACACTTTCTTCACATCTCTCATATTCAATTCTTTATAAACTTTCTCACCACCTTGGTCAACTTATTACATGTCCGAAGAAGCTTGTCTCCTATATTCTTCTGTCGGTCCCTAATATTCACTCACAATCACAATCAAGTCATAACTCACACAATAAATGTGTTGACAAGAGAGTTAATGACAGTTGCTATTTTAGGAAAGAAAACCGTTTGTTAAAGGCGGAATCAATAACAAAAAGTGTAGTTGCTAATAGATTAATAACAGGTAACTAACACACAAGAATCACTCAAAAGATTTTCATTCATATAATATTAATCATACAAACGATAATCGATTTTAGGGTTTCTTGATGGAAAGTTATGTTCGTACTATTCTATGACAGCCGTCACAACAAATATTCTCTCAAAGGTCTCTATCCGTTTGTCTTTGAGGCGTGCCCTTAAATATTCCTTTTATAGGCCTGACACCTCAAGACAGCTGTCATTCCATCTAGAAACCCTAAATATAAAATACATATTCAAATTACATATTCAAAACTATGCTAAGTGTAAAACATATCTACCGGGTAGACTTTGCATAAGATGTCTTCTCCGGGTAGGTATTGTGCCTTTGTCTTCATCGGGTAGACCTGGTAACCTTGAGGTATGCTTGGAAAGAGTTTTTCGGGTAGGCTTTACTTAGAGTATTTTCCAAAGGAAAATACAAACCGAGCAGACTTCAATCTTCTTGATTATATCTGACTTTGCCCGACATGATCTGTAACGATTCCGACGAAACCCGGTATACCCTAACCGGTAGATAATAATTACGTCATATTTAATGTCGGGTACATAAGTTACCAGAGTAATTATACGAGAATACATGGTTCACTGTATTGATTGTACGTGAATATATAATTCATCGTATTGAATATGCGATCAATTACCAGAGTAATTATACGAGAATACATGGTTCACTGTATTGATTGTACGTGAATATATAATTCATCGTATTGAATATGCGATCAATCGATCGATAGTTATTGAAACCCGAACGAATCTAGGGTTCAATTATAGACGAGATATATGATATGTAGTGATTTTACGAAGCATTAATGCTTCGGGATAAGTAAAGTACGGCACATAAAAAGAGTTTCGATTTAATGTACGTCGGTACGTTAAACGAAACCTTTAATACCAAACCGAGCAAGAGATGATCGATCAAGCCGAAAAAGATGCGCGATAATTAATGATATGTTGTTGTAAGTTAATAAATGTCATGGTTTAAGTTTTTAAAGTTTTTAAATCGGTTTTATATAAATTTCATTTTTAAGCCGAAAAAACGACCGTTTTAGCCTCGTTTTAAGCCGAATTAAACATTTAACCGAAAAACGAACTGAACCAGATTATCCAAAACATTATCCGGATTACGAGAATCCAAATATGTGGCCTAAAATGAAGAGGTGGGTCCCACCCCACCCCCTAAGAGTGCCGATCGGTGTATAGGGGGGTTATACCCCATTTCATTTCTTTTTTCTACATCAAAACATTCAAGATCATCAATTCTCTCAACAATTTCATCCAAAAACCGAGAGTTCTAGCAAGAAAAACAAGGTAAAGAATCGAGTTAATCACGTTTCCATCTTCGTTTCTTGAGTTGGTTTGCAAGAAAATGAGGTTTCTAAGATGAAAACCGATTCTTGCATGGTCAAGTGATGTATACGGGTTATACAAGGGATCTTGGTCCAAGAAAGGAGTTAAACGAACCAAGAACGAATTTTTACGGTTTAAATCTTTGTTTTTGAATCATAACCGAAACTATAGTGTAAGAGGCTTGATCGTGAGTGTAACTTGCTTGGTATTGTGGTATGTTGGATGTAGGTTCTGTATTTAGTGGTAGATAAGGCGGAAAGACGAGTTTGTAGCTTGTAGTGGCGGAAAACGAAAGGTATATTCGGTTATGTTCGGTTTTGAGATATTTGGACAGATTGTGATACGTGTAGAGTTAGGTCATGAAATTTTACAGGGATGTTCTACACATTTAACTAAGAGTTCTGTGAATTTTTGGTAGTTTTTGGATAAAGGATGAATATTTTGTGAATTTAAGGCTCGGTTTTGGCCAAAAATGGTGAAAAATAGTTAAATATCATGAAAAATTCTGGAAAATTGCAGATAAGCTTTTTATATCATTTATAAGTCACACACAATATTTGAGGTCAGTTGGAGAAGTCTAAGTAGGCTTTTTGGTTAAACGAGTTCTAGGGTTTTCTAGCTCGGTTTTAGTGAAAATGGCATGTAAAATGAGATTTTGGTTCTGGAAAAATTACAGGGGACTATGGGGATGGCAGGGGTCATCCAGGAAAAAATTGGGATTTTTATAAGATCGTTTGGTGTTTACGACATATTTAGTGTTTAAATGGTGTTTAAAAATAGATAAATAAATTTTAAATATAAAAATAAATTCTGGAAATATTTTTATAAATTTCCCCACTGTCAAAATGTTATTTGTGCATAATTTCAAGATCCGAGGTTAAATGGATAATTATTTGTGCTAATTATCAAACTTTTAAAGTTAAAACGCGTAAACCGGTGAAGTTCGCTTAAGCGAGCTGACTGGTGTATTAAAACCCTAAAAATGAAATATTTTCATATAAATGAATTAAACAAGTAAAAATGAATCATCCGAAAATAATTCGGATGATTTGAGTAATTTTAACCTATTTTAACAGTTTCCGGTACGCCAAAGACGGAAACGGGTCCCGCGGCCAGTCGGGACGTCTAAACCGAGCTATAATTTCACATCTTTAATTAAATTATCAGTCAACCACTATTTTCGAGTCGTGTGTGACCAAACTCATTTTTGAAGCATAAAAACGGATAACCGTGCTAGGCACGAAAAACGAGAAAAAAACGACTAATAGTAATTGTGACCATGGAACTCTAAACGATATCACAATCTGAGTCTGGAGAAGTATTTCGGGTACTGTACTGGGTTAACAGTGTCCCCAGATGCACCAGTTGATACGGTAAAAATATTATATAAACAATAAGTGTATAATAACGATCGTTGGGATCATATTACAGATTGGACGTGTTAATTGATAATGATTGTTGTTACCTGCTTGCATGTGCTAAGGTGAGTTTCACGAGCCCCTTTTTCTGAACTGTTTTCGAATATTTTCTCGGGGCGGAAGCATGTTTTTACTGAGATGTTTACGTACATACTGAACGCATGGATTTGCGTGTATTTATAAATATTCGATTGTACGGGAATCGTACGGAATGGGTACAGTACTGGGTTAACAGTGTCTCCAGATGTCTTTGGAAGTGTTACTGGGTTAACTGTGTCCCCAGATGTCTTTGGAAGTGTTACTGGGTTAACTGTGTCTCCAGATGTCTTTGGAAGTGTTACTGGGTTAACTGTGTCCCCAGATGTCTTTGGAAGTGTTTCTGGGTTAACGTTGCCCCCAGAATGAGTACAGTACTGGGTTAACAGTGTCCCCAGATAATATTATATTTTGATAATGATTTATCATGGTTTATTCGAATTGTGAAACTCACCAACTATTCATAGTTGACCCGTTTTCTCACATGCTTTTCAGGTACAATTAAGATGAAGTGATTGCTTACGTGCTAAGTGCTTGATGTGTGTAAGATTTGCGTGCGGGATGTTAGGATACATTATAACAGATAGAATTATGTATCGTATTGTATGATGTGTGTATCACCTAGACGGTAATGAAATACGAGATAATGTAATTTTGAAGTATATTAATGCATTCAGTTTTCTTTATAAACAATGTGGTTGATATCAGAGGTGTCTGTCGCATCCCGTTTACGTTTCCGCTGCGGTTGCGGGGTGTTACATGATCTTACGAGCAACCTTGTTCTTCAATGGTCCCATCAACTCCTTGCTAGGAAATAGCTTATTAGCAAAGTGTGTCGGGTAGCACTGTACCCTGCTTGAGTTAAACCCTGCTCGATGTTACTTGGAATATATCATTACTCACATCAAGCTTACTCGGACCATTGTATTATTGATGAATACCTTGCCCGATCTTCCAGTCACTTGGCTTCATGAGCTTGGTTAGCCAAGAGCTTACCCGGTGGTAAACCTTACTCGGCTATGAAGAACAATCCTGCTAGACATAGTGAACCCTACTCGGGTATTCACTAAAGAAGAATTATAGAAGATAACCTTGCCCGATGGACAAAATACCTTGCTCGGGTAAGAAAACCTTGCCCGGTAATCCAAGTGTGCTCGGATTCTATACTTAGCGATTTCTGAGGAGGTTGAGAAGATTCCAATCTTCCTTATACTTCTCTAAGGTCAAATCCTGACTCAAAAATCTCCCCCTAGATTGGAACACCTCAGCTGTCCCAAAACACTTCTACAGTTACTTACAAATAGTTAAAATACACATCAATTCAAATTCAAAACATACATATTTAAAAACATAAACAATTACATATTATGAATTCTGTTCGAAGACATTGCATAGCAAAGCCTATTCTAAAAGAATCTTCATCTTCTTGAGGCATTGTAGGCTGCTTGTCTTCGATTGACCATCACTGTTCCAGCTCTTTGTCTGAAGATAGAAAGGATCTGGTAATGAATGTGACTTTTAGGAATCTCTATATCCCTTATATCTCTAACATCTTCATCATGTAGATAAGTCAGGTCTTCATCCTTCTTGATTATTCCCAATATAAGCCCATCAGAATTTCTAAGCATATAGTGGCCATCATTTTCTTTATACTCAATTTCAGCTATGATGCCATTCTTCTGAACTGTGTAATTTGGGCGTGTCATTCTCCTCTCAGTGCTTATACAGGTATTCATATTTGACAGGGGATTTCTATCTCTCACTTAAAACAGGTAGTTCAATTCAGCATTGCTTATTTTCTTCATTCTTGTTGCTCTTCTTGTTCTATCCTGCGTTGTCAGCTTCAAACTTCTCTTTTCTTTCAAAAATGGAAATCCCTTGTCAGATTCACTTCTCAAAAAGTTGGAGAGTACATTTTGCTGTCTCCCAGCCAACTTGTTTCTATCCTGATAGTCATACAAATTCAGTGTGGCCATTTTCTCCAATTGTTTTCTTGAATACTCAGCAAAATCATCTCTGAATACAATATCTCTCAATTGTCTGCTTTCCATAATCACTTTCAAAGACTCAGAGACTGAGTCAAAGTAGAGAGTTCTTGGAAGATCCACATTGGATTATGGTCTTGCTACTCTTTGGGATCCAGCTATACTTGATTCACCTCTTCCTTCTGTTATGTGCTGCCATGAGATAGGAGGCCTAAATGGGATAGATTTCATTGGTTTGCTAGGCCGTACCTTGAAAGTTTTTATGAACATTGATTCTATCATTTCAGCAGGGAGGTTGATGAGTTCTACAAAATTTTCTCCTTCCTCTTTACAAAATTTCAACATCATTTTCACTACCCCAGGATTGTTTGACAACCCTGCAGGCACAAATATCCCATCTATAAAACTTTTGGGGTTATCACCTTCCAATAAGAATTTCTCCCACTCAGCCTTTTGTAAATAAAACAGTTCTTTCAAATCATCTTTACTCAAAGCATTAAACGTATCCACATCCATATCCCTTTGATTCACCATTATACCCCTTATTATTTTGATCATATCTTCGTTTTCCCATGGAACAATAGGTTCATCAACTAATTTAGGTTTTACTTCCACTGGGATTAGGGTTTCATTAGCAGTTGCCTCTTTTGATTTTTCTTTTTCAACCTGGGCCTTTTGTTTCTCCCTGAGTGTCATGATTTTTCTTTTCTTTGCAGTGGGTTCATCTTTATCTCCCCTTTCTTGTACAGTAGATGGCTCAGGTTGCACCCTCTTGAATTTTTCTTTTCTTTTCATGTTTGAGTGGATTGACTCAACTGTAGCTTTGTCCAAACTTTCAACCATATCAGGTTTCATCCCTTTTTCCAATAAATATCCACACATTCCTCCAAACTTCTTTTTCAAAGCTTCAACCTTTTCAGCCTCCTCATCTTCTCTCATAAATTTTTCTTTTATTTCTTCTCTGGTGCTAATGTAAGCATCTCTTAATTGTTCAATCTTGAAGTGTGACAAATCCTTTTCAGAATAGCCATGTTTTCTCAGATAATCTCTATATTTCTGGGCATCTTTGTTCTTTTGTTCCATGTTCTTCTTAATGATGTTTCTTTCTTTGTACAACCTTTTCTGTAGCTCATCATCATTCAAAGAAGATAAGGTTTCAAAGCTTATTCCAAAACTCATCAATTTCATAACCAAAGGATCCTTTTTCTTAGCATCCAACAAACTCTGCTAAATGTTTCTCTTTTGTTCTTCAGTCGTTGTAACTTCAGGAGACTCAACATTGGCATTTTCATCACCCTTTCCTTGATCATTTTCATTATCATTATCAGATTCATCCTCCTCCTCTGTAGTTTCATCTACAGTAGCAATCTTTGGTTCATCAGGAGTTGGATTTTCAGGGATTGGGACATTTGGTACTCCTTCAACTACTTCCTCAGGCCTTAAGATTTGTAGAGGAATTGCTCTGACAGGACTTGTTTGCTCATTAGGGGTCTCAACAAAATACTTATTCTTCTCATCCCATTTCCTTTTACTTCTCACTTTATCTCCTTCAGCCTGGTTAGTGGCTTTTCTTTTTCTTGAATAAGTCTTTTCAAATCTGCCAACATTCTCATGAATTTTTGAAGCTTTGCCATCAACTCTTCAATTGTTACTTCAGTTTGCTTTTTAGGTTCCTGATGAGATTGGCTTGTGGATTGGGCAAACATACTCACTACTAAGGCTAAGGAGTTATCCACTTCCTCAGTCCTCTTCAGATTTATCAGAGTTTCAATAACAATTTGATCATCAGCCTCCTCTTCATTAATCACATTAGCAACATTGGCTTGATTAATCAGGACTTCCTGCTTTGCCAATTCTTCAAAATCCATGGTTCGGGCAACGTGTTCCCTCTCCCATGTTTCATTTATGACTTGATGCAATCTCCTGGCAGCAGCAGTGGCTTTATCTTCTTCCTCCACTTCTCTAAAAACATTTGCCTTAACAAGCTCTTCTTCATAGACTTTTGCTTTTCCTTTATCCATTCTTATTTTCAATTCTTCTTCAGTCTTAGAGACATATTCATTAATTTCTTTGTCCAGCTGATCCATATCTTTATCATGCTCTACCTTTTTGGAGCTTTCTTGTTGTTCATTTTCAGGTTTAGTAAGTACAAGCTCCTCAGTAGCAGCATCATAATCATTTAACTCATCAGTTAAGACCTCAGTCAAAAACATCAGTGGCCACATCAATGTTAGCCACATTTTCATCCACATTCATCATTTCATCTTCAACCTCAGTCTCCTTTTCACTTCTCACCTCATCATCATCATCATCATCTCTCCATACAAGATTCATCACCTCATCATTAACATCATAATTCTGCTATTCTCTTTTAGACAAATCTGCCTAATAATCATCATCCACTATTCTTCTTTCCTCACTATCGTCATCATCATCATATGCATTTAACAAACAGGTCTAAGCATCAACATTAGTTGTTTTTACTCCTGCATCCACCATTTCAACATCTCCAGAACCAGCAGCATCAGTTGGCTCATTTATATTATCCCCATGTTTTGGGGCAGCTGAGGTCTTCTCAACCTCCTGCTCCTGGGTTTGAATTTGATCATTAGTAGCCGCCAACTAAGTCTTCAGTTCAACATTTTCTTTTCTTAACTCAGAATTTTCACCCTTTAGATCAATGTTCTGGAAAATAAAGTCAAAGTTTCTTTGTAATAGGAAAGCACTTGCGGGAGGGTTGTTGGATGGTGAAGTGGGGAAAGGTTCTGGTAGATGGATTGATGTTTGGTTTTGTGGTGGGGATTGTGCTGTGATTTGAGGTTGGGGTTGGGTTTCAGGTTGGGGTTGGGTTAGGATGGGCATGTGAGTGGGTGGTGATAGAATAAGTTAATCATGTAATGGTGGAGAGGAATGTGGTATTTGTGGTGGAGTTTGGTTTGAGGTTTGGCTTAAGGCTGGTGGTGGTGATTGGGTGGTTTGGCCAATTGGTGATGGCGGGTAGGGTAGAGTTTGTGGTGGTGAGTCAAGGGGTGTGGTTATTGGTGTTAGAACAATTTGAAGCTCCCCCTGAGATTGTACATTATCATCAAAATTGACATCTTCCCCTTCTGACAAACCGGCATTAACATCATCTCTCCACTCATTATTCCCATCATTACCATTATCATTTTCAGCATTATCTCCTTCATCTCCATCATTACCATCATCATTCTCATCATTATCTCCTTCATCTCCATCATTACCATCATCATTCTCCTCTACTTCAGATAATAGCACATTCAATTGAGGTATTAAAATATCATCAAACATCAACTAGGGCAGATCTTCATACACCTCCTCTGGATTAAATCTGCTTGTGCTAGCCAGATTCTCTATTCGTTTAAACGTATCTGGATTTTGCAGGAGATGTGTGGTTACTGTAGTTGGTAAGTTCCAACTCTTGATTGAAAATGATTTGCAGGACCCTCGGAAAAGCCAAGAACTTTTGCTTGATTGGCTTATGTAAAATTTGAACTAATCCTTCGAATATCATTCTTGAAAAGTTGAACAGATAGTCAAATAGTACTGCAACAGTGGCGTTTGCAAATCCCTGCTCATGAGGGTCCAAGACCCTTTCCTCGGTGCAAAGCCCTGTATAATGTGGTGTATCAAAAATCTGTAAATAGTAGGGAACATTCCCTTTTGGAATTGCCCATCATGTGTCTCCCCTTGATAACCCATACACTTGACAAAATTTTTTTATAGTTGAGCACTTGTAAGATGGATTGGGTTAGGGTTATCATCATTCCATTGTAGACATCTCCTAATCACAACCTCATCCACTCGTATTTCATGATTAGCAATAGTGGCTTCTATTCATCGGCCATTCACATCATCAATCAACGTTGCCGAGTTCCAGAAATCCAACGATTGATTCTGGTAAATTACTGGATTTTCTATCAGTGCAAACCGGATGTTTGATCGTTGCAACCATTATATAATTGTGGCAACTTCTTCGTTATCTGGCGTGACTTGTAAAAGAGCGCACATGTTGTGCTTTTGTTCAAATAAGTATTTAGGAGTATTTTGGTCCGCCATATCTGAAAAAGAAACATAATCAAACATATTCAAAGTGAAATTAGTCCAAAAGTTCATTACTTTAAGCAACTTCAAGTTATAAAAATTGAAGAAGAAAAAAGAGAAATGTCATTAAGAATTTGTTCTTCGACAAATTTATAACCTACACACAAAACAGACCGTTAGTGGAAATACAAATTCAAAGCCCATTATCATTTAATCGTGGTCGGAAAGCATATTATTATTGCTTACCGAGTCAGAATTAGAGGGCTGGTAAAGTTAGGGTTTGGATTAATTTAGAATGCGAAGAGTCGGTTTGGGTTTCTTTGAGTAAGCAGTGGAAGAAGAGAGAGAGAGAGAGGGAAAATAAAGTTGAAAAGTATCTCTCACTCCCTCTTATATACATTTTGAAAGTGGGTTTTAAATGCATTTTGTCGTTTAGTGAGTTATTAGCTGTCAAACAGTAATCTTATCCAATTTAACTTTTTACACATTTAAAAACATCCAAATCAAAGTTAGCAAATTTGGCAAACCTTGCTCAGAAATTGTCAAGGTGAGATTTTGCAAAGCATGCTCGGTATATTCCACTTGCTCAAAGCTTACTTGGTTATAGGTTTGTAAAAATTAGAAGTTTAAAGTGAAGAAAGCTTACTTGAATTACAAGATGCTCGAGAACTAAATCACAAGTTAATATAATCATGTATTAAATATCAAGTAGGCAACCTTGCTAGGAATCAATTAAGATACCCAAATATCTCAAACATACTTCTAACCTTACCCGAATAACATAATAACACAGTTAAGCACATACCTTACTCGAATGACTTAGCTTATCGCAAACCTTACCTGAATATTATTCACAATACTCATCAAGAAATACAAAGTGTGCCTGAAAACCTTCAAGAAATACAAAGTGTGCTAGGAGAGGATCCTTAACACAAAGTATACTCGGAAAGTCACTTTTGAAATCAAAGTGTGCCCGAAATATGTGCCCGAAATATAAAGTGTGCCCGAAATATAAAATGAGGGAACATTTGAGAAATCAAAGTGTGCCCGAAATATAAAGTGTGCCCGGGAAACAAAGTTTACCCAAAAACACTTGTAATTTCAAAGAATCATAATCACACTAACACATAGCTTGCTAGAAATGCAGTTAAACAGTAAAAACAAACACCTAAGTGTGCTATAAAGCTTAAAGACACTAAAAGCTTGCTAGAATCACATTTAATCACAAAGCTTGCTCGGATATCATATTCAAATATCAGGTATGCCCGAGAACTAAACTAAACAATTTAGTCTACCCGAAAAACTTCAAATCATCAAATCATACCCGAAAATGACAAACTTAGATAAAAACATTTAAGTGTGCCCGTAAAGGTTATAAAGCATCAAACCTCCCGAAAATGACAAACTTAGATAAAAACATCTAAGTGTGCCTGGAAAGGTTATAAAGCATCAAACCATACCCGAAATAACATAATCAACCTTTTTGCAGGTAAAATGCAACACTTTTTGCTTTAAACACAAAATCAGTTATATTTATCATTGTAAAATCATTGTTTAAGAGCAAATGGTGCATTTAGAGATCAAATTTCAGTTATGGTTCTTGTCAAAACAATTTCTTTTCTTTTGCTGAAAGATCTCAGGAATGGGATCATGTTGACTAAGTAGTTTTCTCAATACTTCATTCTCAGCATTATTATGACAACATAGACAGGTCAACAACAGGTCTAGACTTAACATGAATTTCATTTCTTTGGTGATATGATTAATTTCATTTAATATGCATAATTCTTAATGGATAACACATGTTGTTTTCTGATCCTCCTTATCTATTCTCAAGGCTTATTTGGCTTTCTCCAGATCACCCCAATTTGACTTTGACCCCCCTGGATTTGGTCAAAATTTTAATGATAGAACAAATTTTGAAATTTTCTTAATTTTTTTTTAAAGTTACAAACATATGTGAGGTTGAACGTTGGACTTACAGGCCACGCAATTCGGACTTACAGGCCTTTCATTCAGGATGTTTAAAGGACTTATATGATTGCCTCCACCCCTATAGTTCTAGAATTAGCCCTCATGTTTGCATTTTCTTTTAAAATGGATTGTGAACTTTAATCAACTTTTGGTTGATAAAATATTTAAAACTTATGTTGTTCACAGATGTTCTTTGTCATTCTTTTAAATCAGACATTTCATTTTGGTGACCAAATACCAACAGGCTTGTGTATTACTGGATAATCACTATTCTGCCTATCATTTGGAAAGATTTATATAGGAACATGCATAGACAACAATGTAACTCCACATAAGACATAGCAGTTTCTTTATGTTTATATCACCTTAGATTTTACACATAATGAGAAAGCAACCATACATGTTAATGATTGTACTAAGTGTCCTTTTGGCCTATTAAATCCATATAATTGGCTAGGTAGTCAATGTACTATCATTTCCCACTTAAAACAGTTTTAAATTCACACACCCCAATATCTCCAATTTGACTGGTAAATGGCTATCCTATTTGACCATAAGTGGTTAACAGGACCAAACATATATGTGAGTATATGTCCCTTCAAATCAGAATTGTTGACATAATTTTAAGTGAATGAATAGAAAACAAGTTATAGTTTGCCCCAAGTGCTATCATTTTTCCAGGTTAATGGCTATCCTATCAATTCTGAAAACAGGTGACAGGACCAAACATATACAAGTATATACCTTTCCTACTTGAGCAAATGACATAATTTTCAGCAAAGTAACTCTTTGAGATTTTTCATTGAAAAACCTTTTAAGCTTCTTTAAAGCTTGAAGTGAATAGTATTATCATATCTCAACACCATTAACAACTTGCTCTGTGTTATTAAAATTAGTTTTAATCAAAAGTTTTTCTTTCCAGTATCAATTTAGCATAACATTTTGACATGAAAACACATTTTGACACAAATACAAGCATAGCATAATCAAATCAAGATCATTAAAACAAGCAGACTTCACACAATTCACAGTCCAACCAATCTTAACAACGTCACCAGATCAGATTAAAGACATATTCAAACAATTAATTTAGACAATTCAAACTACTTATCATAACATCAGAACAGTTAACTGACTAGCAATCATAGGCATCAATGACACCTAATTTGCCCATATAAACAATTAAGCACATATCAGTCAACATCAAACAGGTATCATATTCAAACGTATTCACACAACATTCAATATGTGTTACCTCTATATATATAATCAATTAGCACATAGAGGCACACATTAAGCATACATCCTCAATCAGACCTCATCAGAGTTGATCATCCCTAGGGCCTTCAAAAGAAAGTTAAACCTGGTTCTGTCAAGTGGTTTGGTGAATAGGTCAACCAAGTTGTCACTTGTATCAACTCTTTTCATTTCAATCAAACCTTTTTCACTGCAATCTCTTATGAAGTGATGTCTGATTTCAATGTGCTTAGTCTTTGAATGTTGGACTGGATTCTTAACAGTACAATATTCAAAAGTATTATCAATAAAAAATAGGAGTGTTCGGAAAATTCAAACCATAGCCCAGCATTTGGTTCTGAATCCAGAGAACTTGAGCACAGCAAGCAGATGCAACAATGTATTCAGCTTCTGCAGTTGACATGGACACAGTGGTCTGCTTCTTGCATTGCCATGACACCAGCCTGTCTCCCAAAAATTGACATCCACCTGAGGTTGACTTCCTGCTCATCTTGCATCCATCATAATCACTATCTGTGTAGGCAATCAAATCAAAAGACTGGTTCTTTGGATACCAAATCCCCAAGTCTGGTCTTCCCTTCAAATATCAAAAATTCTCTTGACTGCATTCATGTGAAAAACTTTTGGACTTGACTGGAATCTTGCACAGACACAAACAGCATACATAATGTCAGGTCTTGTAGCAATAAGGTACATCAGTGATCCAATTTTGGCTCTATATTCGTGCTCATCCACAGGCTCCCCCTTTTCATCAGCTATCAACTTTTCTTTTGTGTCCATTGGAGTTGAAGCTGTTTTGAACTCATGACATTTGAACTTATTCAAATGTCCTGCACATATTTAGTTTGGTAAATGAAAATCCCATCAGTTTTCTGTTGAACTTGTTGTCCCAGAAAGAAGTTCATTTCTCCCATAGAGCTCATACTGTATTTGGATTTCATCACCCCTTCAAACTCCATACACATTTGTTCATTGGTTGAACCAAAGATGATATCATCTACATAGACTTATAACAACAACAAATCTGATCCTCTCCTTTTGTAGAAGAGTGTCTTGTCAATAGCTCCCCTTAGGAAACCATTTTCAAGCAGATGGTTTGATAATTAATCATACCATGCTCTTGGAGCTTGATGTAGTCCATACAAGGCTTTGTTTAACTTATATACCCTATTAGGATACACAGGATCCTCAAAACCTGGTGGTTGAGCAACATACACCTCTTCATCAATCTTTCCATTTAGGAATGCAGATTTGACATCATGTTGGAATACCCTAATGTTCTTTGAGGCAGCATATGCAAGAAAAATCCTTATGGCTTCAAGTCTTACAACAGGTGCAAAGACTTCCTCAGAGTCAATTCCTTCTTCTTGTAGGCATCCAAGTGCAACAAGTCTAGCTTTATTCTTGATCACAATACCCCTCTCATCCCTTTTATATCTGAAAACCCATTTTGTTCCAATTGCAGATCTGTTTCTTGGTCTGTCAACAAGATCCCAAACATGTAGATCTCTGAACTGAGCCAACTCCTCTTGCATTGCTTCTACCTAGCTGTTGTCCTTTAAAGCTTGAACAATGTTCTTTGGTTCAATTTGGGATAGAAAGCAAGTGTACAAACAGATGTTTGCATATTCAGAATGACTTCTTGTAACTCTTTCATGTATATCTCCAATGATGTTTTCAGAAGGATGATTCTTTTCAACATATGGGGTTTGTACTTTCATATCGGCAGACGCATTTGTGTCAAGATTTGATTCACTGAGATCTGGTTCCTCAATGATCAATTCTGTTTCAGCATCATGATATTCTGGTGCTTCTTCATTATTATGTCTTGAAGTGGATGCACCATTGTTTTCCGTATTCAATCTTTCAAAGAGATCTTGAAATCTTGCTATTGATACAGCTTCCTATTCACTTGTTTGGTTGCTTGTGTTTCCCTCATTTTGAACCTGATCATTTTGCACTTCTTGATTGTCTTGGATGTTTTCTGCATGATCTTGTTCAGGACTGTGATTGGTCACTTGATCATTGACTTTGACTTGTTCAATAATTTCACTTGAGGGATCCTTTATGAATGTATATTCCTTTTCTCTACCTGCAACCTTCTTCCATAACTTCTCCAATTCCAATGTTTTATTATTTTTCTCTTCAATTACGTTGGTCTTGTAGAATGATTCATCAAAGTCTTCAGGATAAATCTTGAAGGACTTTATCAATTTCTCAAGGTCAAACAGCCATGCTACACCATCAACTATGTTGAACTGATTTTCATTAAAGATTATGTCAGATGATTCAATGACACTCAAATGATCTTTCACATATACCCTATAGTCTTTTGAGTGTGTAGAATATCCAACAAAGAAGCAATCCAAGGATTTAGCTTGAAATTTGTTTAAATAGTCCTTGGTGTTCAAAAGTGAACATTTGCATCCAAAAGGCTTAAGAAACTTGATGTAGGGTTTTCTATTAAAGAAAATTTCATATGGAGTCTTGTTGTGTCTCTTGTTGAGAAGTACCCTGTTCTGAACATAGCAGGCTGTGTTAATGGCTTCAGCCCAAAATGTAACTGGTAAGTTAGCATCTGCTATCATGGTTCTTGCAGCTTCAATGAGTGTCTTGTTTCTTCTTTCTGCAACACCATTCTGTTCAGGAGTTCTAGGAGCTGAGAATTGTTGAAGTATTCCTTTTTCTGCACAAAATTCTTCAATCACTCCATTTTTGAACTCAGTACCATTGTCACTTCTCATCACCCTCTTATTAAGTTGGTTCTCAATCCTTGTCACACAACCCTTAATCAACTCTGCAGTCTCATCTTTTGTACTCAGGATATAAACCCAAGTGTATCTTGAATAATCAACAATGATCACTAGACAATATCTCTTCTTTCCTATGCTTGGGACACTCACAGGACCAAAGAGATCCATGTGAAGTAATTCAAGCACTTGATCAATTGAATTGATGAGTTTTGACTTATGAGTTGACTTGTGTTGTTTGCCTTTTTGACATGATATACAATTATCAACCAATTTGAACTCCCTTGTAGGTAGGCCAATTACATGCTCACCTTTCACAAGTTTGTTCATGTTCTTCAAATTCACATGACACAATTTTCTATGCCATAATTTTTACTCATTTTCAGTGGCTTTAAAAACAAAACATGTACCACCTCTTGAAAAAGCTTCTTTCATGTTGAGCTCATACAAGTTGCCATTTTGGTGCCATCATCATAGTCATGTCAGGTGGGATCACAAATTCAGGTCTTAAAATGAAACAACGCGAGTCATCAAAACCAACTTTATAACCCTTATCACACATCTGTGATATACTCAACAGGTTATATTGCAGACCTTCAACATAGAACACATTATCAAATGATACTTTTCCATTTGTTACTATTCCCTTTCCCACTATCTTTCCACCATTCTCATCACTTCCAAATGCTACTGGACCTTCAAACTTCTCTTCATAATTAACAAGTGACCTCTTGTCACAAGTCATGTGCCTAGAACATCCACTGTCCATATACCACACTTCATTCAGTAGAGTGGACTGTTCCTGCGTAAATCAAAGAAGTTGATTAGTTAAGTGATGAAGTGCAAGCTATTTCAACTTGAAAAACATCAGTTTCATCTTCAGTAGCAGCATTGGGTGTGAGTGTTCTAGGTTCAGGATCTTCATGTGTCAACTCAAGATTATCCGAATTATCTGTTTCATACCCACACTCTCTTGGAGTTTTCACAAATGAATTTGTATTCTTGCATTCTCCAGATGCACTATCATCTTCTTGCACAACATAATATTTCTTTTCAGAATAATCTCTTACATCTGCTCTCTCAGTCAACTTAGTTTCAACCTTGGGTTTCCAAAGAAAACCTTGAGGTTCATAACCATGTTTCAAAAGAAACTTTTCATCACCAGTCAAGCCTGTTGGTTTCTTTCTAGGAAAGATACCCTTGTTTCTTGTTTTCTCACTACTTGGTGATCCATGAGAATAATCATATTACTGATTTTGTGTCTTGTTTAGGGACAATTCTCAATGGTTGACCATTCTTCTTGACAACCTTTTCAGACTTCTTAGGAGACATGCTTCTTCTTACTAATTTAGTCACTTGTAGCTTTGTCTTGACCTCAGTTTTCTTTTCTTTCCTTGTCTCCTTAGCTGATTTCAAACCATCTTCACTTATGGTTTCATTTCCACACACATTTCCTTTTTCCAAGTATGCATCATACTTTTGCTTGTACAAAACAAAGTCTTGTCCATACTTTGTTTCATCTGGGACATGAAAAGGTTTGAACTTGAATCTCTCATTACAAGAGTCAGTGTGGTGACCATATTCATCACATTTCTTACACCAAACCTTTCCCTTGTATTTTTCATGACCACTTCCTTTCTTGAACCTTTCACTTGGTTTAGGTGCTTTGACTTTAAGAGTCTTTTGATTCTTTAAACCATCAAAATAAATTGAGAAGGGTACACACTCCTCAATCTTGATGTCTTGTCTTTCAGTTTTGCTTTTGACAAAGACAATCTTCTTCATAATCATTGTTTCTTCTTCTATACTTTCCTTATGTCTTGACTGCCTCTTCTCATATTCTTCCATAGTTTCCACTTCTCCAATATCAAACACCTCATGACTAGAGAATATAGGATAAACAGTGATAAAGTTTTCAACATCAACTGTGTCAGTCACCTTTTTCATGTTGTTGATCTTTATCCTTTCTAATACAGCTTTGCTTGGTGGCCTTACTGCATTGTAACTTATCTTCTTCCTTTCATAAATGTCAAAAGACACATGCTCTCTCTTCATTTTCTCATTTTGTTTCTTCATTCTTGGTGTGACAGGTGGATACAATGGAAGTTTATCAATTGATTCTGGTTTCTTTAATCTTCTTCCCCTTTTAGCAGCTTGGATTTCTTCATCAGTGATCTGATCACTCAAGTCACTTAAGTCATCTGCCTTCAGATCATCAGAATCAAAATCATCTTCAGAGACTTTCACTCCAATGGACTTTTCTTCTTTCACTACTTCCTTTACCACAAAATCTCCTTCTTCATTCACCTCAACATTCTTGTAAAGATCAACAAAATCTTCTTTATCTTCAAACACTTCTCTGAATTGTTGTAGATATGCATCTCTCTTCTCTTTATCAACTTTGGGCATAAAGTTGTTGTTGAATGGTGGTGGAACTGCTTTGTATTTTTCTTCCTCTTTCACTTGGTTCAGAATACCACAAATGTTTTCCTTGGAAACCAAGTTTTTCAGAAATTCATTCTAAACTTGCCGTTTTGTGTTCTGCATATTTTCTTCCACAATCATCTTCTTCAGTCCATCTATCTCAGTAATGTATCTTGTTTGAGCTCTATAACTGATCATACAATCATCTTCCAAACTCTTTATTTTCTCTTCATTAATCAGTTCACTTGCCTCATTCCCATTGATGATACTTTGTTTTCTAAAACACTCACCATCCAGCTTGCCTACTTTTATAGTTAACTCATTTATAGTTTCATGTAAATCATCTGTAGGAGTAGAGTGTACCTGAGATGATGTTCCAGCTTCTTTCTCAGCAATAGCCATCAAAGCAACATTTTCTCTTGATATGTCTTCTTCATGATTGCTCCGGTCAAAATCACCTTCTTGCTGTGCAGCCAAAGCTATATTCCCATGATTTCTTGGTTGATTTTGATTGGTTCTGTTTGAGCTTGTTGGTGCAGTTTGAAGGTTTTGGTTGTTTCTTTGAAAACTCTGATTCTGAGGCACAGCTTGTTGATTGTTCATTTGAGTTTGTTGAAAGTTTTTGAAGTTGGGATTGTAGTTGTTGGGATTGTTGTTGTTGAAATTGTTCTTTCTTGACTGATTTTGTTGGTACTGTTGCTGATGTTGCTAATTTCTTGGTTGATTCTAAAACTGATTTAGCTGAAAGTTTCTTGGCATGTTGCACTCTGGAAAAATGACATGGCTGTTGGCAATTATAAAAGATGGCTTTTGACTTGTCAAAACCAATTCTTTCATTTGGTCCTGATAGAAGTGATATACCAGTCCTGTTGTATAACCTTTTGCTTCTAAGAGCCAACATGGCAGCTTGCCATTTCAAGTCCATGTTCTCCAAATCAGTAGCATCTATCTGCTCTAAATCATCTTGAACAATTCTTGTATGAACTATGTTCTTTGCTACAAAAGCATTATAAGACTCAGTGAACATTGAGAGCAATCCATGGTAGTCAGATTCATGACTTCCATTTCCACCAACATAAGGTGCATGTCCACTTTCCATTGAGGCTGAATCACTGTCTTCTAAGAGTTGGACATTGAACCTTGATTGGTTTTGTGGGTTGCTTGAACTACCACCAACAAAAGCTTTAGTGTATCAACACCATGTTCATTTGGTTCCTCTATGATGGGAATCTGTTGTTGGTTTTTGGTTGACAACTTTCCTAAAGGTGCAATGAGAGTATTGGTCACCTGGAAACATGGCTTCTCTTCTTTGATCATTTCATTTTCAGTCATCTCAATTTCGGCAGCCTGAAGGAAGCATACTACATCATCCACTTTTAAATCATTAAAGTTGGGCTTTTGAAGAATGAATTTGCAGGCAGTATACCATTCCTTAGGCATTGAATTAAGCAATTTCGTGTTCAAATCAAAATCAGTCATCACATAATCAGTTTTTCTCAACTCATTCACAATTGCAAGAAATATTTCTAGAATTGACTTCAATCTTTCTCCATCCTTATACTTGAATCTTTCTAGATGTTGTTTCAGCCTTTGTTTTTGATGTTCTTCAGTTCAGTATTACCCTCATACATTTCAAGGATTGCATCATACATTGCCTTGGCAGTTTTATGATATGCAACCTTGGTCAAAATCTCCCAAGACAGTCCTAGCTTGATCATAGCTAAGGCCCTGTCATCCACCTTCCTCAATCTTTCACGCACAGCAGAAGTTGCATTTGAATTTGCACCTTCAGTATTATCCTGTCGACCATTCTTAATCGAATTCCATATATCCACATCATTATAGCAAACGGCTGCTTCAAATAAGACTTTCCATTTTGTGAAATTTTCCTGTCCATAAAGTCTAGGAATCTTATTAGTAGAAACCTCTGTTCTTCGTAACCAGACATTTTGAATGACAAATCAGTTAATCAGTAAAAACAGTTTTTGAAAATAATCAGATCTGAGAACCGGATCTTCAGATCTGGTGTATCTGGTTCGATTAGAGCAAGATTAAGTGATAAAGATGTAAACTTTAACTAAAATAAGTAAAAGAAAACACCGGTAATATGTAGATCTGGATGTAAATGAAGATCGGAGCAGCTGACGTCACTCTTCAATGAAACAGTGTTCTGCTGACGTCATTGTTCTTCAACAGACCTTCAATCAGCAACAAATTTTTTACCCAAATCAGCAACAAACAAGCTCTGATACCACTTGTCGGTCCCCAATATTCACTCACAATAACAATCAAGTCATAACTCACACAATAAATGTGTCGACAAGAGAGTTAATGATAGTTGCTATTTTAGGAAAGAGAACCGTTTGTTAAACGCGGAATCAATAACAAACAGTGTAGTTGCTAATAGATTAATAACAGGTAACTAACACACAAGAATCACTCAAAAGATTTTCATTCATATAATATTAATCATACAAACGATAATCGATTTTAGGGTTTCTTGATGGAAATTATATTCGTACTATTCTATGACAGCCGTCACAACAAATATTCTCTCAAAGGTCTCTATCCGTCTGTCTTTGAGGCGTGCCCTTAAATATTCCTTTTATAGGCCTGACACCTCAAGACAGCTGTCATTCCATCTAGAAACCCTAAATATAAAATACATATTCAAATTACATATTTAAAACTATGCTAAGTGTAAAACAGGTCTTCCAGGTAGACTTTGCATAAGATGTCTTCTCCGGGTAGGCATTGTGCCCTTGTCTTCTTCGGGTAGACCTGGTAACCTTGAAGTGTGCTTGGAAACAGTTTTCCGGGTAGGCTTTACTTAAAGTATTTTCCAAAGGAAAATACTCACCGAGCAGACTTCAATCTTCTTGATCATATCTGACTTTCCCCGACATGATCTTACGAGCAACCTTGTTCTTCAATGGTCCCTTCAACTCCTTGCTAGGAAATAGCTTATTAGCAAAGTGTGCCCGGTAGCACTGTACCCTGCTTGAGTTAAACCCTGCTCGATGTTACTTGGAATATATCATTACTCACATCAAGCTTACTCGGACCACTGTATTATTGATAAATACCTTGCCCGAGCTTACCCGGTGGTAAACCTTATTCGGCTATAAAGAACAATCCTGATAGACATAGTGAATCCTACTCGGATATTCACTAAAGAAGAATTATAGAAGATAACCTAGCCCTATGGACAAAATACCTTGCCCGGGTAAGAAAACCTTGCCCGGGAATCCAAGTGTGCTCGGATTCTATACTTAGCGATTTCTGAGGAGGTTGAGAAGATTCCAATCTTCCTTATACTTCTCTTAGGTCAAATCTTGACTCAACATCTTCTTTTTCTTTTCATCCACCGATATCTTCTTTCTCAACTCATCCGTTTCATGCAAGGCTCGATCCAGGTGTTCTTCATGTGAATGAGGAATCTCGTTGGGATAGCCGTATCTTGGCGGTGGGTCGCGATAACCCATCATCACTACGTCATAATGGTTCTTCGGATTTGGATACGGAGATGCGGTCACATCGGATGAGTAGTTGAAGAATGCCTCGGCAGCTTCATTTTGTTGGCGGATTTCGTCTGCTTGTTCTTCCTCAGTCAGGATCTTGCCTTGGTAGGGTGGGAAGCTTGACGATGCTTTGTTTCTCAGTTCCTCAAGGTATTGCATATAGGGGTCAACAGATCCATAGCTTGGATTTTGGGGAGAGAGTGATTCTTCCATTGGAGTCGACACTTCATTAGGATTATCAGGGTATTCCTCTTCTGGGTCCTTTTCGGACTCTTCTTCAGGATCTTCTTCTTCCTCCGGGTCCTCGTCTTCTTCAGGTTCTTCTTCTTCCATGAGTTGAGCGGTCTCTTTCACTATTTGGGGCATTCTGAAACTTTTGTACGACATCATTACTCTCATCTTGGGCTTGCGGGATGGTCCTTCCTTATTGTTGGGACGAGAGTCAACAGAGTCAAAGGCAGAGCTTCCAGTATGCCATCTACGTTGGTCAAAATGGCATTGCATCCAGCCAGATGAGGGAGATCTTGGTTCCTCCTTGATTGGTCGGTTTGAGAGGAAAGCATATGATGGGTGAGGATTTGGTGGTAGGTATGTTGGAACTCCAGTTGGGTAATACGGTGGTATCTCAGATGGTTGATATGTTGCGATCTCAGATGGGTGATATGTTGGAACTTCCGATGGATGGTACATGGGTATGCTTGGCGGATGGTAGCTTGAATGCCTCGACGCTTGATATCCTTGCCATGGTGTATCTTCGGGCAGATTAATCGGATTTTGTTCAGTACCGGGGAATTGAAATAGTTTGGTTAGGTCATGTTCCACGTCTTAATCAAAAAATGCTTCATAATAGTCTTCGCTCATGTTATCTTTGGGTAGCGGTTCAGCAATTCCAGCCTCCTTTACTTTACGTACATAATTCTCCATCATATTCTTGAAAGACATCTAACATTTTGGGTAGTTTAGAGTCAGGAGGGAAACAAAAGGTTTACCAGCCTATCTTATCCCTATTTCAAATAAAACAAGTAATGAAACATTTTTCCTATACTTGGATCGAAGCTTAGGTATTATCTCGAAATACCTAATTAGCTAAGCTCGATGGTTCTGATACCAACCTGTCACACCCCCATCTAAGGCCTGAGCGTATGACCAATAGTTGGTACCACAATTGAAAATAAATCTAAGTTATGTGTTTAAGCGGAAGTCTTTTAAAACTTGTGGATTTAATATATAGTATTTACTTAACAAAAGACAGGATTATAAAATACCCGTTTAAGTTATATCAAAAGTATTACTTGTTATTTACAAACCACCATTTTAATGTTTTTAAGTTTATACAAAAAGATCCGAGAAATCGGATATCTTGAGCACTTCGTTCTTCAAGCTCTAACTTTAATCACCTGGAAAATGTTAATAAAATACGTCAGCAACGAATGCTGGTGAATTTGCTGACTCTACAAATATCTTCTTTTACTTTGTTACCCCTCAAGGGTTGTGCAAGCCTCGGCCCATCTTGGCTTAGGAATAAAAAATTTATAATATAATTTACAAACTCAAGTCTCTACCTAAGTACCCCAGCAAACACTGCAACGTTCAACTTAGTTAAGTACCGTTCGTATACACATGGTATGCTCCCCGCAGGATAGCGTAGTACCACCAAGTGTGGTGCAATGTGCACACCGCGTAGTACCACATATGTAAGGATCCAGACAAACGTACACGACAGCCTGAGGGATAGGCTTTTACTTTTGTTTATAAATGTTTTAGAGATACGTAGTCCCATGTAAACCTGTTTCATATAACACATTTGACTCATTTTAAAACAAGTTGTAAAATTTGGGGCGTATTCACCTTTTCGATTTGGATCAGCTTTAATCACCGTCCGAGGGTCTTTCCCGTTGCTATCTCGCACCTATAGTACGAGTATAACCATTTGTTAGTCGGATATACAATCCGGCTTAAGACCTTTAGTCTTATTTTATAAACTTTACCTCAATGAACCTTTAGTTCAAAATCTCTTTTATTTAAAACCTTTAGTTAAAAAGTAATATTATAAACCTTTAATTTTTTTATAAAACCCTACATTTCTTCTTCTCTAAGAAACGTATTCTTTTCTTTTCTTTATTATTGAAGAATAGTTATTATTACTTAAATAATATTTTCATAACAAAGAATATATATATACTAACACACATATATACATATTTATAAATATTCATAATTTCTTCTTTTATTCTTTCTTTGTTATGTTTTCTTGTATTTTATCGAGGTATCAAGTATAACCTCGACTTAAGGTTTAAGCCTTTATAATATTTTATTATTATTTTATTCGGGCATTATGCCTACATTTGTTCGGCTTATAACCCTAATTACTGAGGCAACACTTCAACGCCGTTTCATCTTCTTGTTCTACTTCCTTTCGTTCCTCCTTTCCTTGGCACGCCAATCGATGAACACCAATACTTCACCACTTGTCAGCACGCTTTACGAGAATAGTAATCATGATGTCGAGATATAACAAACTCCTTCTTGGTCGGTACGTCGGTGGAAGGTGGTACGAACAACGAGGAAACGACACGAAAATCGAGGAATCGAGGCACTGTTTTCGAGGTGGATCGGTGGAATGGTTGTGAATTTCTAGTGAGATGTTAGAGAGAGAGAAAAGTACTTATTTTGGTGTGCATAAAATGGATCCCGACCTTGCTATTTATAGACAAAGTTAGCCAGGGCATTGCGATATGCGATGGCCTTAAGCTGGACCGTCGCGTATCGCGACGTAGCCTCAGCCAGTCACCCCTTAGACTTGCCACGTGGCGAACATTGCGCCATGTGTCGACACGTGGCGAATGGTCTGCCACGTGTGGTCACGAGGCGAAAGGTGTGCCACGTGTGTCCACGTGGCACGCCACATGCCTTGCTGTCAGACAACCCATCGCGATACGCAATGGGTTTTCCTTCTAATCCATCGCGTATCACGATGGGCCAAGAAAACCTGAATTTTCATTTTAAACCCAAAGGTTTGGATTTTGACACTTTTGGTCCCTTGACTTTGGAAACTTGATGATTTGAACCCGATATTCACTCGATGTTACATCCATCATTCGTGAAGTTCTATTATTCGGTGATTAACCCGACTATCCAATTGAATATCCAACTGATGTCGTTGCTGAAGTTGCACTAAGAATGGGGTACGGAGGATCTTACCCTCCAGCTATCAAGAAACTTTTTCATCCATACTGGACGTTCTTGATTCACACGTTCTTCATGTGTGTCTCAGGACGAAAAGGGGGTTCAGACGAGATTCGCCAAATTCTGATGTCAGTTGTGACTGCTCTGATCATGGACTGGAACTATAATTACTCTAAGTTTGTGTTTGATGAGATGATGAGCAATCTCAAAGGGAAGAAGAAGGAGATGTTTTTGATGTACCCGAGGTTTTTGCAGATAACTTTTGACTCACACTACCCTGATCTTTTCAAATATGTAGAGACGCTCTATTTGAAAGTCATGGGTCCCAACACCTTTGAGTTAATGAAGCAATCAAGAAAGGGGTTGAAGGTTGTATACAAAGGCCTTCATGAAATGGTCAAGTTGGGAAGGTTTGCTGAAACTGAGGCTACTCCTGCCAGTGTCTCGATTGCTGATGAGCACGTGACACCTGTTTGGAGGTTCATTGCTTCGTATGAAACAATTTCCGATGATGATGAGCCAGAAAGTTCTCCATTACACACAACGAGACAGAACACCATGAAGAACAGATTATCCCTACTGCAGATCAGTTGAAAGACTTCGAGATGTTTAAGGACCAGCTCCAGTCGACTGCATTGAAACCTCCTGAATCAGTCACTGCGACACAAGACAGAGATCTCTCTGAAGAACCTGCCACCGATCTCATTCCATGAAAAAGGAGAAAGAAAGATCCGAGACCGGGTGTGCTAGTTACTAAAACTACACCATCGAGCCGACTACAAGAACAAGAGTCAGAACGTACTAAGACTCATGTTGATACAAGTCTATCTACTGATGAACCTCGGACTCAAGAAGATATTTTTGATAATATTGCTCGCGTATTCGAGTTTGAGGCATATATTCCAACTGTTGACGAGGCATCAGGATCGTCTAACCCGATTGGTCAGTCAAGCTCCAACGCTGGTGAAAAGATTGCTCACATTCCTGCTATACAAGATAAATTTATGCAAGATAAAGGCAAGGGGATCACTTATGATGTTGAACTTGTTGATGCACAGGCCTTACAACGACGAGTCTTTGAACTTGAACCAGACTCTGTTGTGAAGGATGTACGCATCCAAGAGCTTGAAGCCATAAACATATAAAAGGATTTGAAGATCAATGAGCGTCAAGCTAACATGGGTGGTCTCACCGCTATGTAGTTGGATCTCCAACAAAAGCTTATTCATAAGTTTAGAGATGATTTTAAAAGAGGTGAGGATGTTGCTGCAAAGACTTTTGCTGGCAGTCAAAGTGGCAGTTCTAGTGCACGTCCTGCTTCAAACATCGACGCTTCTAGTACAATAGAATAGTATCTTGCTGCCCCTACAAGAATAGCCGATCAATCTGAAAGACTTCAAATGAATATTCCCATCATGAAGAATTCGAATCAGAACGTGGAATCTTCCAATCATCCAGAAAAGTTTATTGTTGAGTTCAAGAAAGGTTTCTTAGACAAATATGGTGATTGTTCTGGTGTCATGTCCTGAGGGTTTGACGTTGTTAAAACCATGTGGTGGGTGAAACGAAGGTTTGGGACTACCGAGTATTATTGGAAAATAAAGGATTTTGGATCTTGGATGAGGGTAGATCTCAGCAACCTCATTAATGCTCCATTTCACAACCCCAATAATGATAAATGGGCTATAGAGTTTTGGAACTTCTCAAGGAAACAAGTTGATCAAGGATTTTCGAATATGTCTACTGCTGAGTCATTCTTGAAGAAGGTAAAGGGAGTTCGAGATCCGAAGACGGGGAAGACAATGGTCAATGTGATGTGGCCTGCAACTAAGAAAGTAACTCGCATTCCCTTGTCTACTACAATTCCAGAGTGGACACTTGATGAGATGAAGGTCTGGACGTACGAGAGTGAAACATCTACAGTTGTCATTCATCTACGAAAGGGACAATTTCAATTTTTCGACCCACGTGATTTGCTAAATTTTGGTGAGAAAGACATCATGACATACAAATTTTCAGATTGTGGCTGAAACATTGTTCGGGCATGCTGCTAAAGAGTATACAAAGATGGTGGGGTCGATTATCAGAACAGGTTTGTGGGCTAGTGGATATAAAGAAGCAGACCCGAAATATTCTTGAGCATGATTGAAGATGAAGATACAAACCAAGGGGGAGATTGTTGGGCTAGTATTTATTTGGTTTGTATTTTTTTTTGGGCTTGTATGTAAACCGAGATCCAAGAGATCTCGGTGGGCTTTTGGTTTGTGTTGGACTAGGGTGTAGTGCCTATGTATATACAATGTATTTAGGTTTTTGGGGTTGTCCGTTCATAACCTTTGGTGAAAGAGATCTTGTGTAACTTTGTGCTTAAGCACCAGACGTAATAATACGTGTGCTTTGAAGCATCTTGCTCGTGCTCTTTGCGTGTTTAATCATTTATCATTGAACCATCTCTTGTTAATTTCCGCTTAACAACGAGATTGTTTGGTATCATACTGAAAGATTCGTTTAAAGGACTTACAACAAAAATACCTCGTTGTGGTGGAATACGAGGAAGAAGACCATGTAATGTGGTTAAAGAAAGAATAAGAAGAATCAGCACAGAGTTTGAGAGGGAGCTGGAACAACGGAGCTAAGGGCTAAAACAAGCTTAGATCCTGAGCAGGATACTGCTAAGGCGGGCAAGGTGGCTTAGGATAAGGTCAGGGTTGATGAGGTTGAAGTTGGTGATGGTGACAAGGTCGTGCAGGACGGGATAGTTACAGGCTTTACGGAGGGGCAATGTAGGATATTGAAGATAAGGCTCGAACCCTTTTTATCTGATGGTTTTTATATGCTAGTTTTCGATATGGTTGTCCTCTAAACAACTTACTTTTCTTTGTCATGTGGTGGTGATCTTTTGAACAAATTTAATTTCAGTTTGTAAGACAATGATCTATTTATGGTGGAGGGATCCTGAGTTTCAGAACGAAGTACTCTAGAAAGTAGCTCGAAGATAGAAGCGGAAACGATGGAGAAAGTCCTAGTCGAAAAGATCAAGCGCGGGGAAAAAAAACTTAAATTACTACCCTGACGCTGATGTGGATTTCTCCAAACCATATAGGCCAAAAGCCTTTGTAGAAAAATCAAAGTTTGTCCAAAAGATCGTGGTAGCTCCATTGCCTTCAAACACAAAATTACCATCCGTGGTAGGAAAATACGACGGGATGACAGATCCGAGTGACCATCTTCAAAGCTTTATAGCAGTTGGAGGGGTAGCTGGCTGGACACTGCGTATTTGATGCCTCGTGTTTGCCCTAACCCTTCATGATGCAGCTGGAGAATGGTTTGAAATACTTCCAGAAGGTCGAATTACAAGCCTCGAAGACTTGATCGCAAAGTTTTCTCAACACTGTAGCCAACAACAGAGACATAGGCGGGACCCATCCGGCATATTAGTATTTTCGCCAAGACAATGAATCAATTGAGGATTTCATTAAACGGTATAACACATAAGGCCTCAAGATTGTAGGAGTAAGCGAAGACATGACGAAGGACGGTTTCCGCCAAGGAGAGTGGAGTGACGACCTCATCCAGTGCTTATTAGGCAGAGATGGCATGCAAAAGTGATGGGATATCCTTATGTCAGCAGCAAAGGTCTACGCAGATACCGAAAAATTCATGGGCGGATGGGAATATTCCCGGAATGAAACTAAGAGTGAGCCTAAAGGATATAAAGGGCACAAAAGAGACAAGGGGTCAATATGGTATAGAATTCAACCGTCAGTAGGATCATCAACACCCCCAGCCATGTGGCCGCTAATAGGGGAAAGACAAAATGATCGTAACCACGGATACAAAAATAGAGAATGGACCCCATTATCAAAAACCACAACACAAATCTTGGCAACAGAAAATGTTGACTTCCGGACGCCTAACCCGATCTTCATGAGGAAAAATCTAGATAAATAAAAGTATCGTAAATTCCATGAAGACATTGGCTACAACACAAACGATTGCATAAATGTAAACAACGAAATCGAAGGCGTAATAAAGTCTTGGAAGCTTGAACATTTGGTTCTAAAGCCTAGAAAACATGCTAGGAACCAAGGGACAGGCAATGACGAAGGCTCTCCAAGGAAGAAAAAAAAATCTGAACACCCACACGATACAAGGTGGAAAACATTAAATGGAAAAAAGGAATGCACCAAGCAGTGAAACCTGGAAAGAAAAGCCTACCGTTTTTCCGTGGATCAAGGGAGACCCATGCTTGAAAAAACCATTTATAATGACCGCATTGATCAGGCACTATCGAAGCACCTACATATTCATAGATCATTGCAGTACTTCTATATGATGTACCAACTATGTTTTGATCAATTAGACGTTGAAGATAAAGCAAGGTTAGAACCGGTTAATGCACATGTATCTGGGTTATCAAAAAAGTCACACACCCGCTAGAGCAACTGAAGTTCCAGGTAACGTTAAGTGGAGGCAAACATTCAAGAACCGAAGATGTGTAATTTCTGGTGTTGTTGGTAAAATCTAAGCATGATGTGATACTGGGAAGGGAAGCAATAGGGGATTTTAATTCAACTCCGTCCACCACACATGGCATAATGGACGTCCCCACACCAACAGGTATAGCTTTAATAAAGCTAAATAAAAATTGATTGGTCATGGAATTATCAAAACCCTTAAAAGCACAAAACACTGTCAGCAACGTAGAGTATGGGAAATTGATGCTATATGCCAAATTCCCATATCAAACGATCACTATCAGATGTACCCTATCCAACAGTGTGAATTCACACCTAAAACAATTACTGTTAAAAACATAAATGTGTTGGCGTGGCAGTCAACCGACATGGTAGGAGTTCCGCGACGCATAGCGGAACATACCCTGAAAGTCAACTTGGCGTTCACACCAGTCGTTCAAAAGAGACGAAAAATGGGCCCCGAGTAGACGAAGACAATGAACGATCAAGTCTTAGGGTTGTTAAAGGAAGAAATTATAAGGGAAATACAGTACCAAATGTGGGTGGCAAACCCGGTGATGGTACCTAAAGGCATTGGGGCGTGGCGGGTGTGTATTGATTACAAAGACCTAAATTACCCACTTCCTGAAATAGACTTAAAGATGGACACAGTCGCTCCATATCGTTTCAATTATTTTTTAGATGCATACAAGGGTTACCATCAGATCCACATGGCGAAGAAAGATTAAGACAAAACAGACTTCCGCACAGACAAAGGCACATTTTGTTATAAAATGATGCCATTTGAATTGAAAAATGCATGAGCCATATACTAACGCTTGATGGATGGACAGTTTGTCGAACTGATTGGGAACAGCCACGAAGTATATATAGATGACTTGTTTATTAAAAGCACAAGAGAAGACCAAATGCTTTGAGACATTGAAGACACTTTTCAAAAATTGCAGAAGAAAAGCATGAAGTTGAAGCCAAGGAAATGCTCCTTTAGATTGGAGGAAGGCAAGTTCCTCGGGGTCATATTAACAAAAAAGGGGTTTAAATCCAACCTCGAGAAAGTACAAGCAATCTCCCGCATGACTTCACCAAAATCGCTGAAAGATGTCCAAACTTTGAACGGGAGGTTGGTGGCAAGGAAGAAGTTCTTAGCAAACCACGCCCCCCCCAGTCATTCCCATTTGTGGCAACATTGAGAAATTGTCTAAAAAAGTCACAATTCCGATGGACTCTAGAAGCACAACAAGCTTTCCAAGAGGTGAAGATGTGTTTAATGAAGTTACAGCTCCACATGGAGGATAATAATTAACCATGTACTTATCCGCATCAGCCAGAGCAGTCGTAGTAGTACCACTGGTGGATCGGAAAAAGACTCAGATACTGATATACCATGTTAGCAGAACTCTGACAGACGCGAAAACAAGGTACTATACAATAGAAAATCTGGTTTTGACGTTAGTATACGCTTCAAGGTGCCTCCGTAGATACTTCCATGGTCATCCAATCAACGTGTTGACTAATTATAAAATCCACAATGTGCTCCGCAAGCCAGAACTCTCAGGATGGTTGGAAAAGTGGGCTATTGAGTTGGGAGAACATATTCCGCAATACAAACTTAGACCATCGATAAAAGGCTAGGTATTGGCTGATTTCATCGCAGAAATGCTAGTCGAGAAAGAAGATGAATGCAAAGCAGAAGAAGAACCAGCTGTAACACTAGAAGAAAATGAGGCGTGGATTTTTTTGTAGATGGAGCATCCAATAACGAAGGATCAGGGGCTGGCTTGAAATTGGTGAGTCCAAGCAAACAAGAGTTCACGCACGTCATTCGCCTAGACTTCAAAAGCATCAATAATGAAGAAGAATACGAAGCCTTCTTGGCAGGATTACGCATAGCTAACAAACATGGTGCACAACATGTCAAAGCGCATGTTGATTCAATGCTCATAGCCAACTAAGTCAATGGCTCGTATGAAGCAAATAATGAAGTCGTGGCGTCATACCTAGAGCAAGCCAGACAACTGATCCAAAAATTCAAGTCATGCAAGGTAAAACATATCAGGCAGAGCGGGAAAGAATCCGTGAACGCGTTGAGTAAACTAGTAGCCACAAGCTTCAAGTATCTGGCAAAAGAAGTCCGGATTGAGACCTTAGCGGAACCATCGGTCCAACCAAGGCAAGTGTGAATAATCTAGACACAAGAAGAATCATGGATGACCCCGATCAGAGCACATCTAGAAAAAAGGACTCTCCCATAACAGAACGCAGTAACTCAAAAGAAGAAGCACAAAGCCTTACAATACCAACTCAGTGATAGAGTACTATATAGAAGATCCTTCTTGGGCCCGCTACTCTGTCGCGTCAATGCGGAAGATGCCAGTTATTTGATTCGAGAAATTCACAAAGAGATATGCGGACTACATGCTGGACCAATAATGGTAGTCGCTAAGATAATAGGCGCGTGCTACTATTGGCCCGACATGCATATGGATGCTGTGAAGGAACTACGGAAATGCGACTCATGTCAACGCCCTGCGCCCAACACGCTGCAGCCCAAAAATTACTTGGTTCTAGTTTCATCTGCATGGCCATTCCAAAAATAGGCTATTGACATCATGGGACCCTTCCCTAAGGTTCTGGGAAGTGTAAATGTTTTGGTGGTCGCATTCGATTACTTAAAAAAATGGGTCGAAGCCAAACCCTTCTCATCCATTACCACGGCCACCATCAAAATAATTATTTGGCAATTCATCATATGTTGTTTTGGGCTCCCACAAACATTGGTTAGTGACAATGGCACTCAGTTCACGGACAAGAGTCTCCAAGAGTGGTTCACGGAGCTATGTTGAAACAAGTATTCACATCTGTAGCACATCCTCATGGTAACGGCCAAGAAGAAAGAGCTAATCGTGCCATCCTAGAAGGAATCAAGTCAAGGCTAGGATTGAAACTAGTCGGGTGGGTAGATAAATTGCCACACGTCTTATGGGCGTACCAGACTTTCAAGAAAACTAGCCATGAAGAGACCCCATTCAGCTTGACTTACAAAACAAAAGAAATGATACACGTGGAAATCGGATTGCCTTCTGTGAGAGTATTATTATTTGAAAGAGATAATGAGGCAGAATTGCGCCTAAATCTGGACCTGCTAGAAGAAAGAAGAGAGTTGGCAGTGATTAAAGAAGAAAAATATAAACCGCAAACTCGAAAAGTATTACAACAGAAGAGTCAAAGAGAGCACTTTCAAAATAGGGGAATACGTGTTACGCAACAGAGAAGCATCTAATGCGAAACCTCCAGGAAAGTTAGCGCCTAAATAGGAGGGGCCTTACAAAGTTTCCCATATATTGGGCTAAGGGGCCTACTCCTTTGAAAAAATAGACGAGTCACCAATCCCAAGAACATGGAACACAACACAACTGCGAAAATGTTATATTTGAAATTATTATACAAAATGGGCTGAGGGCCATTTTACTCTTTAAGCTAATAAAATCCTTTCTTATTATTTATCTTTTCAAGCATATTCTTATAAAGTTTACAAACAAACGCATAGAACAAAAGAAGGTATATATGAAAGGATCAGACAAAATAAACTAAAAGGACTTATTTATTAACACAAAGGCGGAACTAACAGTCTGCGGTTGCCAGAATCATCAAAAAAGAGTAACTAGTGGAACATCAAAGTCCACATCCACAACCTTAGTCCATCACCACCGCATGCTTACAGTCAACAAACAAAAAAGTAAAAAAAACATGACCCTAATCATAATCTACCATCTCTTCCTCCTCCCCGTGCTCCTCTTCATCATCACCATCGCTGCCGTCATCATCACGACCTCCACTAGAAGACTCGCCAACCCCAGTAAAAGCAACCTTCAGTCGATTAAACCTATCCGACCTCTCGGCTAGCTTTGCAACAGTCCAGTCAACACTGAACATTAGGTTGTCATGCTTCACCTGCTTATCGATGTAAATTTAGTCTTAGTCATTGTCATGCAGGGGGCTGTCAGCTGTAGCGAGACGATTAACCTCGTATAATCCATCCTTCCGGCCAGACTCGCGCGCAACAGTTAGAAGCTCCGCTACACAATCATTTAATACAGGGTCATCCTTGACCCGCTCAACAACCTGAACAAAATTTCAAAGCTTAACAAATATAGGAGAGGAAATTAAAATATATACAAAAGTCATACCCCGTGGACGAAATCGGTCATGACCCACTTCTGATCCTCCTGAAGGGTCTAAATAGTGCCGTCGTTCATGCGAAGCCGATCCGCCTGTCCGTCCCTCACGGCTTCGAGAACAACGTTCTCATTCACCAGCTTCTCATTCTGACCATCCTTGGCGGTCGCTCCTGCCTTCAATGCATCGAGTTCAGCCCGCAAACGGGCAAGCTCCTCATCCTTCTGCTAAATAACCTCATCCTGGGCAGTCAAGGACTGGGTGAGGTCTGAAATGAAGGAATGCTTTTCCTTTAATGCATCACTATGAGCCGCCGCTTGCTCTCACAAAGGATCAAGGGCGACATTAAAATTTCCAATTCAGCCTCTGTGTTATGAATCTTCTCTTTAGCACCTAACAACTTGGCACTCTCACGTTGACATGAATCTCCCAAATGTTTAACAGCCACACTATGATTCGCCTTAGCAGACGCTGTCCTGGAAAGCAGTGGCTAGATTCCATTCCGCAGTGTGAGCCTCCCTAAGATGGTCCTCGGCTTCCTTCAAAAATCTTTCCCGATCACCATTCATTCCAGCCCAATCATCCTACATGACCATCCACTTGCGGACTATCACGTGGGTCGCAGAAAGCGAAAAACTGGTTCAGCGGACGTAATCATCATAAAGATTACCGCGAGCATGACCACGTTGATACTCAACTTCCGCAGGAGGAAAAAATGGTTGAAAAAATCTTGGAAAACACCAATATCTTAAAATCGGTATTGAGGAGTAAGACTCCAGAACGGGACATAAAACCCATTATCTTCACGGGGATGAGGACCAAAAAAAGGACTCCCCCTCCATCACTGCCATGTCCGCCATCACCACCATCACCACTGTGACCACCACCACCACCACTTCCACCATCACCACCTACAGAAGGATCAACTTGGTGGATGACAGAAGAATAATCTTGAAAGATTGAGTGTGGTGGTGTAGGTGAACTACCATTAACAACCTCAACTTCGGCTTCATGAACAACTTTCACATGATCTTCCTCAACCTCCACATTCATCACAGGAGAAGGAGAACGAGAAGGCATATCAACAAACTTGCCCTCCTCAAGAGTCGGAGGAGGAGAAAGACGTAGAGGAGCCTTTTCCTTGAGAGCGGGTACGCTAGAGGACCCGCCAACGGTTTTCTTCAATGTATATGCCAAATAAAAGAAGATAAAGTAAATATACACATAAATAATACAAAGCCCTTGGCGAAAATCTTAGCAGCCTCACCTTGAGCAAGATCAATAGTGAGAGTTTCTCAGCGTTTCTTCTTCTTCGAAGCAGTTTTCTTGCCATAAGTATGACTACGATCAACAAAGTCTTCCGCAGGAGGACCTGCCAAATGTAAATCGTCATAATTAAAGGACTAGCGTGGTGTTTCCTTAGACTCTTCACTAGTCGAAAGGACCGCCATTCGTAGCAATAGCAATGAAAGGATGAGGATTAAGAGGTGACTCGCCAGCTCTCTCAGCACCATCAAGGGAAAAAACAAAATTCTCAGGGGTCTCCTGATTGATGGGAACCTCTATCTCAAGAAATCTCGGCGGGTCATTATGCCAGGCTCGTCCTCAAAGAGGGAAAGCAAAACACTTACCATATCTAGCAAAGAAAAACACAACTCATAAACACAAAAGAGTAACAAGGGTAAAAACGTAAGGAACGCTTACATAAACCATCGCGACCATAAATAGGAGTTTTGCGGGGTTGTGACCAAATTTGACTCATTCCAGCTGAAACCGGGGTGAATTTTTAAATAAAGCAAATGGGCGCCTCCCATGTATTCAAAGTCTTGTACCAATACTGATCCTGATAATCACACTAAGACTCATCCTTGATGGGAACCAGTGGGCCTCGATAATTCATAGGGATAGGAATGGCACTAGTACTAAGAAAAAAAGAAATTTTACTTCTATTCATGAAGACTTCGCGTGTCACACCCTAACCTACGAAGGAAATGCCGGGGCGTGAGCTGATTGCTTACAGCTCTCAAGGTATTCTCATGCAATATTTAAATTACAATATCTATTAGTTAAATAAGTTCTCAAATAAATCAAATACAAACAAGTAAATAATCTATAAATACAACAATACAAATTTTATATTTCTAATGATCTTAATTAAAAATATTCTTCTAACTAAATTTTTCACTAAGTCTTCACCAACTTGCATTAAAGTTCTACGATAACCTACATATGCGTATAAAATAGAATTTTGTTAACAACATGTGTGAGTGAGTTAAAACACCAGTTAAGTGAGATATAATATAATATATAATAAATAAAGAAAAATGCAAACTGTGTATATTGAGATAATCAATATAACCAATAAGCAAGTAAATAATGATGTTGGTAAGCCTGATGTCAGATGAAACTGAATGATGGCTAACACAACGGACGTATGATCATACTAGACTAAGAATATATTTGACCTTTCCGACATGTATTCTAGTAAAGCATATAAGCATATAATATGTTAGGTATAAATCGAGAGGGGAGTGATTACTCTCCTAATCGGATTAACGAAATATAAATGAAGATACAGGAAAGACAAACCCTTTGGATATACCGTCAAGGATTTCTAGTGAAATAATATTATTTCAAGAGTTAATTATAGAAGACAAAACATGATTTAATGAATTAAGATTTTGGTCTGATTTGAGTTATGATAGGAATTATAATATTATAGATTGAACGACTGATTATTACGGTTACTATTATTGTGGAATCAATATTTATTGTTTATCATTTAATTCTATGAACCTTTACTTTTATTATTAAGAAAATCACCTTTAACTTAACATACAATTGATTTTATAAATAATTTAAATAACTAAATATGAGTTGATCTATACTATAACATTAATCGCTTAAATATATAATTTTCATAAAAATATACATTTTAGAATTTGTAACAAAAATCTCATGACTTAAATATAACTAATACATTTAACACGATCATTATATCTTTTGTTATAATATATATATATATATATATATATATATATATATATATATATATATCTTTTGTTATATAATATATATATATATGTACGTATAGGTATTGGATCATTTCAGAAGTTTTTATTACAGCGAGAAGTGAAGGTGTAACTCCGTTTAATCCCTAATTTCACTCACTTTCTTATGTGTAGATGCGTTGTGTAGGTGCATATGTATGTGTGTAGGTACGTATGTTTGTATATGTGTACGTATGTTTGTATATGTGTATGTATTTTTGTATGTGTATAGGTACATAGGTTTGAATGTGGATCGGTACATTTATATGTTTGTAGGTTTGTTTGAATGTGTAATTAAGACATAAATACAACCAACCTACATATATGTATGTAACATCATATGAAAGGGAGTGAAATTAGAGATTAATGGAGTTAAACATTCACTTCTCGCACTTCTAACGGTAATATCACTTCTCGCAAATATATATATATATATAGGGAAAGGTTAAAAAAACCCACTCCAGTTGCGAAAACCCTTGAAACCCTATACTAGCCATTGATCTTGATCAATGGATGGTTGAGATTGGATGATTTAAAAATGTCTCATTTTGTAATTAAATAATACATGAAAAAGGTACAAAAGGGCAATCTTGACAATTTACATTTTTTGCTTTATGTCACCAATTCTGGACAATCTATCAGAGCAAGGTTCTCTCTCACTCTCTTTTCATTATTCAAAACCAAGACTCCGTTTCTCTTACTCCATCTCTTCCTCCATCTTTCATTCAAGCCCAAGGACCTCTCTCTTCCTCCATCTTTCATTCGTAGATCTGCCCGTTGTCGTTGCCGGATGTCACGGCCACCGCCGTTGTCGGATGTCGCCGTTGCCGGATGTCGCCGGTCGCAGATCACGGCCACCGCCAAAGAATATCGTTTTTAGTTTTTTTTCTTTTTAATGTACCATGTTGACAGAGTTCAGATCTGGTCGTTTTAGTATTTTAGTTTTTTAAGATATTCTTGAAAATTTTGTTTAGATTTGGATCTTATTTTACATCTTTTGCAATTTGTTATTTTAGAGTAAAAGCGAGCTTCATTCTTCTTTTTATTGTTTGCCCTTAAAAATATTTAATTTTTTTTGGGTTTTGTTACGATTCTTGAAGAAATCTTCAACTTATTTGTACCGGAAAAAAAAGATGGTGGGGGTGGGGTGGTCTTCAGAGTTTGTTTTTTAAACGTATGTTACTGGTGTCTAGAAACGAATGTTTTTAACAAGCGAAAACGTATGTTACGCCTATCTTCAGATTTTTAAATATGCAAAAACGTATTTTTTTTGTACCAGAATGTTATCATTCATAATTTTATCTTTCTAGTTTACCAATATTACTAATAAATTAAAATTTTAAATCCTATATTTCCAACTTAAAAAAAAATGTCAAACAATTTATCAATGATTATTATTACATAGCCTATTTTAAAAGAACTTTTAAATGAATTAAAAAATGTCTATCATAATAATTTATAATTGTTTACTATATGTCATAATTGTTTACTTTATGTCATGATCACTTTCTCTCTCTTACACATGTCCTCACACACACACACAAAATATTTATGTTTCATACTTTTTTCTTTTTCTCATATTCTCTCTTGTTTACTTTATGTCGCATTACTTTCTCTCTCTTGCAAATTGTTTACTTTATGTGACAATCTATTTCTCCCTCTCTCTCTTTCTCTCTTCACAAGCTCTAGTAAGCTTTTTAAACAATTCTGCATTTTTCTGGAACTCTTTCGAAATCCATCGCACCACAAGTTAATTGCTTAGCAGGTTTCCGATCTGGAAGTAACATAAACATATGTTAATTGTATAAAAAAACATATGTTAATTGTTTAAAATATATGTTAAATTATATAAAAAACATATGTTGGTTGTTTAAAACATATGTTATGACATTAGTCGAACATATGTTTTCCGAACATATATTTACGAACATATGTTTTACGAGAATTTTACATAGACCAAAATACACTTAGTGGATTCTTATTGATAAAAAGAAAAAATAATAATAAAAAAAAACAAAAATACAATTCTTTAGATCTTGAAAAGGAAAAGAAGAAAAAACATATGTTATAAAAAACCAATACAAAAATACACACTCATATGGATCCTTTAGATCTTGAAAAGGATAAAAAGAAAAAAAAAACAATCATTTTTCATTACTTTTCATTATTTTATGTCGCCATTACACTCTCTCTCCTACACATATCCATACATTTTCATCACGCACTTTATGTCACCATCACACACTCTCTCTTACACAAAAGTCACCATATTTTAAAATATACATTTCTCTTTCATCCTATCTCAATCCAATCCAACCATCATCCTCTTTTTCTTTTAGATACGGACAACCATTAGGTTTTAGGCAAACTCCGACGGTGTTTTCCGGCCTAAGGTAACGGCGGAGGTAATATATGTTTAAGGGTAAAGAACTACCAAATACATTAAATCTTAAATGAAAATACAATTTTTTAGATCTTAAAAACAAAAAGAAAAAAAAATGAAAATACATCATGTTATGAAAAAAATCTCTCAAATACATTCTTTTGATCATATCTTGAACAAAACATGAAAGATCTAGCAAAACGAAAATAAATTTCTTTAGATCTTAAAAACGAAAAGAAAAAGAAAAAACATTATGTCTTGGAAAAAAACATCAAAGACAAAAGATCTATCAAAAAAGGGCAAAAAACTACCCAACATCAAAGATCTAGTAAAGAAAAACACCTCCCGGAGTATGAAGTTCTCACCGGAGAAAGAGAAAGAGATGAAAAAAGAGAAACGCCGGCGGCTGACACAACCATCGTTGTTGTCGGGTACTACATCGGAACCGAGATTTAGAGATGGTGAGAGATGTTTATTTTTCAATAATCTTCCTAGGTTTGGAGAAAGAGTAAGAGAGTTGGTGAAGATGATAAGTGTGTGAGAGTTAGGTATGGTGTATCTAATAAATGACAGTTGGAGTAAAAGACTTAAACACCCTTCATATTTTAAAATATTAAAAAGTAAAAAATGACTATGTGGCTCAATGACATCCATATAAGAGAGTTTGCGGGGTTTTCGCAACTAGAGTGGGTTATATATATATATATATATACATATATATATATATATATATACGAAAACTTGTGACTGGATTAATTGACGATGAACAACAACATAATGGTGTCGGTTTAATAAGATAATATTTAATTATTATTAATATTAATTACTATTGATTAAAACAAATTAGAAACATAATTAAAAAAACAAAAATAAAAACTCAAAAACCAGGCTGTAGGGATTCTAACCCGCGCCTCTAGTCGGTTCAGCTGTTTAAGAAAACTTGCACCTATAGTCAAGGCATGTGTCTAACTCGTTAACAGAACAGAAACGATTATATTTAAACACACTATAATATGAACCAGTGTAACTATGAACCCTAGATTGATTAATAGATCAATCCGTTCCTTGATTGATCGATTCATGTTTGGGCTATTGAACAACAGCAAACGACGAACAAAACCATGCAATAATTACCTTCTAACAATGCTTAAACAAAGATTAATTGACAATTAACATGGCCAGCTAGTAGAGAACCAGAAACACGATCCCACAACAACGTTTAGGCAATTAATTAATGGGGTTAGGACGGCGAGGTTTTAAGGATACTAACTGCTAGTCTAATTGAATTAATATGATCGTATACATGTATAACGAGTTAGATTTGGTGTCGGCTGCACATATTAAGAAAAACAAATCATAACTGATCAAGTTAACAAAATTAAATCATCGGTGATTCCGTGTATGGTATGTATAATACGTTCGATGATTCAATTGCTAAATTAGGTGCGAGAATTGAGGTCCAAGTCGCGAATTTGTATATACGGGTATAACAAACAGGTCACGGGTTTGGTGAGGTGAAAAGGATCTGGGTACGGGTCATGGTTAAAGGGTTATTGATTATAATATGCAGAATTTGCAATGTGTCCTTGGAGTTTAGAGATGGAAGCATTTAAGGGTTAAAGTGTAGTTTAGGGTCAAAATTGCATAGTCTTGAAAGTTTTTTATATATATCACATATATAATAATATTAAAATAAATAATTAATTTGATAGACGCGATATTTTTATTGGAAAGTTTTCCCAGATAAAAAAATGGGTCGTGTAATATAAACTGGTAAAACCGAGTGGTTACACCGTGGGGCCTCCCTAACAAACGCCACTTCCCTACCACGGAGATGGAACCCAACCAACCACCCTTGGTTTGCATCTTATAAAAAACGAAAAACTGATCAACGGAAGGAGCAAGAAGATGGCTTCAACAACAAACCTCTAAATGACGCAGACGCATTATACACAACAGGTGAACCTGAGTATATGCTGATAGTAGAATAACAGATGGTCAATGACAAAAGTGGTTATGGTGTATGGCCCCGGTCCCGGTGCCCTACTTTAGCATTGGATTTACTCATAAACATAGTTCTAAATATTAGAGTTAATTAAAACTTTCGCAGAAATATTTAAGTCAACCATTACTTACAAACCATTAAATACTTGTGTCAATACATCACAAATTGTCTCAACATAAACTTACAAATAAAACATCATGTCTTCCTTCCTTAGATTTCTTCCAGACAATATTTCATGTGCCATCCCCAATCTTGGTCTTTTAACCTACTTACCTGTGTGCATACTAAAAGTCAGCTACGCTGAGTGAGTGATGACCGTCATTTTAGTCATTCAAAAATCTAATTAAACTATATCAATAGAGTAAGTAGGGTATCGTATCCACGAGGAGCATGTGGTTAGTGTTACAAAATTTGTTAGTCTATTTAATCTGATTTTAACTAACTAAGATGGACAAATGATGTCAAGCAAAAATTGAAAGATTGATTCTAAAACAATTTAAGTAAAATGCAACATCCTCCAGGTTTCAGGTTCTAGGTTTCACACAAAACTCGTTTTATTAATTGGACACCACATACAGTTAATTAAGTAATCAAAACAGATCTTGGTCATCTGATCTTTTATAATTCAATTAGCTTATTTACTAGTATGAATCAAATTACTCTATGTCACCCAACAAGCTACCATGTTTTGTCATCAACCGAACAAGTTGTAAAGTAAGGATTACTAACACATGCGAATATCTTAAATAACAAACACATCAAATTGTTTATACAATGTTGTAAATGTCACAAACAAATCCAAACATTAATAAAACAAAGTTTAATGTTTAACCTAAACAAACCGTTCACCCAGAGGAAGTTACAAATGGTTTAGCCTTGCATCTTCATCTGATAAGCTTGATTATGGAGTGGAAGGATGAAAGCATGGATGATTATCGTTATTGGTAGGTGTTAGGATGGTGTATGATGGCTCCAAAATGACCCAAGGATGGTAGGATCTCAAGATTATTCGATTTAGGGGTTATGCCGACTTAAATATGTAAGAAAACAAACCCAAAAAGCAATTCTCGTCAGACCTGACCGTAGCCTATGGCCAGGACACCATAGCCTATGCCAGTGCCGTAGGCTACGACACTTAGTCGATGCCTTATGGCTCCTATAATGGCATTTTCTTATTGTTCTCGTCGAAAAACCTAAAATGCATAAGTTATGGGTTCCGTAACTCATTTTCTAGCCCCCGGATATGCCCGTTTTACTTTATGTGCGCACGAATCACTTCCAAACTTACCTGATTGCTTCCTTTTTCCCCATAACCCAATTCCTTGTCATCTTAAGTGCTCCATTTATTTCCTTTAAGCTCCAAGCACCTGTAAACATAAAACCACTCAAAGTACCCGTGTTCAATATATAAAAACACTTAACATGCACGAAATTAAACACTTAATACACATCTTTTACCCACACATCAGTGATATCTGGTTAATCAGGTAACATACAATACATTCATATACTACATACTTAACCTAATTTACTTTCTTTCGTACATACATAAGTACATACCTTCATTCTTACTTTCATACTTTCATTCTTTCATACTTTCATATTTTACCTTTCTTTCATGCCACCCTTAAAGAGCCTTACGCCCTATAACCTCACAGATATTATTAGGGTCCGCCACCCTTCTTTCACAGATACTATTAGGGCCGGCCACTATCTTTTCACATATATTATTAGGGTCTGCCACCCTCCTTTCACATAAATTATTATTAGGGTCTGCCTCCCTTTTACTGTCAGTTCGTACGTACCTTTCTTTTCTTTTATATTTATATACTTTCATACATACTCTTAATATTTTCTATATCATTCATATATCATACATACATCATTCATATACATTCATATATCATACATACATCATTCATAAGCATTCACATATCATACACTTACCACTTAAGGTAGGTGTATTAACTAATCACATCGAATATGCATACAGCCCCGAAAACATAACAAGGAAATGGGGATATAAACTCACATGTGTCCTGTTCTTCTCTGAGTTAATGGTAACACCCTTTCTTAGTTGTGCACGACTAACTGTATAATAAGTTTAAGTGTTAAATAACTAACTCTAACTTTGTCATACTTCAATGTTAGTGAAACCTCTAGCTACGGGGGTCCGAGGATAGCGCCCCTGGAAGCGGGGTCTAGGGGAAGCAGCCCCTAGCATGGTCCAATGGGCAGAGCCCCTGGATGGGGTTGAGCTGAAGTTTGAACTAAGAGAACAGTCCTTTACAAAAAAATCATCAGAAAAACTGAAGTTTGAACCAATCTAATCGAATCATAGTTCTAATTGAATGATAATTTCTAATCGAATGGAGATTCTAATCGAATGGAAATTCTAATTGAATGACAGCTTTTAATCGAATGATAGATTCTAACCGAATGACTGATTCTAATCGAATGACAGATTCTAATCGAATGGTAATTCTAATCGAATAACCATTCCATTTGATTACATTTCAATTCAATTCAATTATGATTCGTTTACTTTTCGAGTCGATTTGATTAACTTTCTAATCGATTCGATTACTTCCTTATTCGATCACTTTCCTTACGAATCAATTTTCTTAGGTTTTTGATTCACATATGGTTTCATTCTCATCACCTTCCAGCCTTTCCTTTCGACTCGTTTTGCCCGTCTTTCATAAGAAACGAGCCTTGGTCTATAACAACATTATTTTCTTGAGCTAACCCAGTCCAAACGTACCCATTTGTCCCGTTTCATACAAAAAAACTTGTTTACGTACAAGTTTGAATTTTTATTACATAATAAGGCCCGATTTGCCTTAGTATCAAATCTTAGGGCAAACCGATCTCAAAAACTTAACCTTTACATCTAAAATGTACCTTGTAGGTTTGGTTTTGCTTTGGCTTGGGTCCAGTAGGGGGATCTGGACATTTTTATCCTATTGTATGATGATATTGAACACGAGATCCAACCTTTCTTCAACTCGGGTCTAGGTCCGAAATGAGGAAAGTGTTAGTGTGGTTTTTGAGTGTGGTATGGAGGCTAGAAAGTGAAAATGAGTGTTTTAGAATTTTACGAAGGTTTAAGGGAGTTTATATACCTTAGACCCATCACCATCCCGTATTCCATCTTCTGTTGTCCAAACCCACACTTTACTATTTTTTATCTAACTTACTAAATAATAACATACCATTAATTAAACAAAATTCTTGTATTTATTATTATCAAAAGTAGGATGTTACATATGGGTATATGGAAATTCCCATGATTAAAGAACTCAGAATACAGAGTTAGTTTACTTGGAGGGGCATCCATAGCGGTGCTACCCCCCGCTAGTAATTCTAGCTCCCACTCCGGAGAAATATGATTCGAAGAGATCAAAGTCTCAAAGTCAGATCTCTTCCATTGGATAACGGCATCATCAATAGAAGAACCGCCAGTCTTCTTGCCACCCTTCTTCTTGTCGGATTTCTTTCTAGTCAATGACTACGCCACGGGAGTTTGGCAAAAGATAGAGGATGATGAAAATAAACGAAAAATTTTCTAATAGTGAAAAGAGAAGAATAAAATAAGTGGAATTGGAAGTAAATGATGAAACTGACATATTTATACTAATCGTCGGTGGAAGTTAGGATTAAAATCGTAAAAATCCTGGAAAATGTGGAGGTCCAATAGAAAAACGACACGTCACGCGGGAGTTCACAAATATTCAACCAAGTGTCAGCCACATGCGTGCACAATTGAAAAGACCCTTCTGTAGCGGGCGCCGTCTGACAACGGAAAAGACCCTTCTGTAGCGGGCGCCGTCTGACAACGGAAAAATCAAGCCCACTTGTGGTAAGTCTTATCCACATCAAAGTACCCATTTACAATCTAGTTACGACCTGGAAAAAATAATCACACAAGGGATATTCCGCCAAGGCGGCCGCCAAAGGATGTATTTATTAATAGCATAACATAAGGGCGCGCCAGAAGTAGTGCGTAACACATGAGCAACGACGCTTGACAGGGATACAGCCTGGTCTAAAGGCACCACCATGTTTAAATGGATAATACCAAGAAAACACGCGATGATTTTGGACCAAGAAACACGCCGGTCAAAACAATCTATTGCAGAAAAAGATGGCGCTCAAAAAAGGGAAAAAGAATAAGAAGTGGTCGTCACAAAAAAAAGGAATGAATAGATTGTGATATCCACACGCATTTATACCCATGAAAGTAAATGCTGTAGTTAGAGAGCTGGAGATTCAGCCTTAGAAAAACCAATAAGAAATAAGCAGAAGGCGCGGAAACATAAAATTGATACGACAGCATGCAAAAACATTTATGCCCACCTGGATTAAATGAAGGTTAGAGCCATACGTTCGATGATGTCATTACAGCTAGACATCAGTAGGCCAGTTAAATGCTACCCTCATAAGTACCATGATAAATATCAGTCATAATCAAACAACGGAAATGAAAGACAAAATCCAATATTCCACCCGCAGAAAAAATCGCGGAAGAAACAAAGGACTAGGGGGACTTGTGGAGGTAGGGTACCAAATAAAGCATACAAATGGTAGATCATCCAAGAAGCAGAGGATCGCCTCGCCGATATCCATCTGCGGGAAGAATGCTCTCAGCAGCAAGAGAAACATATCTCACGCGGAAGAGACACTTGTCAAGCTATAAGTTAATAGACATAGCAAAGACTTGTCGTGACAAGGCACAAATGGACACATGGCAAGGAAAAGACGAATCACACATTGGGATCCCAGTACTATGTACGAACGCATGATGGACCAATGAGGAAGGGTCAACGCGGTATCTGCCCACAATAAGGAATCCTATATGTTAGACTGTCCAATTAATCAGGAGCCACTACCATGCATGGCCATGAGAATGGAAGCTTCCATTGAGTAGGACAACTTCATAATCCTTTTCCTTCACTTTGGCTATAAATACGATATGAGAACCAACGGTAAAAGGATCGACTCTCTCATTTCCGATAAGAATACTCATCACTTGCCATACTGATACTCATGCCGGAATGTGGTTACGAGGAGACCTCATATTCCCCTTCTCTTAATGAGCTTATGGTGTTCGGTTTTGCAGGTCACGATAGTCGGAGCTCTAAACCATTGTTAACAGTACCACCGGGAAACGCTTAACCGAGCTTGCTAAAGGTTCGTTTGATGTTAATCCACCTTTGGTTGAGATATTAGGTTAAGCCAACCAAGGGTTGACTTAGTGTGTTTTCACAAGCTATAAAAATAGATTTAAGGTTTAATGGAAGAGTTTTTATGTTTTATTTAAAATGAAACGTTAGTAAATTAATGCGAAATTAGAACGTTCAAACTTTTTAATCTCTCTCTTTAGGTTTAGTTATTTATGAGGTTGAGTGTTAGTGAAACGAATTTGTCGTCTCGAGTCCTTGTAACTTATCGGTTGTAATTTATTATTTATATAATGTAAGGGTATTTATGTAAAACTAACTAGTTCGTTATGTATAGGCTAATTCGTTAAGGATGTTTAATGAATTAGCCAGTCCGTTATATGTAATATCCATTAGTTAAGGATGTTTAACGAACAGACTATAATTCATTATGTATGTTTCCATTTCTGATAGAATGTTGACCAATGGGGGTATAACGAATCATGTGATTCGTTATGCTTTCCTTTAAGCTATTGTAAGTTAATGAATGGAGCCAATTCATTACGGGATGTGTAACGAATTTGTCCCTATCGTCTATATAAGGCTGTGTAGCCTTACATAATTAAAGTATTGGTTATATTATTATACCAAAACTCTGTCCCTTCTCTCTCTCGATTGAATACTACCTTAAGCTTATTTACTATTATAATTACTATTACATAATATATACAACTAAGAATATATCATAAACTAGATCCATAAACTATTCGATCTAATATGATTATGTTGATTGACTAGATCTGAGATAGAATAAGGTAATTTCAAGTGGTATCAGAGCTTTCTGGATGTTAGATTGCTCTTAGTTAATATACTTTATCATTAATTGAAGGTTCGTTGGTTATGGTTTGGTTCGATTAAGTTTTTCTAAATTTTTATTGAATTAACGATTGAATTCGTTAATTATGGACTGAATTTGGTTTGGATTGTGTATGGTAAGGATTATTGAAGGTGTTTGTGGTTTTGATTGGATTATTGAAGTGAAATAAGATGGTTTTGGTTTGGATAAGAAAGTGTACGGAACAGAGTGTGTTCGGATTGGATATTGATAATTGTTTTGTGCGATTTATGGTATACGGGATAGCCGGATGGTGTTCGCGGATTGATTACAAGTCTGTTGGTCTTTGATTTAGCCAAATTGATGCTAATTTGAGGTTGTATTACACAATTTTTGTTTGGGTATTGTTGAAGTTTGAATCTAGAAATTTCCAGATTTCTGGAAATTTTTGTTTGAAGTTTTGAAGATTGCCTTAATTCATTATGGATAATTCATTAAACACGTGCTTTAATTCGTTATCAATTCCTAACTGATTCGTGCCACGTGTAAAGTTGGTTACAACTGAATAACAACCTAGTTCGTTATTCACTGTAGCTACTTCGTTATTTACTGTAGACAATTCGTGATCACCGTAACTAATTCGTGCTCATTGATTCGCCAATCTGATTCGTCATTAATTTGTCATTCTGATTCGTCTTTGATTCGTCATTTCGATGCGTCATTGATTCGTTATCGACTCGACATTGATTCATTACTCAATCGTTATACTTAATTCGTTATTGGTTCGTTAAAATATTGTTCTTGATTCGTCATCCAGACTTTACTTAATTCGTTAAGTTAGTGTTTTTAATTCGTCATCCTTACATCACTTAATTTGTTAAAGATCATTTTTCCTGATTCGTTACAGAAATGATCACTTTTAACCCTAAAGTTTGACTTTTGTCAAATTTGAACCTTTTACTTAAAATGGCTGGTTTTTATGCGTTGGCATCTCAGAACGTACTTGTGCAACAAATGTTACACCTTGATACGGAAATTGGATCTCATTCGACATGTCCTCGTTTGATGAAATTCAGTGACTATGCCAAATGGGAACCACGTTTTCGAGCACATCTTGGTTATGTGAATCATGACTATTCTCATTGTCTTTATGAAGTGTATACAGTTCCTATGCATGGTAGTGAAACTACGGGTTTTACCCCAAAAGATTTTTCTCAATACTCACAAGAGGAAAAGAAAGCGTTAGAGATTGAGACCAAAGCTTACTCAACTCTGACTATGGCATTACCCGATAATATATTTCATAATTTGGAAGTATTAAGTTATGTGCTTCATTGTTTAAATACATTAAGTTGAGAAGCATGGGAAACACAGAAGAAAGCAAGAAAGTGATGTTGAAGTTTCAATTTTGAAACTATAACTTACTAAAGGGTGAGATTGTCGAAGAGATGCTTACTCGTTTTTAATCACATGATTGCTGAAATGAACAAACTGAAGATGGAACCTTCTAAATCCGACAAGATTTATACTGTCAAGAATGCTTTACCTGGATCGTATTCAACATTCCTGATGGTGTTGAAAGAAAATAATTATTTCAATAATGAAGATTTAACTGCTTCAGAATTTATGCAAAAGGTTGAAGCTAGAGAATATGATCTGAAGTGTCAGAAATCGTCAAAAGAAATTCAAGATCCATCTTTTTCTGGAGGAAGTATGCCTTTAAGTAGCAGTGTATCTTCGATCACTACATTTCTCACTCAAAATGAAAATGAGGGATCATCAACTTACAGTGATCCTAATGTATGCTTTATGGCATCTGGATTCACTGATAACTCTGGTGGGTCTTCTTCTACAAACAACTTCACTCCACCATCAAACGTGAACATGAAAGAAGCTGAGCAGTTCTCATTTTTGTGTGCTTTTATGACATCGTATGAGAATTTGGTGGGTAGTAAGATTGCCACGAGTGAACTAACTGATGAAGACTATTACCAAATCGATCTTGATGATTTGGAACTTATGGATCTTAAGTGGAACATGGCAATGATTTTGAGAAAAGTGATGAAATTCATGCAAAGAACTGGTATAGATCTACCATCTTTGAACAAGAGAGCTGGGTTTGATAAGCTGAAAGTCAAGTGCTATAACTTTCAAGAATTTGGACATTTTGCCAAAGAGTGTGATAATCCAAAGAAAGAGTATAATGACCCGGAAAACAAGATAGAAGTATGAAAAAGGGTAATTATTCTACTAATAAACCTTATGGTTGTAAACCTTCTGCTTTGGGATCACAAGCTTTGCTTTCTACTGCTGATGGGACTGATTGGACCCAAAGATTGTTGTGCAACGATAGTCAAGTGAACTTGGCTATGTTCGAGATGATTGAAAGATTTCAAGACGCAAGTAGGAATGAGCTGTCATCTGACAATGAAAAGGAATCAGTTTCTGATGATTGGTGTCATAGGAAACCAACTTCCTTTGCATGCATGGCTAAAATTAACGAGGTTAGTTCTTCTTCCTCTTATTCTGTTAAATTATCTGCATATGTGCCTTGTGTTGATTGTGAGAGTGTTAAGCCTAGGTTAGAATCGCTGAAAGAGCATAATGACCTTTTGGTAAAAGAAATTGCTTCAATTAAGTATACATATAGACAATCACTAGAATCCCAAATGAGATCTAGGGAGAAAATATAAGCATTGTCTATTAGTAACCATGACTTAAAAGCTGTATTGTCTGTCAAAATGACAATTAATGATCAACAATTTCAAGAGATTTTGAAACAAAGAACTAAGATAAGAAGACTTGAGAATGAGGTTCTTGATTTGAAAAGCAAGTTGGGCAACTTTCGAAACTCGTCGTTTTTGCTAAATGAAATTATTGAAGTGACTGGTAAGTAATAAGATTCAAAGAAAGGTGCATGTTTTGTTGAAGGACCACCGCCATTTCATAATGATTATACTGCAATTCCTTTTACGGGAAAATAGGAAGATGTTGTTAATGAACATATTGTTGACAGAAAACCTAAAGCGGTTAAAAATGACAATTGGAATGCCCAATCTTCATCTCAAAAACCTCATATTCAAAGTAACAAAATCTTTGTTGAAAATGCTGATAAGGTAATCACTGATGATGTATTTGAACCTGAAGTTATACACAAAATCTGGACATTCCAAGTTCAAATCACATTTTGTGTAAACCTCATGAATTTGAGGAGACTGTGTATGGTTCAAATGCATCTCAAGTGAAAAAGGAGAAACCGGTTAAGGTTTAAGCTAAGAAATCAGAAAAGCCAAAGATTTCTAACGAGGATTTGATGCATTTTGTAAATCCTGTTGCTTCTAAACCATGTTCTGGTAGAGTGTTTAAGTTAAAAGGAATTAGCAAAGTTTTCACCAAGAAAGACATTCCGCCTAATCTAATCAAGCCTGAATTGATTGAAAGTGTCTTTTAAAATGAAACTTCCAATATACAAGATCTTGAACATAAGGTTGTGAATTCCAAAACATCAAATGCAACAGATCCTTTGATAAAAGCTAAAGAATTGTTAAAGAATGCTAAGAAAGGTGAATTTGTTAAATCAAATGGAACCGACACTTTACAAAGCTTTTCAAATTATTCAAATCTTGATTTCTATATGAAAAGGAAATATGTGACATTTGATGACTTGGACAAAGGTCCCATTGTTGGTGTGTTTCATCCACCTTCTATTGCACATTTTTCTGCTAAAGCACCACCTAAGCTTGTTGATATGAGAACGTGTTTTCTCTGTGGTGAACAAGGTCATGTAGTAAGAAACTGTGGACTGAAGAAACCACAAAATCTTCACCCTTTTATCAATGAACAATCCAAACCCGTTCCTGTGATTAAGGAGATTTTGAAAAGACCAATGTCTTTTGATGATGAAACCCATATCATGTTGATGAAGGTGCAAGTAACTTAAAGCCCAAATTCGTTCCAACGGAACCTATTTGCAAAAACATGAATACAAATGTAGTTCAAGCTGCATATTTGAGACGAAAGTCTTAAAGACCTGTGACTTATTCACAAGCGGCTAAACCATATTTGGATTCACTAAACATTAAAACTTCAAGTGAAACTCAAGAGGTTCCCAAGACCGAGGCCTAGGCTGCCTTTTTGAATAGATCATTTTTCATTCATGTGTAGAGTTCATCCAAGACTGTTTCTAGTGAAAAATGATAATGGATAGTGGATACTCTCGTCATATTACCGGAAACAATAGCCTCTTAACAAATGTCAAGAATATACAAGGAAGGTACGTAGCGTTTGCGGGTAATTCGGGTGGATTGATTACTAAAGAAGGCGATGTGTCAAATGGGCATATCACTTTTGAGAAGGTTAATTATTGTGACAAAGTTGATCCAAATTTGTTGAGTGTGTCTGAAATCTGTGATAAGAAATACACAACCGTATTTAATGATAAGGAGTGTATAATACTGAAACCGGGATACGTCATTCCCGAGGATATGGTAGTTATGAGATCTCCTCGATCAAACGATATTTATGTGTTAAACATGACTTCTAAGGTATCTACTTATGTTGAAACGTGTTTTGTTTCTAAGGCAATAGAAAAAGACATGATTCTGTGGCACAGAAGGATGGGTCATATTCATGTTAGGAAAATGAATTATTTAATGGCCAATGACCTGGTTGATGGTTCATATTCATGTTAGGATGGGTCATTAAAATTAACTAACCACTGTGTTGCTTGTAAAAAGGGCAAACCGAAGAAGAAGTCACACCCATCTAAGTTAATCAATACCATTGATACTCCATTGGAACGACTTCATATGGATTTGTTTGGTCTTGTGGATCGTGCAAGTATTTCTGGTGACTGGTATTGTTTAGTTGTCATTAATGACTATTCAAGATATTCTTGGGTATTATTTATGAGTTCGAAAGACCAAACACCCATTCTGGTTCAAAATCTCATCACTAAGATCAAATCACTGTATAATTAGAAAGTGAGACGAATTCGAAGTGATAACAGTACGAAGTTCAAAAGTACTGTATTGGATTTCTTTTGCATTCAGAAAGAAATTCATAGAGAATAATGTATTGGATTTCTTTTGTGTTCAAAACGGAATTCACCAAGAATACAGTGCTCCATATATACCTCAATAGAATGGTGTTGCAGAAAAAAGAATAGAACGCTCATTGAAGCGGCACGAACAATGCTTGCATATTATATGCTTTCTATTCAGTTATGGAACGAGGCTGTGAATACTGCTTGCTACATGCTTAATCATGTTTTGAATGTGAAGAAGCTTCAAAATACGAGTTATGAACTTCTGAACAAGAGAAGTCCTAATTTATAGTACTTGGAGCCATTTGGGTGTCCTTGTAATATGTTGAAGAAATATGCGGGAAAATTTGAAGAAAAAGCGATTGAAGGTTATTTCTTGGGTTATGCATCACCTAAAAAACGTGAATTTAACTTTAATTCGGGTTGTGTAGAGGAGTGGTAACATGTTGACTGTCAATTATACACCACACCTCCCCAAGGTAAAAGACCTGATTGGGTGTTCGACTATGAGAGTTTATTTAACTCATTCACTCAAATAGCTGATCAACCATATGAAGACTTGGTATGTGCTTATTTAGAAGATCAACTCTTACCTCCAAGATCTTCTGGTTCTAATTATGATGATGCTCCACAAGACGATCTTCCTGATACATCCGATGTGATTTCTATCTCATCTGATGATGGTCATTTTGTTGATTCCTCCTCTGATCCCCTGAAACACATGAGATTGGTGAATCGTCTCATGATGCTGAGGAGAATCTAACTAATTTAACTGATAATGTTGTTATGCCTGAGAATCCAACTCTTTGGATTCATTCTTATCATCTACAGCAACATCATTGGTGATCTTAATGCTGATGTGCAAACACGTCATTAAGTTGCTAATTCTAATGATTCTAACATATTGTGTGCGTATGCCGATATGCATTCCTCGGGAATCATGAATCTCAGGAAATACACTTGCTTCCTATATCAAGTAGAACCAAAAAATGTTCATATGGCGCTTGAAGATTCATCTTGGGTAAAAGCGATGCAAGAAGAATTGCAACAGTTTAATCGACTGGGTGTATGGGATCTCATTTACAAACCAATTAAAGTTAAGAAGCCAATTCCTATGAAACAAAGCACGGTTGGTTGTTCAAGCGAAAGATTGTGTTTTTGTATGTACAGAGATAAACCAAAAATATTTTTGCACTCTATCTCTTAAAATTATGCCAGCTACTCAGATTTGAAGGACATATACGTGTATATGTTTGGTCCTGATAATGAAAAGTAGCCGGGGCGACTGTTGTGTGTTTTTATTTAATTCTTTCTCTGAAAATTATGTCGGTTATTTAAGTTTGTAGAACATGCTTGCATGTTTTGGTCCTGTTATCTACTTGTAGCTTTATAGGATAGCCATTAATCTATAGACTGAAAGTGACTGGGGCGATTGAATTTATTGTTTATGCTCCTCAAAAATTGAGTTTTGAGGAAAAAAGATAAAATGATAGTACATTGATCATCTCGTCTCATATCCTGAAAGAAATAAGCTTAAAAAAGGCGAGTGCTTAATTGCATTGGTGCATTGATAGGTCTTAAACAAGCCGTTAGAGTAAAGTATGTGATATAAACATAAAAGAAACACCAAACTGAAAGAGGTGTTAATCTCTACCAAAAATCTCGGTAATGATGGCAGAAATGTAATAGCCTGTCATACTCAACCCTTATGTTTCTCTGATCACCAATAACAATAAGTTTGAATAAAAAGCATTAGGGTTCTGGACACTGTGAGTCTTTATGCGGCTTAATCATCTGGGTATTCATACGCATGAATATTTCAAAAGCTTTTAGAGAAAACCCAAAGTAATTAAACTATGTCACTGCTATACATCGTACAATTTCAATTACTGACTTGATCAAAATCCGATGTTAGTCATACATTGTTCCTCCCTTGTGCGCGCCTCAATACTAATAAGAAATGGACCCTAGGGGAAACAATGTATGTAAGCTTACAGATGGACTCGTGCATACTCATTCACAGTAAAGGAATCTTGGTGCATCAATCAAAAATATTTTTAAAAATTCAAAATTTTGATCGGCAGCATAATGGTTTAGGTCAAGTTGGGGTGATACGGTAAAAATCAAATTAAGCTTGAATCGAGATTAGAGGCTGATAGTTAATGATATTTTTTGCTTTAATTGAAAATTTAATCATATCACAACTATGCTTGAAAGTTTGTTATAAGATTTAAGTGGACAACAATATCAATGACCGACTTAACCACAGTCATAATAACGCTGAAATATAAAACTGTGATGGAAGGGAAATTTGATCGATATGATTCTTTGCTTAAACTCACAAAAATATGTACTGCTTTCGTAAAACAGATTTTACTTTGATTAAAAATATTCATCAAAAGTACAGAAATATTTTATTTTTTACTTTTTATTTATTTTATTATATTTTTATTTCGGGTTTAAGGGTAAATATTTGAAAATAAAACGAAAATACCTAAAAGATTTTATAATTTTAATCTTTCTTTTTTATTTATTCTTTAAATATTATTTAATTCGGTTTTAAGTTATTCGTTTTAAAGTTATGTGTTTTTAAGCGTAAAACACGTTAAGGTATTGCATCTTACTCGGTCGGGTAAGACTCCTAAGGTAAAGCTCATCGTGACACGTGCTTCGATGCATTATAAAAATGCATTATTTAATTCTTTTAATCTTAATTTGAAAAAGATTTTAAATTTTTAAATTTTAAATTATTGACCATTCGATATCTGTCTAGATAACAAATGAGGGTCATTTTGATAAAGAATTAACCAAATTCGTTATCCTTAATTCGCTTCCGCCACTCTGTAACGAATGACCCCATTCGTCATCTGACTTATAACGAATGAAGCACGAAGTAACCTAATTCGTTTTAATTGTTAACGAATTACTTATTCGTTACCGTATCTTATGATTGAGATAAAGAACTAGCTAATTCGTCAATTTTGAATTAACAAATTAGTTGATTCGTTGTCTTGGAATGCGTGCAAATATGTCAAATATATTGAACAGTTGGGAACGAATCAGTCATTCGTCCTCACACACTATTCATCTTCTCTAAAGGTACCCTGCCCAAAATTTCTAGAATTTTCGACCATCGTTTAAAACACGTTTTAATCATCATCTCTTACTCAGAAAGTAGTCACGATCAAAACGTGATCAATAACGTCAAATATAATGGATGTTTCAGTGGTTAATTAGGAGATTTATATGTTGGGTTTAACTTATGATAATAAACCTTTATAAACCTAATTTACACTAAGGTTGTACCAAAAAGGGTTATCATATATTAGTTATCGATGTGTTTCCGAGCCTATTTGTGTTCATTATTGGGACTTACATCGTCAAACATGGATCAATTGGATTTGGTAGTGCATGTTTGACTATCTAAGTTCTTGTTAATTTTGACTTTGACCCCTGATAGTCAAAGATCTTAATTATTGGAGTCCATTCGTTAAAAGTTAACGAATGGACACTCCTTCGTGTTCAATTCGTTAGGGCCAGTTGTCACACCCTCCATTTCCACATGCGGGGTTTTACCGCGAGGCGCGTGACAAACCAGGATCTCAATCATTAGTTACAACAAACAACGTCTAAATATTTTAAAATAGTTTATTGTCCCATATTTGGGAAAACTATTCAGAATTCATGTCTTAATGTTTTAATATGTGAAAGCGTAACATGGTGGGAAAAATCCCTAAGCAAAACCAAACAGTCTAAGGCGCCCAAAACACGCGCAAGCCATAACAATTATTAATTTAAAAGTCCAAGTTATGATGCAATGTCTATTGGTGATCATGAATGCAACTCCTATCCTTGCACTATCAGCGACCTGAGAAAGACATGCTAAAACAGATCAACACAACGGTTGGTGAGTTCACAGGTTTGAGTTTAAAAACAAGTTTGTCAAACAAACCATTTAGTAAGTAAACAATGTAAATAATAAAGCACGGATAATGTATGCATTAGTAATACCGCTAGTTAATTAGGCCAGCAATCATGTTACATTAGTGTAAGTTCCATTGTGACTGAGGCTGACTTGTTAGTTTGTTGTCACCCACAAAGTCTAATATAAGACTAGTGTGTTTCTAGTAAATGACACACCCGTCGACTCCCTTACCCGAGAGCCCCGAGGGGGTTCGTTTAACCCAGTAGTACTACCTTTCATTACCCAGCCAATATACAATTGTTAACAGTCCAATGTGCATGGGGGACTTCAGTTTAAGTTCACTATGTACACATGAGGTATTAAAAAGTCTACAATTATCCAAAACGTTTGCACGTTGCATGTTTTCTCCCCCAAAAGGAGTAACTAAAAAGAGAGCAGTGAAACTCACCTCGAATGCGGTTCAAATTGAAAGTCATCTGCTTAAGTCAAACTTGTTCTAGTGCCTAAATCATACAAGCACTATAAGTATTTTCTAAGCGATTCCTAGAACCCTTAGTATCCAAACAATTCCCTTGTTTACTTGAAGTTTGACCAAAGTTTGACTTTTTGTTGACTTTGACCAAAATTTGACTTCCTTTGACTTTGACCAAAGTTTGACTTTTCATTTGGCTTCTGATCAAATGGTCCAAGTTGTTGACCGTTGACTAAAAAGTCCAAGTCTCGATGACCGAAGGCAAAAATTTGAGTTTTTTGACCGTTGACCAAAATGTTAACCTTTGACCAAAATATTGACCGACGACCTGCTGGTGACTTTTGACCAATATTTTAGACTTAGAATGAATACATGATGTTCCTATTCACAATTTAACAACAATCAAGTAATGTGCACTTTGCCACTTTTCGTACAATCATATGACTAAGTCTAACTTCTACCACTTTCAACACTTCACAAGTAAGTCTAACCATTTAGTCAAATAGTTCTAAGTTGACCCATAAAGTCAAAATTCAATTTACCACGATCATTCTATTAAAAACTACAATTATTTTTACTAAACAATATGCTAATCATTCTTAACAAGTTTTCAATCATCAAAACTGATTTTTCCAACTAACCAAAACTTGTAATTAAATTACCAAATTATTCAAAAATATTCTTTCAAGTATGAGGTATAACATATATTTTTCTTATAATTTTCCAACTCATACAAACCTACAGAATATTCATACACTACAGCAACCTATTTTCAATCTCTATTTCAACACAATAGTACACAATTATTTACCAAACACTCCATATTCCTCCAATTTCTTCAAGACCAATTGGATTAGATTTATACTTCAAGTTATAACATTTCAGAAGTGGAATCACACCCATATATATTTTTAATCTCAAGTTATACAATTTACAACACAGATCAGGAAATTTCTCTTTCAATCAGGATTGCAACCCGATTTTGTAAATTAATAAAAACTAGTCAAACAAAGTCCAAATATTATGATTCTTGACTTTTTGAAAACTAGATTCAAAATACTTAACCCTTGTATCAAAAATAAATCAGAAACACTACCGTATCAACAAGTTATACAACCTAAAATCTAAAACATAGGATCTATCAACAATCAGATTCAAACCAAAACTCACAAAAATCATGATCCTTATATCCTTATGATCTTAAATCATCAAGGAACATTTTTATATAATAAAATCTAATGTCTTCCATTATCATACTAATTTATAAAATAATATTTATGTACAAGAGGTTTCCATCTTTTCTTTTATAACAAGACACAAAATTTCTTTTAAAGCCATCAAACTTGATCATCTTTTTATTTCTTATGATTTCATGTGTTTGGATACTCAATCCCACAATCCCAAATCAAAGAAACATAAAAAAATATATATATTAAACATGCTTACTTACTTGTTTGATCAACACTGTATCACTACTTGTTCCAAGAACCACCCAAACAACCCTTGTGTATGGAAGCTTTATGGAGAGTTTTGAGAAAATAAACGTGTGTGTGTGTGTTGTGAAGTGGACGACCACAAGAGAGAGAGGGAAAGGAAAAGTTTTAACCCCCTTGTTATCTACACACTCATTAACCCCATAATTAAGTCATATATTTTTAATTAAATTTAATTTTAGGTTATGTCATTTTTATTACAATATGAAATGCTATATTCTTTTAAAACATTTTCTAGTAATCATATGTTGTGTACTAGTCTTTTTGTTACTTGTCATGTAATATATCATATGTTATGTTATTTTAATTATTCAATTCTCTTACAACATATAAGTATACAATAACTAATCATGTAGCATATTAAGCATGTAACACAATTACATCTATCATATATAATACATGTAACATAACATACAATGTAACTTGTTTAATTATCTAGCTTTATTATAAATCGCATAAGCATGTAACAAATGGTTACTCTTACTTAGGTCACTAACGACACGACTAACTTAAATGTACGCATAAATGACACTACATGTATTAGAGTTCATTAACGTAGTTAACCGAAATAACTGGGTTTACAGACATAGTCAACGAGATTTAACTAAGTTTAGTTAACAGAGTTAACCTGAAAATTGGCAGCTGTCACATTAGCATAACGAATCAACTCCTTCGTCTGGTTGGATAACGAATTAACTCACATTCTTTTCTTAATTCTTTATTCCTTTGTTAATGATTCGTTATGGATGATTCGCTTTAATTATTTATAACTTATTAAGCAATTCGTTATAACGAATTACTAGATTCGTTATAGTGAATCATCCAATATGATAACGAATGACTCTTAAAATTATTTTGAAAAACCCAAATTTTTTAAAATTATTATATAATTTAAATATTTGAATGTTCGTCTTACTAATTCTCGGGTTTATGTATTTTCTGTTATGGCTGACAAAATCGTTCAGGATGCTCCTGTGGCTGAGCAACAACCAGTACAGTAACATTAACAGCCTGAACCCCCACAGTTTCATTCGATAAGAAGCACAACATATGTGCTTTCGTTGGGGAAACTTTTTGCAGACGAGGACGTATTTCATGATATGCTAACTTTTATACGACGATCTCGTATAAGCTATGCCGTTATAGCTAATCCGAAGATCCACTTTAGTATCGTACGACCGTTTTGGAATTCGGCTCAGTATGTTAAGTCCGAAAACCAAATCTTCGCTAAGGTCAACAGGAAACCGGTCGTCATCACACCTGGTGTTATCAGACGGGTGTTGCAGTTTGTGGATAATATGGACAAACCGTTTGAGTCCGATAAGGAGTTGATCCGCGGATTATTTCATCGTGTGTTCTACGCTGGTGACCTTGATCGTTCCATGTATAACAAGGCTAACTTGTGCCCCACGTACAAGTATCCACTACACGTTCTTATTCATTGCCTTGGTGGACGCAAGGGTGGATAAGACGAGTGCCGGATCATTTTACAATCGACATTCATCGCCTTGAGTTTGAACAAACCGTTCAATTTCTCGGAGATGATCTTCTATCATCTCAAGGAAAACTACTTGGTCAAAAACCGACGCAGAAAATTCTTTATGTATCCACGATTCATTCAGCTGATCGTTCATGATCTGATTAAGGATTTAGAGATTGATTTGACGCTTTGAGATGATGTATTGAAGCTGGAGCATATGAACGCTGACACGGTTAAGAGGATGAAGTCGTACAGGCTGGACGCGCCGAGGAACAATGATTGATTGGTCATCTGTCTAATCCGGCATATGAATGTCCTTCTAATGATCGTTGGATCCACGATGACTTGGATTCCGAACTTGAAGAGGGACCAGGTGGGAACGGAGGTCGTAATGATGGTGATAACGGTGATTATGGTGGTCAGGGAGGTGACTAACGACGTGTTGACGTTGTGGCAGCAAGTCCTCATGCTGCACAACGTAAACGTAAGGGCAAAGCGATAGCGCTAAACAACCGCCCAAACGTCGTGATCGACATGGATCTGGGGTCGAAATAGGTCCACGTGACTCAAGTTCTTCTGCTCCTCAAAGTCCGGCGGTGCCAATTACTACTAGCACCCCGGAATTAACTTTGACGACCACGCATACATCTGATCCAAGACTTGGCATGATTCCTCAATCGATCTTATCTACGATGCCAAGCCCTGCTGCTGCTGCATCAGTGGTTCCTCCTCCACCGACGATGATGCTGACTAATCCTTTGGACATCTCATTTATGATAATTAGTCGTCCTTAGGGTCCTGTGCAGCCGATACCTTCGACTTTTCATTCTTTGACCCCAACCTATCAGATGGACATGCTCTTGAGTTTGATTCATCTTTACGAGAATCAAAGTCACGAGATTCGGATTGAATCAGGTATAAGCGGATCGAATGACAAGCTTAGGGGTTACCCTAGTTCGGATCTGAAACGATGGGGGCAAAAAACGGTGAAAAACAGTGTAAAAACACATTTTTCTGGCAACCAGCCGTTTTTCCGGCACGGCAGCGCCGGAAAGGCGGCACATGTAAGGGGATGTTAGGGAATGTTCTGACATTCTCTGCCCAAACTAAATTTGGATCCCGTTATTTATAATCTCCTTAAAGTTTGACTCTATAACGGGTTTGTAGCCATATTAGAGGGCGAAACACCATGAAACGATCATTTGACAAAAAGATTCAAGAATCGAAAGTGATTTACTTACTTGGGATGGTTGAATTGTAATGTTTTTCTTCTAGGCCAACGAACCATGTTATATATGTCATCAACTTTAAGTTGTCGAATGAAAGCGTTCCGGTTGCCTTCTTATATTTTTGTTGGAAGCATAAGAGCCACGGTGATACGTGGACTAATGTTTTCAACATCCCGATTTTCTCATCGTTTACTTGTTATTATTATTATTACGATATTTGGGACAAAACGTGTAAAGCACGGTGATTTTGTGCACATGTTCAACTCCCCACTTTACCACAGTTTTAAGATTTAATGTTGGGACAACTAGTAATGGTGGTTCATGCAAGTTTTCCCGCTTTTAAATCCTCACACATTATATCAAATTTCAAAGGGTTTAAACTATTTAAAATTTCATCTATTTATATGATTTACTAACAAAAGAAAAAAAAATTCAAACATCTTCATCCTCATAACTCTAGTTATCACAATCATTAACACTCCATGTTTACATATCATCCTCATACTTATATCAATTACCCCAAACTTATGTTATTTCTCTTTTATTATTTCAGAAAGCCTCCTCTTCATCGCCACACTCGCAAGACTAACTCTGGTCGTCGGATGGCCGCTATGGTTGCTAGAGAGATCGCCGGGGTAATTCCCGGACTGATACTCAAATTCATGCCACCCAACCCACCGTTCCTCAAACCACACCTAACCCCGCACCTTTCGTGTTGAAAAATTTCACTTGTGCAAGCCCATCTTAGTTTCATGGAAAGAACTGTGCCACTACTTTGTTGCAATAGTTCGAAGAGATGGAAAGCGTTTTCAATCTTTGTGAATGCCCCGAATCCAAGAAAACGACGTACGCCTCAAGAATGTTCGAGGGAACCGCCCGCACTTGGTGGAATGGAGAAATGTTCGCCAATGGAATGGAAGTAGTTATGGCCTATTCATGGACCAAGCTCAAGGAAATCATGATGAAGAAATTTTGACCAAAACATGAAATCCAAATACTCGAATCCGAATTTTGGGAACGTAAGCAAGAGAGTGGTGACAACTCCGCCTACTCCAACCTCTTTTATGAGCTTAGTCTCTTGGTTCCTCACTTGGTCACTCCCTTCAAACAGGCAATTGACAAGTATGTCTGCGGTTTTCCTATGCAAATCCGCGACTCGGTGGTGATTAGTAAACCGCAAACCCTTCACGATGCAATTACCTTAGCCGGTGCTCTTTCCAAGAACCATGTCAAAGCTTGTACCCTCACTATCAAAATCTCCAAGAAACCAAACGAAAAGAGTACACCCGAACCATCAACCCTCACCAAAGTTGACCCTCAACCTCAATCCATAAACTACTCCAACTCATCCACCACTCCAAGAAGAAAAGAAAACCCAACCACCGAAACTATGTTGTCACTCACCCATCTTAACCTCAATCACAATCCCAAGCACCCCAGAACCGAAAACCGTGTTCCGACTCTCGTCCTTTGTATAACACTTGCCAACACCATCATCTCGCTTACTCCGCTTGCCGCCAATGCACTAAGTATAACTGCTATGGTCACCTTAGCAACGTGTGTCGGGAAGTCTCTCATGGGCAACCCGCTTCACCAAGATTTGCTCCAACTAACCAAAATTGTCCCGTGCCTTTTGCTCAAACACTTCCTTGACCTAGAGCTTGTTTCAATTGTGGAGAGCCGAATCATTTCCGCAATGCTTGTCCTCGACTTGCTTTTGTTAACCAAGCTCAAATCATGCCCACACCCTACTACCAAACACAAGCCTACCAATTTCAAACCTATCAACCTCAAAACCCACAACTCTTGGCTCCTCCGGCTCAACCGCTCTAAACAATCCAAGCCCTTCCTCCTCCGCTACACCCGCAAGCAATGCAAGCTCTCCCTCCTCCTCCAGCTCAACAAGTCAACCACGAAAACCAAGGGCATGCTTTTATGATGAATGCTAACCAAGCTCAAGTTGCCAAAGATGTGGCGAACGGTACGTTTTTAGTAAATGAGCATTCAGCTTCAATTTTATTTGATACCAGAGCTGATAGGAGTTTTGTTTCTTTTAAATTTGAATCTATCCTTTCCGTACCCCACACTAAACTTTCTCGCCCTTTTTCTGTCAAAGTCGCCAATGGTAATTCCATCAACTTCAATTCGGTTATTCACGATTGTGTCCGCACACTTTGCAAGAACGAATTCTCGATCAACCTCATCCTGATGCAAATGGGAAGTTTCGACATCATAGTAGGCATGGATTGGTTAGCTTTGCACCTTTCCGAAGTCGTTTGTTATAATAAATTCATACGAATCCCGCTCATCAATGGTAAAACCCTCAAAGTCTTTGCAAAAAGGATTCCCAAGAAACTCAACCTCATGTCGTGCTCTTAATCTCGAAAGTACATGCGCGAAAAGTATGTTCCATTCCTAGCCCAAGTGGTAGCGAAAGACCCCGAAGAAAAGAAAATTCAAGACATTCCCATTGTTTGTGAATTTTCCGGCGTTTTTCTCGAAGACGTCTCTGGTCTCACACCCATTCGTCTGGTTGAATTTCGAATCGACATTGTGCCCGGTGCGACTCCCGTAGCCAAGGCTCCATATCGTTTAGCTCCTTTGGAATTGCAAGAGTTATCGATCCAACTTCATGAACTTTCCGATAAGGGCTTTATCCATCCAAGCTCTTCCTCTTGGGGCGCTCCCATTCTCTTCGTGAAAAAGAAAGATGGCTCATTTCGTATGTGTATCGATTACCATGAACTCAATAAACTCACCATCAAAAATTGTTACCCTTTACCTCGAATCGACGACCTCTTCGATCAACTCCAATGCGCAACTTGTTTTTCCAAAATCGATCTTCGATTGGGTTATCATCAATTGCGTGTTCATGAAGACAACATTCCTAAAATCGCTTTCCATACTCGGTATGGACATTACGAATTCTTGGTTATGCCTTTCAGATTAGCCAATGCACCCGCGTTATTCATGGACCTCATGAACGGCGTTTTCAAACCGTTCTTGGATAAATTCGTAATTGTGTTTATCGATGACATCCTCATCTTCTCCAAGACCAAAGCCGAACATAAGCATCAGTTACGTTCCATTCTTGATCTCCTAAGAAAAGAACAACTTTATGCCAAGTTCTCAAAATGTGAATTTTGGTTAAAGGAAGTTCAATTTTTGGGTCACATCGTCAACGATAAAGGTATTCATGTTGATCCGCCAAAATCGAGACGGTAAAGGATTAGAAAACTCCATCCACACCCACGGAAGTCCGATCTTTCCTTTGTTTGGCCTGGTATTATCGACGATTTATTCTAAACTTCTCCAAAATCATGTTACCCCTCACCGCACTAACTCATAAAGGAAAACCTTATGAATGGGGACCGAAACAAGAAGAAGCTTTCCAAAAATTCTTTAAAACATTTTTGACCAAAAAGATCTCAACATGAGACAACGTCGATGGGCCGAATTACTTAGTTATTACGATTGCGAAATTCGCTACCACCCCGGTAAAGCGAATGTTGTAGCCGATGCCCTTAGTCGTAAAGTTAATTTCAAATCCATTCTGTTTCACAGCATCATCATCCAAACAGATCTCCAAGACCGCATCTATCGAGCCTAATGCACCTCCATTGGTGAAGGCAATATGTATGACGAAATGTCATGTGGAGCCAAACTTCAACTCGAAACCAAACCCGATGGCTTGCTTTATTTTCTTAATCATTTGTGGGTTCCCGATCGTGATGAACTTCGTATTTTGATTCTCGACAGAGCTCATATGCCGCGATATTCCGTGCATCCCGGTGCGGATAAGATGTACTTCGATCCTCGATCGTTTTATTGGTGGCCGAGTATGAAAAAGGACATGGCACTTTGTGTCTAAAAATGTCTTATTTGCTCAAAGGTTAAAGCCTAACATTAAAAACCTTTTGGTCTACTTGAGCAACCTCATATCCCCGTTTAGAAATGGGAAGGCATTGCTATGGACTCTATCACCAAATTACCTCCCATTCAAAAGCAAAATGATAGTATTTGGGTAGTCGCTGATCGACTAACCAAATCGGCTCACTTCATCCCGATCCGAGAGAAGTACTCTGTCGAACAACTCACGCAAATCTATGTTCGTGAAATTTTATGCCGTCATGGTATTTAGTTGACCATTATTTCTAATCGTGACGCTCGTTTCACCTCCCGCTTTCGGAAATCGCTTCAAGAAGCTTTGGGAACTCGCCTTGATCTTAGCACCGCTTATCACCCTCAAACCGATGGCCAATCCGAGCGTACAATCCAAACCCTAGAAGAAATGCTTCGATCTGTGTTCTTGATTTTGGTGGAAATTGGATTCTGATCTTCCGCTTATTGAATTCTCATACAACAATAACTATCTTCTAGCATTGATATGGCGCATTTCCATGCTCTCTATGGTCGTAGGTGTCGTTCCCCGATTTGTTGGAACGTGATTTGTGAAACCCAAATCATCGGTCCCTAGATGGTCCAAGACTAGAGGTGTACAAATGAGTTTTTTTTTTAAACCGGTTCGGTTTTTTTTAAAAAACCGTTTTTTTAACCGGGACCGGTTTAAACCGGTTTTAGAAGTTAAATAATCAAAACCGATCCTAACTGGTTAAAATCGGTTTGTAACTGGTTTTAAAAAAAAACCGATTATAAAAACCGATTTTTAAAACCGGTCTGCAGAAAAAAAATAGGACTTTAAACAAAATCGGTTATTAACAATATAAGGTAAGATTAAAAATATGACTTTTAAACAAAACGAACGCTTGGTGGAAAGTTCGTCTATGTTCGCTAGTTTAATAAATGAACGAACTTGAACAAGGAATTTCGAGAAATCAACTAAATCAAATGAAAGCACAAAAATATGTTTCCATATTTGTTTAAGTTGAACAAGGAAAGTTCGTTCGCTTACATTTGTTTAAGTCCGCTTATCTTCGTTTATCACATAAATATAAGCAACATTGTTCGGTTCAGTTCGGTTCGTTCACACCCTGTCAAAAATATGTTTAAATTGCAAGAAAACGAATAAAATCGAACCTCCAGTTTTCCTTAGGTTTAAACTGCAGAAACTGATGCATCAAGGACTTATTTTGTAGGTTTAAACTGTAGAAACGAATAACCGATACTAAACTGATGTTGAAATTGCAGCCTGGAGGTCTTCTGTTGATTGTGCCACGAAAGATTGGGGGTTCATTATTAGTATAGTTGTTATTTAGCACCTCACAAAAATATGTTTCCGTATTTGTTTAAGATGAAAGATTAAAGTTATTATGTTATAACTAGTTTCATGTTTTACTTGACATTTGAAAATTTTATACCAGATAAAGCAATAAGTTTATTTGAGCTGGTAACTTTTACTTGACAGTTGACATCAACATCCAGTTGTACTTTGAAGTTTTATTTCAAATTTATACATTTTTTACAATCATTATACATTTCTTTCAGCTCTGTACATGGCTTGATTGGCAGAACTCCTAGCTTAATGCATCATTTGTTGGAGGACTTGCAGCCACAATTACCTTTTTGCCCCTGCTGAACTTTACACCAGTGGCATCTATATGCATAAATGGTAGGAAATTAATAATAATAATAACAATCCCTTAACAATAATACTAGTAGAAAACTAATAATAATAATAATAATAATAAGTGAAAACATCACACGATTAAGTCTTGGAACAAACGGTTACATGCATAAATGATTAAATACGAATGCCACCATTTCGGTTGTAGACTCGCCAACGTTGACCGAATCTTGACGACTAGAGCTTGCCATGCTTTTTTACGAAATATCGAAATATCGAAATATCAAACCATCGTGTCGGTTGTGAGCGGTTTTAAAAGTTTTAGGAGATTGGAGAATGGTGTGGTTGAGCCCAAACACCCACCACCCTCTTATACAATTTTGGAGATGATTTTTGGCAAAAAAAACAAAAGTACAAAAAAACGGCTCCTAAGTTAGCTGCTGCACAACTCCAACGGTCAAATAATGAGTAATTGACCTGCTGTATAGCTGCAGCACAAATTGTTTTTTAACCGATGTTTTAAACCAGTTTTTTTTGTCCGTTAACGGTTAACCGATTAGATAACCGGTTTTTTTCCTAAACCAATTAAAAAACCGGTTATCTAACCAACTCAGTTTAACAAGATACTAACCGGTATAAAACCAGTCTAACCGGTTAGAAACCGAACCGGTTTTAAAAAAACCGTTTTTTTACCGATTCCTTTTTTTCGATTTCAGTTACATAACCAGTTTTTTTGTACATCTCTATCCAAGACACTACCGATCATATCGATTAAATTCGCAAAAATCTTCTCGTCACTAGAAGTCGTCAAAAGAGCTACGCCGACAAACGGAGAAAGCCTCTTGAGTTCAATGTTGGTGACCTTGTCCTTCTCAAAGTATCCCCTTGGAAGGGGGTAGTTTGTTTTAGAAAGAAAGGGAAACTAGCACCCCGTTTCATAGGCCCATTCAAAATCCTCGAAAGTATTGGAAAAGTGACTTATACGCTCGATTTACCGCAAGAACTTACTGGTGTTCATCCAACCTTCCATGTCTCATACCTCAAAAAGTGCTTAGCCAAAGGTAATCTTCACATACCTCTCAAAGAAGTACGTATCGATGAAACCTTGCAAATGATCGAAAAACATGTTGAAATCATGGACCACAATGAGAAACGAACCAAACGTAGCCGCATCTGTTTAGTTAAAGTCTGTTGAGAATCACGGCGTGGCGCTTAATTTACTTGGGAACGAGAAGACGAGATGAAGGAAAAGTACCCGCACTTGTTCATTATGGATTCTTCTTAATTTCGAGACGAAATTTCCTAAAGTAGAGAAGACTGTGACATTTGTCATTTTCGGTTTAACTTCTATTTGTTTTTCTATCAAAAACCCGACCCGTTTTGGTCTTTCGGACCCGTCATTATTAATAAATTGTTGGGTTTCATGTTCCTTTATGTTACACGATTGTCGGGTCAAGAAAACATCTCTTTCGGTACATTAAAATACCTCTGTATGGCTAAAAACGACTTAAAACAAACTTAAAGGACTAAACTTGTCAAATATCAAAATACGAAGGTCAACCCCCCCCCCCCAGGGTGCCGCGCCACCGTCACCGTCACCCTCAAGGTGGCCACGCAGCACCTAGCTATGTCTGCAGGTCACCAGCTCGTTTTTTGTTTGTTTTGTGCATTGTTTGACCATTATTAACTAATCACTTACATGTATACCTCTTATGAATAAACTATACCTTTTCCACTAGAAAAAAAAAGTCCCGTGCACCGATTTTGGTTTGCTCTTCTTCTCCAAACTCTCACAATCTAAGATCCAAGTATCCATTCTTCAAGTTCTTAATAGTTTGACTATTCAAGGTCAAACTAATACTAATCTTTGTTTCTAACTAATTCTTGGTACTTAAAGCTTGATATTATAGTTTGTCTAAAACAATTCCCCTTGTTTCCGTGACTTTCCCGTCTCCTGCCATGGTCAGTTTCGGTATTGCTAGGCAAGGCTACATGGAGGACTATTATAGTCCTTGATAAAAACTTTAATTTATGCCTGAATTTTGTTTAAGCTTATTAATATTGTTTAGTCCTTAATTACTTCTAGTTTCCAAATCATTTTATTAGTTCAATGGTATTTGGGTATGTGGTAGCCATCCTCGGTTTCATCCCGAGCCAAGAACCGAACCACAACCGAACTTTTGTTTAAATACTTTATTGTTAACATATTGTATGTAGAACTTGAGTATTGTCATTTTTAAGTTTGTTTTAATCAGTTCTATGGTATTGGGTTTGGGGTAACCATCCTCGGTCTTATTCCGAGTCAAGGACCGAACCAAGACCGAACTCTCGTTTAGATGCTTTATATTTAAAATGATTTAATAATATGTTACATGTAAGATTTGTATATTATAAATTCTAAGTTCAATTTAATAATTTCTATGGTATTGGGTATGTGATAACCATCCTCGGTTTTATTCCGAGTCATGGACCGAAGCAAGACCGAACTGAACCGAGTTCACTCGCTTAAGACACACTAGTTGTGTATTGAGCCACTGAATCTCGTATTTTCTCTAGAACTATATTATAAACTAATTTTAATTGTTTTCTCAAAACAATTGGTATGTTGGATCTAGCTTGATCTTATAACAAAAAAACCAAACACTCGCTTAATGAACGTCGAGGTTCTTCTTAATATATCTACACACTTGGTTAAGTTTCTTTTAATTTCATTGAGTTATCTCATAACATTTAATACTTTGGAACCCCGGATTCGAGCTTGACCAATTATCAAGACTCGAACCGACAAATCCGAACACTTGTGAAATCTCGTTTTGGTATCTATTTAACTTTGAAATATTGCAATTATAACCAAATATATACTTAACAAAGCTTAAGTAAAAAACGAATTAATAGAATACCGAGACCCGACTTCGAGTAAACTTACATTTCTAAAACCATTACTTTAATTCTTATGTATTTACATTTAAAAACTTCAAACTTTATTTATTTATTTTACTTGTCAAGTTATTTTATTTTAAAGATTTTAAAACCATCTACTAACTCAATACCCTTTTTAATCTAGGTGTTGCACGTTGTACTTACCCTTCCCCGTTTTATCGCAAACTATCCTTCAAGTTACTTATTTCACGTGAGTACATTTCATCCCCCGTTTCCCTTTTTATACTTTAGGGGTAACATGCATACTTATTCAAGACAATAATGATTTATAATACTCTATCCTCAAACCACAAACTCTAGGGTGTATGATACTTAGAATACTTGCTCTATTGTGTGTGATACGTTTCTTATGCTTTACGTGCACGAGTGTCTATTTTTATGTTGTTGTGGAGACTAAATAAGTATGATCATACGCACCCCTAACTACTTAGCCTTTTGCAAGAAGAATAGGGCATCATTATCCGAGTATGTCGGTTGCTGCCGATTAGAAAGGATCCTCATTTACTTATGATTTATATACCGCAGTTGATGCTTTTATGTATAGTCTCATATACATTTGTGGATTTTGCCTCATATTATATATAATCAAAAGTCCGTTCGTCATAGGTGTCCATTCGTTATGAAGTAACGAATGAGTCCATTCGTTATGAATGGACGCACTCGTTAAGAAGTAACAAATGAGCCCCATTAGTTAAGGAATTGGATAACGAATTAGAGTTTGATAAAATGACAGAATGGTCCCTGGAATTAGAAAAGAATGATTTAATTACATAGAAGCCCTTGGACTTTATTAATTGATGAAAGATACCTTAAAAGGTTAACGAGTGAACAATAAAATATTATTTTAGAATTCTAATGGAAAATTTGTTAAGATATTTAATGAAACTAAAATTTTTCCAAGCTGACTGGCAGCTTAACCCCAACCAGGGGCTCTGCCTCTTGGACTCCGCTGCCAGGGGCGCTGCACTAGGATCCCCGTTCGTTGAGAGTTATAACAAACTAGAAATAAGATATGGGTAGTGATAGTTAATTGATACGTGTAATTGTTATACAGTTAGTCGCGCACAGCTAAAGAAAGGAATAGTCATTAACGGTGAATGTAACAGGACGCAGGTGAGTTTCTAGCCCCATTTCCTTATTATGTTTTCGAGGCTGTGTGCATACTCAATGTAATTAGTTAATACACTTAACCTAAGTGGTAAGTGTATGCCTTATATGATTTATGTGATAATAATTGAGGTTATGAATGAATTCTTGTCGGTACGTGAACGATATTCGGATATTGCACGTATTGCCAAGAAATGTGAGTTTTACATAAGAAGCATGAATGATATATGAATGAGTAAGAATATGTATGAATGTATATAATAGAATATACTTGTAAAGAAGCGTATGTATAGGTGTAGAGATAGAAGGGACCAGACCCTAATAATATCTGAGATAGAATGGACCAGAGCCTAATAATATCTGAGATAGAGAAAAAAGGGACCAGACCCTAACAATATCTGAGATAGAGAAGAAAGGGATCAGAACCTGATAATATTTTAGATAGAGAAGTAAGGGACCAGACCCTACAAATATCTGAGATGGTAAAGATAGTTATGTATGTATTATGAAAGTATGAAAGTGTGATGGTATGAAAGAATATATGAATGTACGAAAGTATGAAAGAAATAAAGAAAGTATATATGTATGAATGAAAGAAAGAAAGGTAATAGGCTAAGTATGTAATATGTTTCTTTGGATACGTATGTATAAGTATGTGAATGTAATGTATGTTGCCTGATTAACTATAACTCACTCAGCGTAGCTGACTTTTAGTATGCACGCAGGTGAATAGATTGAAGTTGTTGGCTTGAGAGAAGGACGCATGGCAAGATTGAAGGGACTGGCGTTCAGAGAAGTTTTGTCATGATGTTTTAAATAAACCATTTATGTTTCGTTTTTAAGACAAGTATCGAATGTTTGTAATGAATGATTGAAGTTTTATTTATTCCACGAAAGTTTTGATTAACTCTGATATTTAGAACTGTGTTTATGAGTAAATCCAACGCCAAAGTAGGGCATCGGGATCGGGGCCTTACAATATATATATATATATATGTATGAATATATAGATGTATTTATATATAATGAGTATTAAGATTTATAAAGTTTTTGAGTAATAAAGATTTAGAAAGGGTTTTTGTCATTTAAAATACATGATTAAAATATAAAATATACCTTATTATTTCCCATAATTATTTTTCTAGGTATTTTAGAAACCAATGGTATTTTTTATAAATATTTATATATATGGTTACCACTTTGATAATATAAATACAAATAGTTTATAAACAATTATATTTTATACGATATTAATTTATAAGTAATCTATATTAATAATAAGCCTTAAATAAATTATTATATTTTCTTACGAAGTTTTTTTATAGCATCTATAATTGCATCTGGTTTAGGTGGATAGCCTGACAAATAGACATATACAGGAATTTGCATATCGACTCCACGAATAGCACTATAAGAATCACTACTGAACATCCCCCCTGTAATTGTACATGCTCCCATAGAAATAACATATTTTGGTTTAGGAATTTGCTCGTATAATCTCACTAAGGAAGGGGCCATTTTCATTGTTACTGTTCCGGCTGCGAAAATAAGGTCCGCTTGTTTAGGGCTCGATCTTGGGACTAGTCCATAACGATCAAAATCGAATCATGAGCCTATTAGTGAAGCAAGTTCAATGAAGCAACAACTGGTACCATAGAGAAGCGGCCATAAACTAGAGAGTCTTGACCAATTTGAAAGATCATTTAATGTAGTTGAAATAACTGAATTTTGGGTTGTTCGATGAAATAAGGGGAGCTCGATGGAATTCATAACTATCTCAATTTTTTCCATTTTTCTTTTTATTGTCTAAATATTTGGGAGCTAAGATCATTCCAATGCTCCCATTCGCCATGCATAAATTAAACCAACAATTAAGATAAGCACAAAAATTAAAGCTTCTACAAATACAGATATGCCTAATACATCGAAACTCACTACCTATGGATAAAGAAAAACCGTTTCAACATCAAAAACAACAAAAACTAGAGCAAACATATAATAGCGGATTCTAAATTGTAACATAGCGTCGCCTATTGGTTATATACCTGATTCATAACTAGAAAGTTTCTCCGATCCTTTATACCCTCAATACCCGTTCATAACTCGTTTCTATTTCCGTTCGTTTTTTAATTCATAGTATCTTCCGTTATTGCACTTGTTAGGATTTGACCTTGCTTCATCTTGAGCGCAACGTTTATTCCTTTACCATTTCTAACGCGTTTATTGTTGCTTATTTCTAAGGTGAGTAATCACTCCTCTTTTTACTTACTTTAAACCTTTTTGGGACATATGCATACTTTATCTATTTACCTATTATTTAATACTCAACTAGCAGCTGGTAGTCTTGCGTGTTTAACAATTTATACCTAGCGTGTTATATTCTTATATGCTTTACTTGAATACATGTCGGAGAGATCCAACATATTCTCAGTCTAGTATGATCATACGCCCGTCGTGTTAGCCATCGTTCAGTACATATAACATCGAGCTTACCGACAACTCATTTGTTGTAACCAATGCCCATCCGCATGGCAACGGTTTAGCCCTCGCTTTATATTTGTGTGATTTGTTTATATGCTATGCTTTAAATTGCTTATCTCATTTGACACAGTTTGCATTTTTTTCTTTATTTATTATGTATTATATTTTATCTCACCTAACTGTGATTTACTCACTCAACATATGTTATTGATAAACTTTTCTATTTTATACGCATAGGCAGGTTATTGTTTGAATTTTATGCAAGTTGGTGAAGACTTAGTGAAGAATTAAGTTAGAATAATAATAGTCAAGACTTAGATTTGTATTCATTGTCTGTTTAATAAGTTGTACTTTGTATTTGAAATTATTTGAATATTTAATCAAATTAAATAGATATTGTCACCTTTAAATTTTTGCATGATAGTACCTTGAGAGTTGTGAGCAATCAACTCACGCCCCGGCATTTCCGCCGTAGGTTGGGGTGTGACAGATTGGTATCAGAGCCGAAGGTTTAAGATATGTCGTTAGTGGTGCTTTAGTAACATGCTTAGGAGCCCCATGTGTACTTATTTGTTTACCTGATGTGTTCGATTTGATTGTTTACAGCTTACGTAATTACTTACTAGATTAAGTACTTATTTAACTGTTTAAATAATGATTATTTATTATTATACTGTTATGCACACAAACACAACTCCGAGGCTATTCCTCAACCTTCTAAGAAAATTTTCTAAAATATTTTTTTAAAATCAGAGTAGATTGCCTTTTATTTTTGAGTAATTCCTTAAGAATTCCCTACTATTGTTTTTACTCCTTCGAAAAGGGTAAGTAGTTTGACAAGTTCCTCTCGGCCAAAGAGGAACACAATTGTCATACGACCGACACCTTAGGTTGATTTTAAACCGAATTCACGGTGGTTCGTGGCTAAATTCGGTAAAATTCCGATTATTGTGTTTTGTTATTTAATTGGTTTGTTGGGTGAAAAATCCATGGTATACATGGGCACTCCTACCATCCATTCCTCGTCTTGTTTTGAATGTCTTTTTTTTGGAGGTCATCATACGTGATGATTCACGGGATGCTCCAACTACTCATATTTTTCTCTCGTTTATTCGTTATTTAGTTTGGTCGGTTAAAACGTCATGTAATGCTGATGGGCCGACATACGTTATTTTATTGCTAATTCGTTAATTAGTTGGGATGCGATGTAACGCTCATGGGCTGTCCAACTCAGTTGCAATTATTCGTTAGTTTCGTTGGGTCATTCAAACTGCCGTGGAAAGCTCATAGGAAGCCAACACACAATTTATGTTTCGTTGGTTTATTGTAAACCTGACTTAATCGTATAAAAATTAACTTTTAAGCTGACCTCATCTCCTCGTGTAGTCATCACACATTAATCATATTGACTACATCATCTGATAACTATTTACGCAATGTACCCCTACCTTATAAACTTTTACTTTTATTCCTCATGATGTGACGCAAATCCCCAATTTTCTTATAAGCAAAATTACTATAAGTTATCTAAGACTATTAAACTTTTAATATTTAATTAGGTTTTTCAACTTATCCTTCATCTTATAATCCTTATTTTTTTGGTCCTCATAGAATGTCTCACCTAAGAAACCACCGGTGTCCTCGACATCAATAGTCTAGCTCTCCTGACCACCGCTTGTATAGTCAATGAGTTAACTGCTGCAACCTCTAAAATATAAACTCAAATTCAAAACATTAATACAACCAATTCAAACTTGTTCATTAACTTTCTTGATTGAAATTTTAATTCATTTACCCCTACTCATCCTTGCAACAACAACAAGGACAACAACAAGCGCAAGTCTAATCATAAAAACTATGTTGTTAATCAAATTAATCATCAACTTCGACAAAATCAAAGTATCCCGAGCAAGAAACTCTCCATCGGTATTCACTCGTTATGCCCCACTAGTAACTTTTATCATTACTCAACCCTTTGTCGTTTTTAGACACAATATAATTGCTTCGATCATCATTGCAAATACTTTCCCAACACCACCTAATGCACAAGTCGTCCCGCAATAGCCTACCCCTCATGCTCAACCTGATTCCCCTACTAACCGTGCTTGCTACCATTCAGGAGACCCTAATCCTCCTCGCGATATGTGCCCTCAGATTTTCCATGCCAATCAAGATCAAACTATAGTTACACCCTACTACACTACCCATCAAGTTCAAACCTATCAATCCCATGTCCTTGAAATTCCTCCCATCATTCAAGGCCAACTTTACCTAACCCTAACTTACCAAGTTCTGCATCTGCAAGCTCAAGTTTACCAAACTTACTCTAATCAAACAGCCCTCTTGCAAATCGTTCACGCTCATGTTATTCAAGCAATGCCGAATCAATCTACCTCGACTGCTCAAGCTCTTATGGATCAAATCACTCAAGATGCTCAAGTTTCAAGGTTCCAAGTCATGCGAAACTGAAGATTTAAGCTACTAGAAGACCTTGCCTCTCGTTATATTCTACGTTATTTAATCTGATTTCTGTTTTGTATCGACTTTTTAATAAATTTTGAATTAACGTTTTTATATATTATTGATGTACTAATTAAGATTTTTTATTATTATGCCCCTCGAGTAAAGTTTAAAATTATCGAAGGGTTGTTTTATAAAATTCCTCATTTTAAATAACCAAACTATAAACTTTGGCATATTTATAGACGTTTCACTTAAAAATCCTTTCCCTAAAGGATTTATATTCTTAAAATTATATTTTCAAACGATTTGTAAATCAACACGACGGGACGAATCATGTGGACCATCCGACAATAAAAATAATCATGGTCCGGAACATGATATCGAATTCCTCTCATGGAAATCATGATGCGTTAGATTGTGTGTCATAATATAGAATCGAAAGTAGTTGGGATAACGGTACAAATGTAAAGATGATAAGGATATGGTGAATACGCCGCTGGTACATCCTATATATAAGTTTCCTTATCGGATTTTCATTTGGAGAGTTGTTTTAACTGTTCAAAGTTCTGTGTTATGATAAAAAAAAATTAAATTATTTTTAAATTTTTTCTTTTTTCAAAATTTAATGGTTTTGTTATAATATCCTTTAATTTCGGTACCAAATTCTCTAAAGTAGGGGAGACTGTAATAACTCGGAATTTCCCATCATATTTTTATTAAATACCCTTCCCATTTCGAGGTTTGGGAAATTTTATTCGCGTTGTTATAGTATTCCTTAATTTCGGGACGAAATTCCCTAAAGTAGGGGAGACTGTAACAACTCGGGTTTTCAAATTTATACTTTTACCTGACTCTGTTCAAAGTTCGGGTTATTTTTATTAAATATATTGTGTTTATCAAATTAAATTGATTATTTTATTGATATTTTATTATTTATAAATATATCTTTTGAGTTTTTACACATTTAACCCAAAGTGTTGGTTTTAACTTCTTTTGTGTCCATCTTTAAACATCCGGGATTAAACTGTAATTTTATTATAACCCATTAATAATCTGGATATCCCATATCCAATCCCCAAATCCAAATCCAAACCCTAATTCCTAACCCGATTCAATTGGGTTTTCTTGATCCTTAATTCTCGAAACATTTATAGAAATTGAATCCATAATCGTGTTATACTTACCTAATCCGATTGTACCGACGTTATAATTAAGTTATTAAGATCTAACGGATTCGTTTCTTGTGACATACTTATCGGACCTAAACCCTATGCCATTATACATGTAAATTATTATATAAACGCAATTTGTCACACCCGGCCCTAAACGGCGGAAACAGCCGGGTGCGCGCGAGTGGGAATTGATAATCAAGCACGGGTCATTGCAAACATTCAAATAAATTTTTCCATTGCGCATGAAATGTCTAGTACAAAATACATTACATTGTTTAGAATTACATATAAAAACATCCATATATGAAAAACGTTGAAGATTTCCGCGCCATATCCCCTTACACGGCGGGAACAACCACGCGTGTGGAAGGGATAGAACCAAAATCTTCCAAAAACCATTTTTATAGATGTTCTGCGTGAAGTGCTCTATGTGTGACTCCTTGCGCTACTAATTATCACCTGAAAGACACGTAAAAACATTTGAATCAGTATAAACTGAGTGAGTTCACAAGTTTTGGTGACTTGATAAATCGTATTGCATCATATCCTTGATAAAACCATATTGAAACACATTTCTGATAACATCATTAAAACATATGCTTGATAAAACCGTCCCGCTGGTTACGCGCGGACATTTCTGAAAACCGGGCTCGTCCATGCAAAGTGGCGCTGCCACTACGAGCTAAAACAATACCGTCCCGCGGGTTACGCGCGGACGTTGTGCTCGGAAAACTAGGCGCTCGTCCGTGCAAAGAGGTGCGACCCCTACGAGCGGGCTTTACAACCAGTAGTACTACCCCATGACCATACTAGGCACTCGTCTATGCAAAGAGGTGCGACCCCTACGAGTGGGTTGATCAAACACAGTAGTCCCTACCCTTAGAGTTCCACTGACGAGTGATCACTGTCTAAAACTTGCGCACTTACATTGAAAACCAAGATAAACACCATGAACAGATAATCGTTTACATCGCTTGTAAGTATACCATGATAAAACATAATTTAAACACGTGTCCCTCGCCCCGAAAACATTTTAAAAACAGTGAAAATAGGGGCTGTGAGACTCACCTGTGATTCTTGTTAAGTGATGGTTTAGAGAGAGATTAAACGAGATTCGGGTTTCCTGATGTTAGCCTCGAAATTGGAAGTCTAGAATATGTTTAAATAACAAGAAATATGTGTATTAAGACCAAGTAATCGAAGAATATAAGGGCTGGTCAGAAAAGTAAATCTCAAGACTAAAGTTTTGGCTTACCTAGCGATGGGACTGGAAACGGATGCTTGGGAGATGGTTAGTGTAGAATTACAGGTTTAAGAGAGGAGTTTGAAGTGTGTTTGTGTGATATTTTTATTCAAGAATTGTTACTTATTTATAGGCAAATTTAAGGGAACACAATCCCTTGATTTAGGGGATTGAAATCTTATTTATATCGGGTGTAATGATGACAAGGTATGGGGTTTATTATTATTTATTTTAGGGATGAGGGTGACGGTCCTAGGGAGTGGTTATAAGGATTCTGATGGATTTGACAGTACATGCAGGACTGTGGTTGGTGAGAGTAGGTGCGGCTGACAGCTGACATTTCGTGTTACAGTATACTTTTCCTGGTACTGTTGTCAGTGTGCAGTCAAAAGGTAAAAATCTCTGAAACTCGCAACTGGTTCCTTCTGGGCGGGGGTAATCCCCTTACATCTGAAGAATAGACTAAGTGTTTTGTGCGTGTAGCCTTGCGCGTATAGCCTTCTGCGTGAAGGCCATTTCTTTGAACGTTGTGGGTCCGGCGGCTCCAGTTGGTCTTCGCGCAAGCGTCCTTGTAACGAATCCTGCGCGTATCACTGCGCAGGCGTCCTTATAAGGAATCCTGCGAGTCCATCTGGCTCTGCTGGAACCAGCGTTCTCAAAGTTTATTAACAGGGTGAACTTTTGGATTTAAGCGAAAAGGTGGTTGGTTTCTGTGCAGACGTTTATGCGTAAAGGGTTTAGTTTTAAGGTGTCCCGCGGGAATTCTTCCCGCAGGTGTCGCTCATAACTCCTTTTTATTTGATGCGGGTAGGTGCGTAACCTTCTCGTAGTCAGGGACGTTGAGTTTCATTTGTAGATTCTCCATGAGGTCTTGGTATTTCAACATAGTGATCAGTTATGTTGAAGTCAATTCCATCTTGGAGCTTCAAACAAACTAGCTCTCAATGTTCCCTTTTTTTCCGCGCGCGCATAAATGATTTGGGTCTTAGTTAGGAAATTAGGATATTGTTTGAACATAGTTTTACTTATTGATCATTGAAGAGGTATGCAACCCATTAGACAGAAACGACATAGAATTAAGTTATGAAAACACAAAACCCATCCGCGCTGGCGCATATAACATATGCCCGCGCTGATTCTAACATGGCGCGCATCGCATCCGCGCTGGCGCATATAACATATGCCCGCGCTGATTCTAACATGGCGCGCATCGCATCCGCGCTGGCGCATATAACATATGCCCGCGCTGATTCTAAAATGGCGCGCATCATACCTAATAATTAGGTTGATTACTTGGTTTATGGGATTGGGAAATTACCGGGTGTCACATTCTCCCCCCGTTAGGAGAATTTCGTCCCGAAATTTAGGAGGTGTCGCTGGTAGGAGCTATTCCTTGGAAGAGATATGGGTACTTTTTGCGCATTTGGTCTTCTCTTTCCCAAGTGAATTCAGGTCCACGCTTTGAGTTCCATTGAACCTTTACTAACTTGATTCGGCTCCTTCGCAACCTTTGTTCTTTCCAATCGGTTACTGCTATAGGCTCTTCCACGAAGTGTAGCTGTTTGTCGATATGAACCTCGTCCAATGGTAAAATTAACGTTTCATCAGATAAGCACTTCTTGAGGTTGGATACATGAAACGTGTCGTGAACTCCACTAAGTTCGGCGGGTAAATAGAGTTTATAAGCAACTGGACCGATCCTTTCCAGGATCTCAAATGGTCCGATGTATCGCGGATTTAACTTTCCTCGCTTGCCGAAACGGGGGACTCCCTTCCATGGAGACAGTTTCAAAAGTACTTTATCCCCTACTTGAAATTCCAACGGTTTTCTTCTCACATCTGCATAGCTTTTCTGTCTGTCGCGCGCTGCCTTAAGGCGATCCCGTATCTGGAAAATTTTATCCGTCGTTTCTTGGATCAATTCTGGACCAGTCATTTGCTTGTCACCCACTTCATCCCAACACAGTGGGGACCTACACTTGCGCCCATACAAGGCTTCAAATGGCGCAGCCTTGAGGCTTGTGTGATAACTGTTATTGTATGAAAATTCAACCAATGGGAGATGAGTATCCCAGCTACCTCCGAAATCGATTGCGCACGCGCGCAGCATATCTTCTAATGTTTGAATGGTTCGCTCGCTTTGTCCATCTGTTTAGGGATGATAAGCCGTACTCATGTCAAGACGAGTACCTAAAGCCCCTTGTAACGATCTCCAAAATCTTGAGGTGAAACGACTATCTCTATCAGAAATGATGGATACCGGAACTCCATGTTTTGAAACTACTTCTCGAATATACAATCGGGCTAATTTTTCCATCTTATCGGTTTCTTTGATCGGCAGGAAGTGTGCTGAATTAGTTAGCCGGTCTACAATAACCCAAATCGTGTTGTAACCCCCAGGTGTCCTTGGTAGTTTGGTATTGAATTCCATGGAGATTTGTTCCCACTTCCACATGGGAATTTCTGGCTGTTGAAGCAACCCCGACGGTTTCTGGTATTCAGCCTTCACCTTCGAACACGTCAGGCACTTACTGACATACGTCGCGATGTCGCCCTTAAGATTGGGCCACCAATACAGCGCTTTAACATCTTGGTACATCTTGTCTGCGCCAGGATGTACGGAATACCGCGTTTTGTGAGCTTCGTTTAACACTTGCTCGCGTAATCCTCCCTTAAGAGGGACCCATATGCGGTTAGCAAAATATCGAGTATCATTCTCTTTGAGCTCCAAATTCTTAATCATACCCCCAAGGGATTCGTTCTTGACAAACTCTGATTTCAAGGCTTCTTGTTGAGCTTCTCGGATGCGGGTAGTGAGGTCTGCGCGAATGGTCAATCTTACAGCCTTAACTCGTAGCGTCTTTGCTCGCTCTTTCCTACTTAAAGCGTCTGCTACCACATTCGCCTTTCCAGGATGATACTTTATTTCACAATCATAATCATTCAATAATTCAACCCATCTTCGTTGCCTCATGTTTAAATCCTTTTGATCAAATATATGTTGAAGGCTCTTGTGATCCGTAAAAATCAAACACTTAGTACCATAAAGATAATGGCGCCAAATCTTTAGCGCGAAAACAACTGCTCCAAGTTCCAGATCATGTGTTGTATAATTCCTTTCATTGACCTTGAGTTGACGAGAGGCATACGCTATGACTTTGTTTCTCTGCATAAGGACACATCCGAGTCCTTGATGTGAAGCGTCGCAGTAGACGACGATGTCGTCCGTCCCCTCGGGTAGCGACAAAATTGGCGCACTACATAACTTTTGCTTTAACATTTGAAACGCTGCTTCCTTGTTTTCGCCCCAACCAAACTTCTTATCTTTCTGAGTTAGCGCAGTCAGAGGTAAAGCTATCTTGGAGAAGTTCTCAATGAAACGCCGATAGTAGCCAGCTAGTCCTAGGAATTGCCTCACCTCAGTTGGTGTTTTTGGCGCTTCCCAATTCTCGATGGCTTTGACCTTGGAAGGATCGACGTGTATTCCTTTCTCGTTTACAACGTGACCGAGAAAGTGAACCTCTCTAAGCCAAAACTCACATTTAGAAAACTTTGCATACAATTTTTCTTTCTTCAGCATTTCCAAAATTAATCTCAGATGTTGTTCATGCTCAGCTCTGGTTCGGGAGTAAACCAGAATATCATCTATAAACACAATCACAAACTTATCCAAGTATGGCTTGCACACACGGTTCATCAGATCCATGAATACAGCCGGCGCATTAGTTAGCCCGAAAGGCATCACTAAGAACTCATAATGGCCGTATCTAGTTCGGAAGGCTGTCTTCGGCACGTCTTCCTCATGGACCCTAAGTTGGTGGTAACCTGACCGTAGATCTATCTTCGAGTAATAACTGGATCCCTGCAACTGATCAAATAAGTCGTCAATTCTTGGTAAAGGGTACCGATTCTTGACTGTCAGCTTGTTCAGTTCCCTGTAGTCAATACACATTCTAAATGAACCATCCTTCTTCTTTACAAAAAGTACTGGAGCTCCCCAGGGTGAAAAGCTCGGGCGTATGAAGCCCTTATCCAATAGTTCCTGCAACTGGTTGGATAGCTCTTGCATCTCGGATGGAGCTAGTCGATAGGGTGCTCGAGCTACTGGTGCAGCTCCTGGAACCAGGTCGATTTGAAACTCGACTTGTCGCGGGTGGCGGTAATCCGGGCAGATCTTCTTGGAAAACTTCCGGGAATTCGCGCACCACTGGTAAGTCTTCAATCTTTCGTTCATCTCCTTTCTTCTCTACTACGTGCGCCAGGAAGGCGTAGCATCCTTTCCTCAGGCACTTGCGCGCCTTTAGACACGAAATGAGTTTTGTCGCAACTCCACTTCTTTCCCCTTGAATTAACATGGTTTCTCCGCTCAACAGTGGGATCCGGACCTGCTTCTCATGGCAAATAACTTCCGCGTGGTTTTCGACTAACCAATCCATGCCTACCACAATGTCAAAGCTTCCCAAGTCTATTGGCAATAAGTTAATATTGAATCCGTGACCTCCCATGACCAATACACATTGCTCAGTCCTCTCGTTCGCGCGTATCTGCCTACCATTGGCTAGTTCTATAGTATAAGGCGTGTCTAGCCTACTGGTTGCTAGGCCTAGGGAGTTTTTAAACTCAGTGGATATGAAACTTAGGTCAGCGCCAGTATCAAATAAGACAGATGCAAAATGGTCGTTAAGTAGAAACGTACCGGTTACCACATTCGGTTCTTCTTTTGCTTCGCCCGCGCCGATCACAAAGGCTCTCCCGCGAGCTTGGTTTCTCTTTTGCGGGCAATCCCAACTGAAATGTCCTGGCTTCCCGCATGCGTAGCAGTTGTCGTTTGCTCCAGCTTCCTTATGGCAGTTTATCGCCTTGTGCCCTGGTCTGCTACATTTGGCGCATACGATGCTTGCGCATTCACCCTCTTGGTGATACTTGCATCTGCTGCACCATGGGTGAGGCCCACTGTACCCTTTTCGCGATGGCTCCAGGGCTTGTAGCGCGTAAGCCCTTACGCTCTCCTGTTTCTTGAATGGTGGTTACTTGGAGTCGGACCCTCGGTGGTGAGAGTTCCATTTTCTCTTGGGGTCAGAGGTTCGCTGCTCGTTCCCGCGCGAGGTCAACATGCCCGCACGGATCGTATCTTTTGTAAGAGTGATGGCCCGCGCCACTGCCTCATCAAAGGTTGGAGGCGCTGCGGCATTGAGCGGAACTCTGATAACATGGGGTAACCCAAAGATATACCTTTCTATCTTTTTCTCCTCCGTGTTCGCCATATCCGGCACCATCTGGCAAAGTTCGTTGAATCGGTTGTTGTAGGCGTCGATATCAGTTCCTATCATGGTGTGGTTCCAAAATTCCTGCTGTAGACTCTGAATTTCGGCGCGAGAGCAGAACTTTTTCATCATCATTTCCTTCAGCTCCTCCCAGGTCTTATGGAGAGCAACTTCTCGTCCCAAAGTTTTCACTTGAAGCTTCCACCAAGACGAGGCCGCTTCTTGAAACATGCAGGTCGCGTAAAGGACCTTTTGATTTTCACTACACCCGCTAATGGAGAGAACTGTCTCCATTTTGTCGATCCAGTTGTAGAGCCCAATGGCCCCTTCGGTGCCCTTGAATGGCCAAGGCTTACAGGCCATAAATGTCTTATAGGAGCATCCTTTGTCCAAAGCTCCTGATTCGGGTTCTGGGGTTTCGGTCTCTTGACGACCCTGACTTGATTCGGCCTTGCTGGCCTCATGCGTTGCGATCGCCTGCGCGATTATTTCTGCGAGTTCCTCGGGTGTCTTGGTAATTCCCTTGGCTCTGGTTGGAGGCATTCTCGTTTTTCTTAAAAGAGAGCGAAAATATATCAAACTTAGCACATGTACCCTGAGCACATAATGTTCTTATCCCTAGTGTTCACTAGACATTGTGTGACCCGTGTTCCTAAGTGTGTGTGTGGTTTTTCTTTTGAAAATATTTTCTTTGCAAAATATTTCATGCGATTCCCCTACGGTTATAGTCTAAGTTAAAACTTCTTTCCTAGTTCGCTATAACCAGTGCTCTGATACCAATCTGTCACACCCGGCCCTAAACGGCGGAAACAGCCGGGTGCGCGTGAGTGGGAATTGATAATCAAGCACGGGTCATTGCAAACATTCAAATAAATTTTTCCATTGCGCATGAAATGTACTTGTCTATTGCTTTATCTGCAAACCTCAGAAATTAACAACAAGTTGGTGAATTCATTGCCGAAGAGTTGGGACATGAATGTTGCGGTTATCAAAAAGACTAAGGATCTCAACAGAATGGGTATGACTGAAATGATAGCCACTATTAAAGCATGTGATATGGATGATAAGAAGCGTGCCATAAATCATGCAAGCTCTTACAGTGCAGCTGGATACAACGTTGCCTCCAACAGTGCTCTTATTTCTCAAGATAGTTTCTCGCTGTTCAAGCCTACTCAGAAACCACCTCAGGGAAACTTCCGGATGTTTTCATCCACTCTAGGTCAGTCATCATCATCCAACTCACCCAAACCAGCTGCAGTATTCTTCACCAAGTCTGGACAGTCTTCAAATGATACTGGATAAACTACTCACACTCCCAGCCAGAACATCATTCAGATCCCTTCCATACCAAAGGAGACTCAATATAATATAGCTTTAATGTCGAGAATCATGAATTGTTATAATGCATTTTTGGCTGGAGACTTGGTTCTGAACTAGACCAGATCCATCCTGATGATGTTGAAGAAATGGACATCTCGTGGCAAATCGCCATGGAAATATTTCGTGCGAAGAAGTTCACGAAGAGGACGGGTAGAAATAATTGGAACATGCATGCCTAATCATCAAAAGGTGGGTTTTAACAAAGACACTCTCAGGTGTTACAACTGTCATAAGCTGGGTCACCTTGCTCGTAAATGTACTAACCCAGCTAAGGATGGAAATGCGGAAAGGGCATTGGTTCCAGTTGGAAATACCAGAGGTGAGGCTGGAGGAAGTTCAGGTAATGGTGAAAGAAGTATGGTTGCTCAACAGTTCTCTTGGGAGGGTCCGATGGGTGCGCTTAACATTGGAAATCAGACTGCAAGTTTCGCCAATGTTGAAGACACTGGAAAAGAAAATGCTACTGAGAAGAAGGTAAAGGAGCTTCATTTTGTGTATATGTCGTTCACTTCTCGAAATTCATCTGAGGTAAGTTTTCGACCATATTCTTTAAATTGTGGTGAAAAAATAGAAAATGTATAAGCTTCATAACGACAGCCTAAGTAGAGATATGGAGAGAATTAAATCAGAAAATTTCAAACTTAAGAAACATGAAAAGGGTTTTCTAGGCAAAATAGAAGCTCAAAAGAAGGACATTTCTAAGCTTAAATATGATTTTAGCATAAAAAGTTGTCACCACCTAGATGTCAAACAAGAAATTGCTCAGTTAACTGCTAAAGTGGAAGATTCCAAGTTGGAAATCTTAAATCTAACTAGTATGTTTGAACAGGCTGAACTTGATTTTAAAAAATTCGATGGTTCCAGTAAAGTAGTTAACTCAATGATTGAAAACCAATTGTGATGGAAGGAAAATGAAGGTGAGGGAATAGGATACAGTCAAGTTCCCCCACCTTACAACCAGAATTATGTTCCTACCCCTGTCACCAAAGAACATGAAGAAAAGATAAAGGACATGAAGTATGGTAAACAAGACAAAGGTGATGAGACCAGCTCTATGAATGCTGGCCCGTCCACCTTAAATATGAACGATTCTAATGTATCTACTTCATGTGCAAAAAAGTAATTGTGATGGAGTGGACTGATGAGGATGACCTCCATAGTTTTCAATTTGATAATGATATTGTTTCTGATGTTTCTTTAAAACTTCCTGCTTTAAATTCTGTTATTCCGACTGTTTGTGTGGACTCTGTTTTAAAGAGCAAGGATTCTTGTGTGGTTGATTCGGTTGAGATTTTGAACTTTAATAATGTGGTTCTAATAAAACAAAAAATTCAAAAACATCTAAAAAATACGTGGCACCTAAATTTGTCAAAGAGGGATGCTCTAATGACAAACAAGGTGATAAGCTCAAAAATGAAAACATGGGTTCTCGCAAAATTAAGCAGACTGGTCCACACATCCAATCCAGACAAGGAGTTGCCCAAAATGACTTTTTCATAAAACGTCAAACTTGTTTTAATTGTTTTAATTAAAACGTCAAAGCTGTTTTAATTGTTTTAATTGTGGCACTCCTGGGCAGAGCCCCTGGCTGGGTCGAGCTGTCTTAACACATTTTTCATTAGGTTTTTAATTTATTTCCTAATCGAACTTGACTTTAAGCGAAGTTAAACCTTAGGCGAACTTAGCTTTAAGCGAAGTTAAACCTTAAGCGAACTTAGCTTTAGGCGAAGTTATCAGTTAGGCGAACTTGGCCGTAAGCGAAGTTATCAATTAGGCGAACTTGGCCTCAGGCTAAGTTACCAATTAGGCGAACTTGGCCGTAAGCGAAGTTATCAATTAGGCGAACTTGGCCTAAGGCGAAGTTACCAGTTAGGCGAACTTGGCCGTAAGCGAAGTTATCAATTAGGCGAACTTGGCCTCAGGCGAAGTTACCAGTTAGGCGAACTTGGCCGTAAGCGAAGTTATCAATTAGGCGAACTTGGCCTCAGGCGAAGTTATCGCTTTGAAGGCGAAGTTATCGCTTTGAAGGCGAAGTTGCCCAGTTCAGCCGCTGTTTGGTTTCTTTCAAGCATTTTTGGCGATTTTAACACCCTTGTTATGGTTCGACATCACCCACTACGCTCCCCAACCGTTTTCGGTCGTATAAACACTATAAAGCTTGGATCTTTAAACTTCAAAGATCAAGAATCATACCTTTTTGTGCTTGTTTGGATCTCGTTTAACTAGTTTAATCACAACTAATCGCTCACTCTCTCTCGGATCACGCTCGTTCCTCTCCCTCGGCCGCCGGCGGTGTGAGTGGTGTGGGTGTGTTTTGGAGTGTTAGAGAATAAGATGGAATGTGTGATGTTTTAGGGTTTAAGGGATATTTATATCCCTTAAGCCCATGGACCTAAGGTCCATTCTCATTTAACCCATCTCAATTAATCTAAGTCCATGATACGCTCCTTACTTGATATTAAATAATCAATAACGCGAAATCACTAAACATAACTTTCTTTATTCAACCTTAAAATTTTAGGATGTTACATTTAGCGTTGGGTTGGGTTTGTCAAACCCAGTAGTACTACTCAACAATGACTCGCTATTATCCAATATTAAACGGTTCGATGTGAATGAAGGACTTTAGTTATTGCGTTTGCCACTTTGTCTTTACAAGTGATATATAATCTATATTAACAAAATCTTAAAAGCGTTATCGGAGTATGTTTTCTCCCCAAGTGAAAAGCGTTTGAAAACAGTTTAAAGGGGTAAGTGAACTCACTGTTTGCGAAGAATTCCCAAAATAAATCACCAAGTGATGCGCGTCACAGAAAACTCTTTCTAGCGTTCTAAAACAACAAGGAGATTTTCTAAGTGTCGGAACTATTATCGAGTCTCTAGACTCGGCACATAATACCTATGCACACAACATGTTTCGTGTTTCGTTTGTGAATCACGTGTGACTTTAACAAGTGTATTTGTGATACGTTACATGTGTGAGCAATTATTTACGTGTCATGTATTCATAATGTACATCACTAGCAATTACTTCCCGTAAGGGCAATTTGGTCAACACATAACAATTAACTAGCAATTATTCCCCGCAAGGGCAATTTGGTCAAATCATGACAATCAATTAGCAATTATTCCCCGCAAGGGTATTTTGGTCAAAATACGACAATTAGTTAGCAATTATCCCCCGCAAGGGCAATTTGGTCAAAACACGATAATAAATTAGCAATCACCATGTTTCATGCAACTTTTACAAAATTCAGCAACTAGTTTCTTAATGACAGAATTCTACTTGTAAAACTAGTCTATTCCACCGATCATAGCGTCTCAATTAATTTACCAAAAATCATCACAAAAGTATATATGTGTTAGGTTTCCAGAACATATTTTGTTGTATTTTTATTCCATATATATTCCTCATAATGATCAATTTACCAAAGCAAACTCACAACAGTCAAATTTATGCGCAACAGAAAGTTATTTGCAATTCCCGTTAAATGAAAAATCCAACAAATGCAAGACCACTTGGGTTAGGTTCCTAACTTAACAAGTCAACTTCCAGAAGTGGAACCAACCCAATTGGTCTCGTAGTTCATGAGATATAACATTTACAAAACAACCTAATAGCAGGTCTAACAACTCAGCTTTGCACAATGTTTTTGTAAAATCATAAAGGTTAACTTTTACACGTCCAAAAATTGCAAATTTACATTCTTTAGAAACTAGACTCCACCTAGTTTACTGTAGTATCAATTATCTCAATAAATTTTCACATTTACACCCCGTTACAGTCAATTGAACATCAACAACACAATCTGTCCAGAAACTGTTCGCAACAAAACTCAACCTATTAACTATCTATCGACCATAATCCGTTCATGTGACCTAATAGACACCATAATCATTATCCATGCACAACAAATACACATTACATCCATGATTAGGGTTTTACATGAACTCAAAATCAAGAAACAAACGATTAACATGCAATAACACCAATACTAGCTATCAATTCAACAATCAATACATCTTTCAATCAAAACAAGACATATGAACATCATGTATATAATTTCCAGATTCTAGGGTTTATAATTATACCTTCCAAAGCACAAAAATAAGCAAGGGGAAGGTAGAAGATGACTAGAATCGGGTGTAGGATGCTTCAATTGTGAAAACCAAGATCAAAAACCAAGCAATATGTGTGTGTGTGTGAGCCGATCGTAATGAGAGGGGGGAGGGGTAGCTGCCGTCAGGTTTGGGGAGGAAGAGAAGGGGGTTAGGGTTTAGGTTTATATTAATAATAATAATATAATACACTTTGGTCCCTTAACTTTCAAATGTTACTTTTCTAGCTTAATTAACTAGTTCTAGCACATTGAGTTAACGTTTATAACAATGTTATCACATAACACATAAGTCTAACACATAATTATCATATAATTATTGTTTTGACGTTTTTCGTTTATTCACCAATGGTTAGCGTCAACTCGTTTGCGTTTCGGTGCAAATCCCGAAAGACTACACATGTAGTAAGTGTCAAACGTCATTTAAACCCTAGTTTAAATGTAATGAGGTGTGTGTTATAGATTCAATGATCTTATGTTTGAATTGACGGAGTTGAGTTAACGGAGTTAACCTGAAATTGACGATTGTCACATCATTCCCATGTTAAAGAATTTTCGTCCCGAAAATTTGAGTCAAGTCGTGATGAGTGTCTGAAAAAGTAAGAAAAATTTTCAGTTTGTCATATCATCCCCTAGTAGAAAGAAATTTCGTCCCGAAATTTAATTCATACCTCCGGTGATTTCTGACGGTTTGTCGGTTTCACGGTTTTCTGTGTTTGGTCAGCCCTTCAAAAAGGTGAGGATACTTTTTCATCATTTGATCCTCGCGTTCCCACGTGAACTCCGGTCCACGTCTCGAGTTTCAACGAACCTTAACGATTGGAATTTTGCTGTGCTTGAGTGTTTTGGTTTCCCAATCCAAAACTTCAACTGGTTCTTCAATGAAGCGTAGCTGTTCATCAACTTGCAGTTCGTCCAAAGGGACTACTTGGGTTTCATCAGATAGGCATTTCTTCAAATTGGATACGTGAAAAACATTGTGTACACTGTTGAGTTCCGCTGGTAAGTCCAGTCGGTACGCCACCGGACCAACGCGTTCCGTTATCCGGTAAGGACCAACATATCGTGGGTTGAGTTTGTTTCGCTTTCCAAGCGAACCACACCTTTCCAAAGTGAGACTTTGAGTAACACTTGATCATTCACTTGAAATTCGAGAGGTTTTCGGTGCTTGTCGGCGTAACTCTTTTGGCGATCTCGTGCTGCTGCCATGCGGTTTCGGATTTGAACAATCTTTTCCGAAGTTTCGAGTACCAATTCTGGACCAGTGATTTGGCTGTCACCCACCTCTGCCCAGCAGAGAGGTGATCGACACTTCCGTCCGTACAGTGCCTCAAACGGCGCTGCTTTAATACTTGCGTGGTAGATGTTATTATACGAAAACTCTACCAAAGGTAAGTGAGGTTCCCAACTTTTTATGAAATCCAACACACATGCACGCAACATGTCTCTAAGGTCTGAATAGTTCGTTCACTTTGCCCATCCGTCTGAGGATGGTATGCTGTGCTCATATCAAGGCGTGTGCTTAGGGCACTCTGTAGCGACTTCCAAAAGTGCGAAGTGAAACGGGAATCTCGATCAGAATTGATTGAGACAGGCACTCGTGTCTAGACACTACTTCCTTCATGTAGACGTGAGTCAGTCTTTTCATTTTGTCTGATTCCTAATCGCTAAAAAGTGTGCCGACTTAGTCAACCGGTCAACGATCACCCAGATGGTATCGCATCCCATCGGTGTCTTAGGTAATCCCGTGATGAAGTCTATTGAAATGTGTTCCCATTTCCACATTGGAAGTTCCGGTTGTTGTAGCAGGCCAGATGGTTTCTGGTATTCTATTTTGACTCTGGCACAAGTCAAGCATTTGCTCACGTAGATGGCAATGTCGGCTTTCATGTTCGGCCACCAGTAAAGTGCCTTTAAGTCATGGTACATTTTATCTGAGCCAGGGTGGATAGAATATCGGGACTTGTGTGCTTCGTCCATCACCAGAGTTCACAACTCTCCGTACCGTGGAACCAAATCCGGTTCTCAAAATATCGAACCCCGTCTGATTTGGTTTCAAGTTGCTTGTTCATGCCCCGCATGAGTTCCGAGGGAAGATTATCATCTTTCAAAGCTTCGAGTTGGGCATCGCGAATCTGATCAGGTAAGTTGGCATGAATCGTGAGTTGCAATGCTCGCACTCGCCTGGGTTTATCTGTTTCTTTTCTGCTGAGAGCGTCGGCCACTACATTGGCCTTGCCAGGGTGGTACTTGATGGCACAATCATAATCCTTAAGCAGCTCGACCCAACGACGCTGTCGCATGTTCAGCTCCTTCTGATCGTAGATATGTTGGAGACTCTTGTGGTCGGTGTAGATGGTAAACTTGGTACCGTACAAGTAATGCCTCCATATCTTAAGGGCAAACACCACAGCTCGAGTTCCAAGTCATGGGTCGTGTAGTTCTTCTCGTGAACCCGTAGTTGTCGAGAGGCATAAGTTATAACCTTCTCGAGTTGCATCAGCACACAACCGAGACCTTGTATCGATGCGTCACAATGTACTTCGAAATTCTCTGTTCCCTTCGGTAGGGCTAGAATAGGGGCGCTACAGAGTTTGGTTTTCAACAGTTGAAAAGCGGTTTCTTGCGCGTCACCCCAATTGTACTTAGTGCCTTTGTGAGTCAAAGCGGTGAGGGCTTGAGCAATCTTTGAAAATCCCTCGATGAAACGCCGGTAGTAGCCGGCCAGCCCTAGGAATTGCCGCACCCCAGTCGGAGTCTTAGGTGCTTCCCAGTTTTTGATGGCCTCTACCTTACGGGATCGACATGGATACCATTCTCATTGATCACATGTCCTAAAAAGTGAACCTCGCGAAGCCAAAATTCGCATTTCGAGAGTTTAGCATACAGTTGTTCCTTCTTCAATAATTCTAGAATTACCCTTAAGTGTTCCTCGTGGTCAGCCTTGTCCTTGGAGTAGACGAGAATATCATCAATAAACACAATCACAAACTTGTCGAGGTACGCCTTGCATACTCGATTCATGAGGTCCAAAAATACGGCTGGTGCGTTGGTTAAGCCAAAAGGCATAACCGAAAACTCGTAGTGACCATACCGTGTTCTGAAAGCCGTCTTTGAAATATCTTCCTCGCGCACTCTTAGTTGATGGTAACCAGATCTCAGATCGATCTTCGAGTAGTAACTCGATCCTTGGAGCTGGTCAAACAGATCATCAATTCGAGGTAAAGGATAACGGTTCTTGACCGTCACCTTGTTCAACTCCCGGTAGTCGATACACATGCGGAAAGTCCTGTCCTTCTTTCGGACAAATAAGACGGGGGCTCCCCACGGCGATGAGCTAGGTCGGATAAAACCTATATCCAATAAATCTTGCAACTGAGTGGACAGTTCCTGAAGCTCCACCGGTGCGAGCCGATACGGGGCTCGTGCTATTGGTGCTGCACCGGGTGTCAACTCGATTTGGAATTCGACTTGTCGTATAGGAGGGAGTCCAGGCAAATCCTCCGGGAAAACTTCCGGAAAATCTCGCACAATCGGTATATCTTCAATTCGCTTCTCCTCCGCTGGTTTCTCGACAATATGCGCTAAAATTGCCGGATGACCCTTTCGTAGATACTTCTGCGCCTTTATGAGGGTGATAACGCTGGTGGTCATACTGCTTCTCTCGCCCCGGATCGAAACGATCTCGCCGGAAGGAGTAGTAATGTGGACTATCTTGTCGTGACATATAATCTCCGCTTGGTTCTCGGATAACCAGTCCATGCCGACCACGACATCGAAACTACCAAGCGTGAAAGGAATAAGGTCGATATCAAAAACATGACCTGACAGTTTTAACTTACATCCCGCAAGTACATGAGTCGTTTCTACAGACTTTCCGTCGACTAATTCTACTGGAAACTTAGCATCTAACGGGGTTGGAGTTAAGTTTAAGAGTTGACTAAAGGCTTTCGACACAAAACTCCTATCAGCTCCAGTGTCAAACAATACAGAAGCAAAACAGTCGTTCACAGGAAACTTACCGGTCACCACGTACGGATCATTGCGGGCTTGACCTGACCCAATAACAAAAGCTCTTCCTTTACCATTGTTTCCACCACCACTGCCACTTCCATTACCTCCATTGTTGTCGTTCTATTTCAGCTTAGGGCAGTCTTTCTTAAAATGTCCGTCTTGTCCACACTCAAAACATCCCTTGGTCGTCATGGATGGTTTAGAAGCACCCTTTGCCGCAAGGTCTCCTCTACATTCCTTTGCCTGGTGACCCATCTTTCCGCATCTCAGACACTTGACATGGTCACACGGGCCAGCATGATGATAGTTACACCTGTTGCACTTCGGATATCTCCCAGCATAGCCGCTCGAACCCTGCCCGCCACCGTTGTTATTGTTATTGTGACCCTGATTGTTGAAGCCCCGAGTGAGTTCGGGCTTACGGTAGTGTTGTTGCTGTGGGGGGTTCAAGGATGAGGATCTGGTGTTGTCAAACTTTCTCTTTCCATTGCTCGGGTTGTTGTTGCTGTTGTCAGTACTCGGGTTGTCACGGGCTTTAGTGGTTGAACCCCTAGGTGGTAGCGCACCTTGGGTCACTGCCTGATCCGTCAGTTTTTGAGCTAACCGGATCGCTTGTTGAATCGTGGCTGGTCTGGAAGACGTCACCATGCCCTGAATTTGCGGTGCTAACCCATAAATATACATTTCAATCCTCTTACTCGGCGGGTCTACCATCCGTGACACATCACGGCTAACTCGTGAGAGCGGGTAGTGTAGGCTTCGATTCTGAACCCACCATCTTCAATGACCAAAACTCGGATTCCAACTTTGCAATCTCCTCTCTCGGACAGTACTCTTCTCGCATCATGTTCTTGAACTCCTCCTAGTTCATAGCATTAGCCAGTTCCAACCCAAGGATCTGCACGTTTGAATTCCACCAAGTGAGGGCAGAACCTTCAAGTGTTCCAGCAGCAAATTTGACCCTACTGGCAGGGGGACAATTACACATCTCAAACGCTGATTCGGCCTTCTCAGCCCAACGCAGGAAGCCTATAGCTCCCTCAGTGCCCTTAAACGTACTGGGCTTGCAGTCAAGGTAATTCTTGAAGGTACACGTTCCAACTGGACCTCCAGCTTGGTTCTGGACATGTGCGGCTAGAGCGGCCGCCGCATGGTCGTTCAGCAGAGTTTGGAGTTCTGCTGCAGTCAAGTTGATGTTACCACGTCCGTGTCCAGCGTTTCTTCCTGCCATTTCCTAGAATCCCAGCATAAAATGTTAAACATGAATTTTTCTTTCATATGTAACGCGCATACATGTAATAAAAAGATAGGTAAGAAAGAAAATAAGAAACAATATCACATCACAACCATCTATTAATCCAAATAATAATTCATGATTAAAACCATTGTATTCGCTACAAAGTATTTAAAACCAATCCTTAAAATCATAGAAAATAATAGTTTGGATGGAGACAACCCCTCCATCTAGGTGTTATCATCATTAGATGTCATCATCTGAGGACACCTCTGAGTGTGCCTCCTCCTCAGCCGGTTCTTCCTCCGTTCTTCTTCAGGTTCCTCATCGGGATCTTCTTCAGGATCCTCCTCAGGCTCCTCTTCGGGATCTTCTTCGGGTTCCTCTTCAGGCTCTGCCTCAGGTTCGGCTGCGTTCTGAGCAATCTGCATTTGTAGAACATCGCAACGTTCTAGAGCTATTTCGGTTCGGGTCCTTGCTACTTGGAGTTGCTCTTGCAAGTCTATCATCTCGGCTTGCATCTTTCTCATAATCTTCATCTGTTGATCACTAGCCTCTTGCATTTCCTTCATGGCCGCTGTCATGCGGGCAATTTCCTCCTTTGTTTCGGTTCCATCTTTTAACAGTCCGGAAACGTTAGCTCTCGTATAGTGCATCTAACCAACATCACGCTCTAAGCAAGAAACAACAGTTGCAAGTACACGCTCTACAGGTTCGGTTATGGGTGGTAGGGTGTTGGGGTAAGCAGGATGGTTCGGGTGAGGTAACGGGGGAACTTGTTCACGGTAGACCATACGTCTGATCATATTAGGGTACCAATCCCGGCTAACTTCGTTTTCGTACATGCCTCCGGATAAGCGGTACCTCTTCGGTGCGGGAGCTTCGAGTTCCGGGACTACTCGGGGTGGCGATGCGGTAGGTATCTGCGGTTCTTTCCCATGAGCATGAGTCATCGGATCAGATGATGAGGGTGGCGTCGACATCCCTACAGGTAAGCCGTGTATGCGCGCGTATGAGTGAAAGAGGTAAAGAGATAAGATTACAAAGACTACACAAACATATGCAGTGCGTATCATTATAACTAATGGGTCGTCGCGGTTATAGTCTAGTATGCATGCAATTTCTAGTTCGCTATAACCAATGGCTTTGATACCAATCTGTCACACCCTCAAAATATACTAACGGAGTTTTACCGTCAGAGGGTGTGAACTAACAGGATCGGATTCATTAGTTATAATCAAACCATAAAACAAAGTTTTCAAAACACGAAAACGTTTACGAGTAATTAAACGCGGAAGCGTAAAAACCAAAAGATAAAAGTTGCGTCACGCAGGACGACTTAAAACCCCATAACAACAGTTAAAAATCAGTTTGCATAAACAAAAACGTTTCAGATAATGCATGATCCTATACCGCGCGCCCGCCTCGGCTACCTGAGAATAACATACTAAAAGTGTCAACACGGGGTTGGTAAGTTCACAAGTTTATATAAAATAGAGCGTTTAGCGTTTGTGTTCAGCGTTTTGCGTTCAGCGTTTTGCGTTAAGCGTTTTGCGTTACCAGATAGTGTTATGTCAATTATATATCTATAGGTAGCTAGCCTATAAAACAAGTATTACTAAGTGTTCGACACCGAAGCTGACTGTTTATCATTTGCCTTGCCACCAGGTCTATCCCGACCATGGTATGTGTTTAGCCAAGATTACACTCACTCGACCTCTAATCGAATTTAGCGTTGGGTGGGGTTTGTCAAACCCAGTAGTACTACTCAACAATGACTCGCTATTATCCAATATTAAACGGTTCGATGTGAATGAAGGACTTTAGTTATTGTGTTTGCCACTTAGTCTTTACAAGTGATATATAATCTATATTAACAAAATCTTAAAAGCGTTTTCGGAGTATGTTATCTCCCGAAGTGAAAAGCGTTTGAAAACAGTTTAAAGGGGTAAGTGAACTCACTGTTTGCGAAGAATTCCCAAAATAAATCACCAAGTGATGCGCGTCACAGAAAACTCTCTCTAGCGTTCTAAAACAACAAGAAGATTTTCTAAGTGTCGGAACTATTATCGAGTCTCTAGACTCGGCACATAATACCTATGCACACAACATGTTTCGTGTTTCGTTTGTGAATCGTGTGTGACTTTAACAAGTGTATTTGTGATACGTTACATGTGTTAGCAATTATTTACGTGTCATGTATTCATAATGTACATCACTAGCAATTACTTCCCGTAAGGGCAATTTGGTCAACACATAAAAATTAACTAGCAATTATTCCCCGCAAGGGCAATTTGGTCAAATCATGACAATCAATTAGCAATTATTCCCCGCAAGGGTATTTTGGTCAAAATACGACAATTAGTTAGCAATTATCCCCCGCAAGGGCAATTTGGTCAAAACACGATAATAAATTAGCAATCACCATGTTTCATGCAACTTTTACAAAATTCAGCAACTAGTTTCTTAATGACAGAATTCTACTTGTAAAACTAGTCTATTACACCGATCATAGCATCTCAATTAATTTACCAAAAATAATCACAAAAGTATATATGTGTTAGGTTTACATAACATATTTTGTTGTATTTTTATTCCATATATATTCCTCATAATGATCAATTTACCAAAGCAAACTCACAACAGTCAAATTTATGCGCAACAGAAATTTATTTGCAATTCCCGTTAAATAAAAAATCCAACAAATGCAAGACCACTTGGGTTAGGTTCCTAACTCAACAAGTCAACTTCCAGAAGTGGAACCAACCCAATTGGTCTCGTATTTCATGAGATATAACATTTACAAAACAACCTAACAGCAGGTCTAACAACTCAGCTTTGCACAATGTCTTTGTAAAATCATAAAGGTTAAATTTTACACGTCCAAAAATTGCAAATTTACATTATTTAGAAACTAGACTCAACCTAGTTTACTGTAGTCAATTATCTCAATCAATTTTCACATTTACACCCCGTTACAGTCAATTGAACATCAACAACACAATCTGTCCAGAAACTGTTTGCAACAAAACTCAACCTATTAACTATCTATGGACCATAATCCGTTCATGTGACCTTATAGACACCATAATCAATATCCATGCACATCAAATACACATTACATCCATGATTAGGGTTTTACTTGAACTCAAAATCAAGAAACAAACGATTAACATGCAATAACACCAATACTAGCTATCAATTCAACAATCAATACATCTTTCAATCAAAACAAGACATATGAACATCATGTATATAATTTCCAGATTCTAGGGTTTATAATTATACCTTCCAAAGCACAAAAATAAGCACGGGGAAGGTAGAAGATGACTAGAATCGGGTGTAGGATGCTTCAATTGTGAAAACCAAGATCAAAAACCAAGCAATATGTGTGTGTGTGTGTGAGCCGATCGTGAAGAGAGAGGGGGGGGGTAGCTGCCATCGGGTTTGGGGAGGAAGAGAAGGGGGTTAGGGTTTAGGTTTATATTAATAATAATAATATAATACACTTTGGTCCCTTAACTTTCAAATGTTACTTTTCTAGCTTAATTAACTAGTTCTAGCACATTGAGTTAACGTTTATAACAATGTTATCACATAACACATAAGTCTAACACATAATTATCACATAATTATTGTTTTGACGTTTTTCGTTTATTCACCAATGGTTAGCGTCAACTCGTTTGCGTTTCGGTGCAAATCCCGAAAGACTACACATGTGTAAGTGTCAAGCGTCATTTAAACCCTAGTTTAAATGTAATGAGGTGTGCGTTATAGATTCAATGATCTTAAGTTTGAATTGACGGAGTTGAGTTAACGGAGTTAACCTGAAATTGACGATAGTCACATTAGGCCATTAGAATATTTCTGGCCTATGCATCATACATGGAGTTTATAGTGTATCAGATGGATGTTAAGACCGCATTTCTGTATGGTGAAGTCAAAGAGGAGATTTAGGTTAATCAGCCACCGGGTTTTGTTGATTCTAAGAAACCAAATCACATCTACAAGCTAGACAAGGCATTGTACGGGTTACATCAGGCTCCTCGAGCATGGTATGCTACATTGACCGCACATCTTCTTGATCATGGCTACAAGCTGGGAACCATCGACCAAACTTTGTTCCAAAAAACTGTCAGAAAAGATTTGATTCTCGTCCATATCTATGTTGATGATTTCATCTTTGGATCCACTAGCGCTGAGTTGTGCACAGAATTTGAAGGTGTAATGAAGAAGAGATTTGAGATGAATTCGTTAGGTGAAATGACAACGTTTCTGGGGCTACAGGTTCGCCAAAGCTCGACATGAATTTTACTGCATCAAGGGAAGTATGTTGAAGATATGTTTGCAAAGTTTGAACTTCAAGATTCCAAGAGTGCCAACACTCCCATGGCAGAAAGGCCACTACTATCATCTGATCCTGAAGGGAGTCCTGTAGATCAAACGTACTATCGATCGATGATTGGGTCTCTGATGTATCTCATAGCCAGTCGTCCTGACATCATGTTTGCAGTCTGCCAATGTGCTCGTTTCCAGGATAATCCTAAACTCTCTCATTTAATTCCTGTTAAACGTATTTTTAGATATCTGAAGGGACAACCAAAGTTAGGTCTTTGGTATCCCAAACAATCAGAATTTGATCTTTATGCTTTTGCTGATAGCAATTATGGTGGAGATGACATTGATAGGAAATCCACGTCAGCTGGTTGTCAGTTCTTAGGAGACCGTCTCATTTCATGGCAGTGTAAGAAACAACAGATGGTGTCTACCTCGACCGCCGAAGCGGAGTATGTTGCAGCATCTGCTTGCTGCTCTCAGGTTATTTGGATGCAAAACCAGCTGCTGGATTACGGTTTGGAATTTCTTGACACTCCTATTTTTTGTAATAATGATGCGGCCATTGCAATTGTGAAAAATCCAGTTCAACACTCTAAAACCAAGCACATCGATATTAAAATTCATTTTATTCGTGACTGTTTCGATCGAAAATTGATTCACCTTGAACAAGTCCACACTGACAACAATGTGGCGTACTTATTTACTTAATCGGTCGGAACAACAAAATTTAATGTGCTTGTGGGTTTTCTTAAAATTCTTCGTTTCGAGGATTAAGTCTTTTTGGATATAAATTTGTACATACTTGTTTATTATTTGCACAAATTTATGGGGAGAAAAATCAAAAAGACAAAAATAGTGTGTGTGCGTTGTTTTTACTATTTAAGAAAATTCAAAATGTCAAAAATAGTGTGTTTGCGTTGTCTTTATTATTAATAAAAAAATACTTGCTTTTCAAGATTCACTCTCGCTTAAAATTATGTCGGTTGCTCAAGTTTGAAGAACATATACTTGTATATGGTTGGTCCGGTGTTCTACTTTTAGTTTCACAAGATAGCCATTTACCTAATGACTGAAAGCACCAGGGGCGATTATGATGTGTTTTGTGTTTTGTATTCTTTCACTCAAAATTATGTCGGTAACTCTGAGCTGGAAGGACATGTGTTTTCATACATGTTTGGTCCGGTTAACCACTTGTGGTCATAATGGATAGCCATTTACCTGAAAGCTTAAAGTGACCGGGGTGACTGAATTCTTAACACGTGCGTTTTATTTAACTCCCTGGGAAGTGATATTATTATTCAGTTAACAGCTTTTTAGAAGCTTCAAAATATTTTCATCCTTGTATTCTTTTGCTTATCTTTCTTTCCTTTCTTTCTTTGCTGACTTCGAATGGTATGAGTTAGGATACATTCGGAATTCTAAGGGGCTTGTATTCGATATTAAGCATGGCAAGGCGTTGTATTCGAAATGGCCTTTGTATGCGAATCAACAATGTATTCGACTATATACATTGTATGCGAATCATCAATGTATTCGACTATATACATTGTATTCGAATCCATCAGTGTATTCGAATGTATACATTGTATGCGAATCCATCAATGTATTTGAATGTATACATTGTACGCGAATCCATCAGTGTATTCGAGTATATGTATTGTATGTGAGTCTGCCATGTATTCGAGTATATAAATTTTATGCGAATGCATGTTGTAATCGAATTCTCATGTATGCGAATGGCCTGTATCATGCAACCTTACATTCGAGTATACACTTAAACACAACGGAATTGTATGCGAATATAGATGCATATTTTATCATTTATGTACTCCAACATTTAAACCCTTATTATATTATATCATCCCATAAACGTTCCCATTTCCATTTTCGTCTAAGACCTAGCTCATATATCCATAAAGCTTGAACCTTTATGGGTTAAAATGTTCTTAGGCTAGATATAGGGTTCCTCATACGATCCATATATACCGTTGTGTTTATCTAGTCCATTTTTATCATCAAGTTCATATTTTTATGATACATCTAAACCCGATTTGCTCTAGGGTTAAGTTTTAGGGCAAACCATCCATAAAAACGAAACCTTTATATGTAAAGAACATACTTTTATGCGCTTTTAGGCTATGGTTAGCTTTGATATGCAACAATAATATTGTATCTTGCTTGTATATCCAAGATCTATCAAGATCTAGCTCGGTTTTGGTCTTGAATCCTTCTTATTGGTCACGACCGTATGTGAGGAGGTGTATGTGTGTGTTTTAGAGTGTGTAGGGAACTTGAAAGATAAGAAATGAGGGTTTTAGGATTTTAGGGAGGTTTAAGGGATTATTTATACTCACTTAAGCCCATGGACCTAAGGCCCACCACCAACCTTTAATCCATCTTTCATTTATCCAAGTCCATACTCCTTTGTTTATATTTAATCTTAAATTAAATATTAACACACATTTAAACAAACATAAATTCCTTTATTTATTATTATGAAATTTAGGATGTTATAGAGACTTCACTAGGCATAATACTCCTCGGGACCGCTTGATCAACCTTTCGTTCTAGCCGTTGTACTGGGAGATGGTTGTAGGTAGTGGTGCATGTAGATAGAACTATTATTTCGTTGTGTTCAATGAGGCATAAAACGTGTGTCCTTAAAGGAATAATTTGTGTCTTCCTAGTGCAGGGTGGAGCATAGTGAACTGTACCGTGGGGTGGGTTCACCTCAACATTATCGCTCGGAGGTGGTGAACATACAACCACATCTTACCATATGCGCCCACCCCCAATTGGAGCCACAGAGGGTGATCGCCACACGGTTTACGACATATTCATCGTGCACAATTTTGACATCCTTTGGTTCTACAACAGATAAGGCAAGATCTTCTAGCCGTTGCAGGTAATACCAATCTAGGAGGGTGCCATTCGATGAGGACGAGAACGCTCCACATGAAGATAAATCACCTCAGTTTTGTCGACACATTTACCAAGGTGTGAGGTTGCCACCTGAGACACGCCGGTTGCTTGAAGGGTTTGTCCAAGACTCGAGGGGTCAGCTTCGACGGATTGAACGGCTAGAGGACACACTAATGTGGCTAGTTGGTAACGAGTTTGAGAGGTCACATGCTGATGAGATCAAGCCTCCAGCACTACCAACGCCAGGTTAGGTTAGTTTCTGGATCCTAGGCATATCTTGAACCTGTCGTGTTGTTGACCCTGCGAAGTGTTTACCATTATCCATTGTTATGTATGCACAAACTAAATTATGCACATATATAGTTTCAGTTTGTTTTATCAGTAATGTTTGTTTATAACATTTAATTTGTTTGTTTGGTTTTGTGTTTGCATTATTGTTTAGTTTTGAGTAATTAAAAAAGTTAAAATGAAATATATTCTATATAGTTTTTTATAAATATGTTTGTTTGTGCATTTTAGTGTGTCAGTAGTTCATAGGTTTTACGTTTTCTTGTTTGTAATTAACAATGTGTTTTGTTTATGTTTTATGTTTTAACGGGTTGGATATAAGCGAAATTATGGGTAAAGCGAAGTTATGCTAACTTCCTCATTTATGTAACTGGGCGAAGATATGTAGTATATAAACATATCTTCAGCCTAGGGTTAGTAGTTGTTCATTCAAGTCATGATAACTTGTGAAGTTCTTTACAGTGTATTGAATGATACCAAGTTGTTATTCAATACAGGTAAACGTTTCGTTTAACCTTTGTTTTTATTGTTCTTGTTTATGTTAATACTCGTAATCATATACTAAGGGGATTACGTACCCTTAGTGTTCGGGATATCTCTTCTGTAACAATCCATTCCAGGGACCTACAACTGGTATAAGAGCGATAAGCTATTAATTGTGTGGTTCGGGAGTATCACACGAGTATTATAGCTTGAACAATGGATACTTCGCAAGTTTTACGATCACCAAATACTCAAATTACGTCCAAAGCCTACCTTCACCTACCTAACATCCCTACAAAACCCTACACTAAAAAACACAACCAAAAATCGAAAAACCAATTTTTCCATCCATCGCAGCGAAGTTATGGCTAGGGTTTCCACAGAAAGTGAAGTTATAACAGGCGAAGTTATAGCTAGCGAAGTTCTAACATGCGAAGTTAGAACTAGGTGAAGTTGACCAAACTTTTGGCCATGCGAAGTTAACTTAATTGTTTAGCCAAGTGAAGTTGATCTAACTTCGCTCCCACTGAGACTTAGGCGAAGTTAAACACTGTTTGAACTTCAAACTTAACGAAATTCACTATAACTAAAAAATGACTTCAATTAATACATCATAACTGGTTAAAATGGAAGCAGAATCTGGTTTCGCAACTAAAGCACCGAAATTACCTAGAGAACTGATTTAGTTCAATGGAAAGAGAGATTTGAACAGTACATCAAGTAGCAGGATGCCAAAAATGTGGGTGTGCATAGAAGACGAGTACATACCACCCACTGAACATTTGATGAAAGTGAACTAGTTAAAAAATACAATAAGATGGAGGAAGAAGAGAGGAAAATGTACGAAGCAGAAAATAAAGCCTTAGCCGCAATAACGATTGCATTGCCTCAAGAAATCCTTCACACATTTAACAAATCTAAAAAGTTATTTTGGTGATTTTCTCGTGTTCGTCTCTTTCCATTTCTACTCCTTTCTTATTACTACATGGTTTTGATTCATACTTTCGTTTCGAGTGATTTCCACTCACTCGAAACATTAGATCCGAAACTTGTTAGATCTGTACACCTCAAGAGGACCTTCAGAGATGATTTTTTTCTTTTAATTTAACTTTAGAATCATAATTGGGCTAATGACATTATTGTTTTATTTTAATTTTTAAAGGTAATGGTATTTTGGTTGTTTCACACGACTTAAGTAGGTAAAAACTAATAGAGTTAACAATCAGTTATCTGAGATTGCTATTAGTAACTAAATTGAAATTGGGATTATCATCGGCTTGATTTTTAGTTGAGATTATTAGTGGCTAATGCTTAATAGTTTTGATTATTAAAATCCAATTTTCATTTATGTAAGTGGAGGTTAGTTCTATAATTATTGTAAAATAAGGAAATCAATGCATTGATGTTTATACAAGTTTGATTTCTACTATTTTGAATTCAATTGATCCAATTAAGATCCACCATAAACTTTTAGTAGCTAAATAGAGTATAAACATGCACATATATTGTATACTAAAATCTGCAAAAAGGATTTTTATATAAGTTTTTAAGTATATTGATCATGGATCAATGTTTATTTGATGTATCAATCACAAATACACATATGCTTTAATGAATATATAATACCGACCACCACTTACATATTTGATAATTTTACAATTAGTTGAGCAGAAGTTTTAATGTCGCGAAGGGATTCTTCAAGATCATCACAAAGCTTGTGAGGGTCTGGTATGGTTTTTTCATCAGCTGATATGATAAATATTACTTTGTCCATGTAACTCATCACATGAATCATGAGTGCCTTGAATGAATGATGAAATTTGATTAGAAATTAAATTTGAGTTCTCCAGACTACACACATATAATTGTTAATAATACGATGAAACTTACATTTGGTTGGCCATAACAACTCGGAGCAATGTATGCAACTTAATGTCCAAAAAAAGTGATTTCTTCTAGGTGTCCGGGGACATTAGAGAACTATAGTGTTGTGTTGTAGAAAACTTTATGATTCAATTTCCCTGCAGCCTGTTTTTCATGGTTTGTTGTTTTAACCAAAAGTTAGTAACTATATTGAACCAAATAAAATTATTATGCTTTAAAAAGTATAATTATTTTTTATAATGTAGATTCCATTAATCAAAATAGTTTGAAAAGTGTTTACAGTATGGTATTAGCATTAGCATAAGAAGTTAATAAAAATAATAAAGTGTAAAGTAAAAAATTATATTAATTGTAAAAATTCCAAAGGTGCTTAGATATATTTAGTTTTAGGATTTGTAATAGATTAAATTAATGCGAAATTATTTATTTATTTATTTATTTTTTATGTCCAGGTCGATCTCAACCACTTATTATCCATCTACTAGAAGTTACGAATATAACTGAGTTTTGCCTCTACATATTAGACATTCAATTAAGGATTAAACAAAACTTTTGAAGTATGCATTTGATCGAAGTTCATACGAAATTTAAGTACCTTTATGCCAAACAACATTATGAATAACTTTGTAAAGAAGTAAGTGAACAAAGGCTCCAAAGAAGCCTTCTTGTGCTCTACTATGGCCTTTGCATCTCGAACATAATCTAAAGGATTTTTTTTAAATCGAATGTCGAATGGAAGTAATGAACAACCTAACTAGTTTCCCCATGTCTCAGCTGCATCTGTATCAGTGAAATCCTAGTAACACATAAACAAGTGATCGGAGATCGTTTAAACATCAAGTTGTAAAACCATTAGAAAGAACTAGGATGCCAATAAGAAGGTAGTTGCATGATTGCATACTCACATTGATCCTTGTTGTGGCTCGAAGGTTGAAGAAAAAGGTAGCACGGAAGCGCATGTTATCTGGAATATCAGTAATTTGATTATCTATTCCACCAATAAACCCATGGTTAAAAAATGAATCTTGAAGCAAAGGGATACAAATACAAAGATGTTAATTAGGAGGTTTCATATACAAACACATACGATATCTCCCATGTAGGTAGCGATAGAATCCAGCTTGTATGACTCCAAGTACTACATCGTTAAATGTCTACAAAAAGATATACCAAAACACGTGAAAATTAGTCTGTGCTATCAGGGTATGTGAAACCAAAATACTTTTGGACCAGACTTATAACTAACAATGAAAAATTTTATATACAAACTTAGAAAGTTCATATACAACTATTTTGAGGAGGTTCAGTTGAGCTATATAAAAGGTAGTTTAAACGGGAGCTTCCTATTTCTAAGCAAATTTTATGACAAAGGTTCATATACACAAAGAGACAAGAAAAGCACAATAATAAAAGTAAGAATCTATTTAGTTGGTTTATAATATGAATATTATTCTTTAAATGAATTATATGACTAATATAAATAGCAGTTAAATCATCTAAACCAATATAAGTTATATATATAATAAAAACTCTAGAAATTTTTTCTCTAACTATATTTTTGTAGTTAAAGTTTGAATCTCGTGTTAATAAAAAATGTAAAAGAAAATTAACTTTTTTCTTTCATGAAATTATACGTAAAAGTTAGTAAAAAAAACAGTAAAACAATTTTTTTATTTTATTATTAGATATTTTGCATTAAATTTAACAACATATATTACATATGTAAAAAACAAAAAAGAAAACGATGTTACATATGGTTTTCACAATTTTTTCAACTGAACTGAGTTTTCATTTTATACATTGCCTATATATGTAAAATGGAGGAATATTTTGAGAAACTTGATAAGTTGTAAGAACTTTAAGAACACAATATGAACCACACATTTAATTAAATGAGTATGAAATATGTGACTGATAATAAATTTGATTAAAAAATTAATTAGGAGAGTGAATAAATATTTTTGATTATTACTCAAGTTTGAATATTAGTTACACATGTGTAATAAATCGATTTGTGTGTAAAAAAATACTGTAATTTTTTTTACGTTACTTACACTTACGTATTACATATGTGTAAAAACAAATTCAAAAAATAAAAAAATTGTTACGTGAATTTTTTTCGAGTTCTTAAAACTAAAGTGGTTTTTAAAAGAAATCAAACCTATACGTGTGTGTGATTTTTTAGGTAATCAGTGTAAAAGAAATTCTAGCATATATGGTTGTGTACTACCCTTAAAAATAAAAAAGAAAATTGTGAAACCGAAATTTGGCTGGAATATTTCCCCCTATTAGTTAATGCACACGTACGATCCAACAACCGACAAATACTTCTTTCATCATTCATGTAATTTTCAAGTTTAAAAATTGATTATATATCAAGTATAGAATAAAAAACTTACCACGTTCATAGCTCTTTTTACCAGCTTAATGTCATCAAGGCTTACACTTCTAATAACAAACCGCCTAGACCTACCCTCCACGCCTTTTGAACCTTTCATTGGTGTTTTTGTGTCTTGTAGGAACATTGCGGTCAACACAAACATTGAAAGAGCAACAAAAGAGTTCCAAAGAACCCTAAGTCTTAACCAAAGGCTAGCAACGTTAGCCACACCCGACTTATTATTCCCTGGAAGGGTCGGCAGAGCCTCTGGGTCGGACACTTTACGTGTACAGGCAAGTAGGAGATTCATCAAGGATATGCCATCACCAATAGAGTGATGGAAACGGAAGACACATGTGCCTCCGGCTTCTGAAGTCTTAATATTGAGGATATGGAGATCCCACAAGGGTTTTGTGTTTTCAATATGCGATTTGCTGAGGTTGGAGATGTAATCTTCAACGAACTTTTAGGGTGATTTCATGTTTTGATTAAGTTCCGGTACAATCACATGGTCATCTATGTTTACATGTGTTGGAATCCACTTCATGCACCCGTTGTTTTTGTCCATCACCTGTTTATATGAAACATAAGAATTAAAACAAATAACATATGGTGAAAAGGTGATGATAGCATGCATAACATGCAAGCTCAATTGTACTTCACCTGCAAGCTTGAAAAATGGTGATTTTTTTAAAAAAGTATGAACCAAATTTTGTAACATCCTAAAATTTATAATGCTGAATAAAGAAAGTTATGTTTAGTGATTTCGCGTTAATTATTTAATATCGGGTAAGAAGCGGATCATGGACTTGGATTAATTGAGATGGGTTAAATGAGAATGAGCCTTAGGTCCATGGGATTTAAGGGATATAAATACCCCCTAAACCCAAAAATATCTTTCATTCTATCACTTTTCTAACACACTCCAAAACACACACACACCACACAACTTCGCCGCCGGACGAGGGAAGAACCGGGCAGATCCGAGAGAGAGAGAGAGAGAGAGAGAGAGAGAGAGAGAGCGATTAGTTGTGATAACAAGTAAACGGGATCCAACAAGCTCAAAAAGGTATGATTCTTGATCTTTGAAGATTAAAGATCCGAGCTTTATAGCGTATATACGACCGAAAATGGTTGGGAAACGTAGTGGGTGATGTCGAACCATAACAAGGGTGTTAAAATCGCCCAAAATGCTGGACAGAAATCAAAGCCGTGGCTGATCTGGGCAATTTCGCCTGCAACTGGGCAACTTCGCCTGCAATGCGATAACTTCGCCTTCAAAGCGATAACTTCGCCTGAGGCCAAGTTCGCCTAATTGATAACTTCGCTTACGGCCAAGTTCGCCTAACTGGTAACTTCGCCTAAATCCAAGTTCGCCTGATAACTTCGCCTAGAGCTAAGTTCGCCTGAGGTTTAACTTCGCCTAAAGCCAAGTTCGCTTGATAACTTCGCTTACGGCCAAGTTCGCCTAACTGGTAACGTCGCCTAAAGCCAAGTTCGCCTGATAACTTCGCCTAGAGCTAAGTTCGCCTGAGGTTTAACTTCGCCTAAAGCCAAGTTTGCCTGATAACTTCGCCTAAAGCTAAGTTCGCCTAAGGTTTAACTTCGCTTAAAGTCAAGTTCGTTTAGGAAATGAATTAAAAATCTAATGAAAAATGTGTTAAGACAGTTAATGGAAATAAAATTTTTCCAAGCTGACCTGGCAGCTCGACCCCAGCCTGGGGCTCTGCCCCTTGGACCCTGCTAGGGGCTGCCGCCCCTAGACCCCGCTGCTAGGGGCCCTTCCCCCGGACCCCCGTTCGTTGTGGGTCATATAAAGATATAAATACATTATGAGAAGTGATAGTTAATTGATACGTATACTTGTTATACAGTCAGCCGTGCACAACTGAAGAAAGGGATTACGATTAACGGTGAACGTAACCGTGTTCAGGTGAGTTTCTAGCCCCATTTATGTGTTATGTTTTCGGGGCTGTGTGCATACTCGATATGTTTGTTAATACGCTTATCCTAAGAGATAAGTGTATGCCTTATGTGAATGATGTGATATGTATGAATGATTGCTTGATGGTACGTGAACGATCTTCGGTTATTGCACGTACTGTCAAGTTGTAACGCTAAGTATAAGGTAAGTATGATATGTATGCTTATGTGTATGAATGTGATAAAGTTAATAAAAGAAGGAAATGATGGTTGTATGGTTACGAAAAGGGTACCGAGCCCTAATAATACTCGAGGTATGATGTATGGTTGTATGGTAACGAAGAGGGAATCGAACCCTACTAATATTCGAGAACTTGGGAACCGAACCCTACTAATATTCGAGGAAAGAGGGAAACCGAGCCCTAATAATACTCGTGGAAAGAGGGAAACCGAGCCCTAATAATACTCGTGGAAAGAGGGTACCGAGCCCTAATAATACTCGAGGAAGGAGGGTACCGAGCCCTAATAATACTCGAGGAAGGAAGGTACCGAGCCATAATAATACTCGAGGAATGTAGGGCGTAATGATCTTTATAACGTAAGATATGAAGGTAAGTTAATACAAAAGAAAGAATGAAAGTATGAAAGAATGAAAGTATGAAAGTATGAAAGTATGAATGAAAGAATATAAGTTTATGTGTATTGTATAGTGTATGATTAACTAGAACTCACTCAGCGTAGCTGACTTTTAGTATGCACGCAGGTGAGTAGGATGAGGCAGCTCGCTTGAGGAGACACGTGGCAATGAATAAGAGTCTGGCATCTGAAGACTTATGATGTTTTAATTTTAATGCTTTAATGTTGAAAGACAATGGATGTTTTGAGACAAGTTATGAATTATGTAATGTTTTATGAAAGTTTTATATTCCGCATAAATGTTTTAATTAACTCTGATATTTAGAACTGTGTTTATGAGTAAATCCAACACGAAAGTAGGGCTACCGGTAACGGGGCCTTACAAGTTGGTATCAGAGCAAAGTTCGAGAGATTTAAGCATCCTACATGCTTAGACTCGAACAGAGAATGGGATTTAAATAAGAAAGGAAAGGAGATGCCAGTCCAAGAATGCCATGTGTCGCTCAAGCAAGATCAGTAAGGTGAATTGTATGATTAAATGATATATGTTAATGAGAAAGAAAAGATATGTGAACGACAGGGACAGGAATAATTGATTGTTTGATTTGACTAATTGCTTAAGTAGAACCAGCAAAAATAGACTCATAAAGAGAAGTGTATAGGACACGGAAAGTAACGTGATCAGCTAATCACAACTAGCCACTGTTATTACCTGTTAGCTTTGCTATCCTTGTACTAAATAGTTCCTTGAGTGATGATGTTTGTGTTTTCCCTTAGAATACAATGGCTGGAGCTGGAGACATTGTTGGAGCTGGAGGTCGCACTGGACGACGCGGCAGGCCTCGTCGTGTCCAGCAACCTTCGGTTGAGACAGCTTCCAACACCGAAGCTGAAGGAAGCACAGCGGGAAGAAACCCGGAAAACAATGAAGGAGTTCAACTGGATCCCGCCATTCAAGCAGCTATTGTTCAAGCTGTGGCCACTGCTGTGAAGAATATTACCCCGGGAAGGTCTGCTGGAAGCCGTGAAAGAACTGTTGAAGGGGCAGGTGGTAATGGTAGAAAGGATGACGAGAGGGAGAGGGGTGACTCAAGTGAGGTAAGGTCTGTGAAAGATGATGATAGGAAGAGGGGCCTAGGCGGTTGCAACTATAAGTCCTTCAAAGGTTGTGACCCGCCTAAGCTGACTGGTTTAGGAGACGCAATCGCTACTCTTCAGTGGATAACCGCCATGGATAAGGTTATCCGCATTAGCGAGTGCCGTCCCGATCAAGCGGTAGGTTATGCTACTCAATCATTCGAGGATGAGGCTATGTATTGGTGGGAGAGTGTGGAGCAGAGGAAGACCCGTGAAGAGATCAAGGAGATGAAGTGGGACGATCTGAAGGAGTTAGTGATGATGAAGTTCTGTGCTGACGCCGAGGTTGAAAGGGCGGAGATGAAGTTCCTAAACTTGAAAGCTAGGACAATGACACATCGTGAGTACACCACCGAGTTCAATCGAATGTCTTGGTTGGTGCCCGATATGGTCAACACTGAGGCTAAAAGGATCAAGTGTTACGTGAGGGGATTACCACAGAGAGTCCGCATGTTAGTCAGGACAAGTAAACCTGCAACTTTCGATTCTGCTGTCGAACTCGCAGAAATGGTCTATGCAGACTTGGCTGCGGATGATGTGGTGGTGGGAGACGAGAAGAAAGAGAAGAAATGGGTCGCTCCTGCTAAACGACCCGGTACCCAGATGTGGAACCCTAAGAACAAGCAGCCGAGAGTTTGGGAGAACAGGTCGTGCAAGACTTGTGGCAAGGCACACAGTGGTGAGTGTAGGTGGGGAAAGGGTTCGGATACATGTCATAAGTGTGGAAAGATTCATGCCGGAGAATGTAGATTTGGGTCGAATGTTTGCTACAAGTGTGGGAAGGCAGGTCATTACGCTCATGAGTGCAGTTCTAAGCCTGCATGCTACAAGTGTGGTAAGACAGGTCATTTTGCTAGGGAGTGTACCGAGAGTGAAGCTGGAGTTAGTAGAAGGAAGGATGCCGATCAAGCTAGGCCAAGAACTAGAGCCTACATGTTGACCCAAGAACAAGCCAAGCAGATTCCGGATGTTGTCACAGGTACGTTTCTAGTGAACGGTGTTTCCGCTACTGTATTATTTGATTCGGGCGCAAACAAAAGTTTCGTAGCCACACCATTTAGTAAACTAGCTAAAATGAAAGCCTGCCGAGTGTCTGAAACTTTTGTAGTAGAAACCGCCAGTGACACTTCGGTTAAAATAACAAAGATGGTTAAGAATTGTAAGATAGAATTGGAAGGACATGAGTTCCCGGTTACCTTGTACGTTATGACCTTGGGAGGGTTCGATGTGGTTTTGGGTATGGATTGGTTGTCTGAGTTTGAGGCTCAGATAGTGTGTAAGAGTAGGATGATAAGGTTAAAGTCATTGGATGGTAGTGCGGTGACAGTTTATGGTGATAAGGAAAGTTCTAGGCTTAATGTCATTTCGATGATAAAAGCTGAGGGTTTGCTAAGGCGAGGGTGTGGTGCCTACCTGGCGTATGTTGTCAACGCTACGGCCGAGACGAAAGAAATGAAAGATGTTCCTATTGTGCGCGACTACCCAGAAGTATTCCCTGAGGATCTTCCGGGGTTGCCACCGGAGCGAGAGATAGAATTTCAGATAGATTTAATACCAGGAGCCCAACCTGTCACGAAAGCGCCTTACCGTCTAGCACCGTCTGAGATGAGAGAATTGATGTCCCAACTGCAAGAACTCCTAGACAAGGGTTTTATCAGACCAAGTGTTTCTCCGTGGGGTGCACCGGTTTTGTTTGTGAAAAAGAAGGATGGAAGTATGAGAATGTGCATAGACTATCGTGAGTTGAATAAGCTTACGGTAAAGAATAGATATCCGTTGCCAAGGATTGATGATCTGTTTGACCAACTGCAAGGTTCAAGTTGGTTCTCACGAATAGATCTCAGATCAGGCTACCATCAGCTGAAGGTGAAGGAGGCAGACATCCCTAAGACAGCGTTCCGAACGCGGTATGGACACTACGAGTTCCTCGTAATGTCATTCGGTCTAACAAATGCTCCTGTAGCATTTATGGACATGATGAATAGGGTGTGTCGACCGATGTTGGATAAGTCGGTTATCGTCTTCATCGATGATATATTGATTTATTCAAAGAGTGAGTCTGACCATGCCGAGCATCTGAGAGAGGTATTGGAAGTTCTGAAGAAAGAGAAGTTGTACGCCAAGTTTTCGAAGTGCGCGTTCTGGTTAAGAGAAGTGCAATTTTTAGGTCATGTGGTTAATCCGCAAGGGATTACCGTGGACCCAGCTAAGATTGAAGCGATAACGAATTGGAAGACTCCGCAGAATCCGACTGATATACGAAGCTTCCTAGGGTTAGCTGGCTACTATAGGAGATTCATCGAAGGTTTCTCCAAGATAGCCGCACCGCTGACCGGTATGACCCGAAAGTCGATAGTATTCAGTTGGGGAAAGTTTCAGGAAGAAGCCTTTGAAGAATTAAAGAAGAGACTCACGCAAGCTCCAATCCTTACTCTACCCGATGGCGACGAGGATTTCGTTGTTTGTGCTGATGCCTCGCATCAAGTGTTAGGTTGCGTGTTGATGCAACGAGGGAAGGTGATAGCCTACGCGTCTAGGCAGTTGAAGGTCCATGAGAGTACTTATCCGACGCGTGATTTGGAGTTAGCAGCTGTAGTACATGCTCTTAAGATATGGAGGCATTATCTGTACGGTACTAAGTGTATTATCTATACAGATCATAAGAGTTTAAAGTACTTCTTCGAGCAGAAAGAATTGAACATGAGGCAGAGAAGATGGTTAGAATTGATAAAGGATTACGACTGTGAGATTAAGTATTACCCCGGTAAAGCAAACGTGGTCGCTGATGCGTTAAGTCGTAAGAATGAGGAAGTCCTTGCAACAGTGAAGTCATACAAGTTGATCATGAACCCAAGTCTTTTTGAAGAAATCATCAAAGTGCAGTCAGAAGTGTTAGTAGATGAAGGGTTGGTAAAGAAAGAAAGGATTTATGGCCAGCAAGATGAGTTGATGGAAAACACTCATAGAGTTAAAACTAGGTTCGACCGTATGTGGATCCCACGCCATGGTGATCTTAGAAGTCGAATCTTAGATGAAGCTCATAAGTCAAGGTACTCAATCCATCCTGGAGCTACAAAGATGTACCAAGACTTGAAAAGAGATTTCTGGTGGCCAGGAATGAAGAATGATGTAGTGGATTATGTTAGTAAGTGCTTAACTTGCTTACAAGTCAAAGCCGAGCACCAAAAGCCTTATGGGAAGATGCAACCGCTAGAGATACCTGAGTGGAAATGGGAACACATCACCATGGATTTCATAACTAAGCTACCTCGTACAGCTAAGCAACATGATACCATCTGGGTGATTGTGGACCGTTTGACCAAGAGTGCTCACTTTCTGCCCATACGAGAGGCCATCTCTTCAGAAATGTTAGCAAGCTTGTTCATTAAAGAAGTTGTAACCAAGCATGGAGTACCGTTATCGATCGTGTCTGATAGAGATACACGGTTTACTTCGAGGTTCTGGAAGAAATTCCATGAAGCTATGGGGACGAGGTTGAACATCAGTACGGCGTATCATCCTCAAACCGATGGACAGTCTGAAAGGACGATCCAAACCCTTGAGGATATGCTGCGTGCTTGTGTTTTAGTTTTTGGTGGGAGTTGGGATGATCATCTGCACCAGGCAGAGTTCTCCTATAACAACAGTTACCATTCAAGTATTGGCATGCCACCGTTCGAGATGCTTTACGGTAGACGATGTAGAACCCCGGTGTGTTGGGGTGAGATTGGTCAGAAAGAAATGGGAAGCCTAGAAGTGGTTCAAGAAACGTCTTCAAAGTTCGATCAGATCAGAGCAAGAATGAAGGCCGCCCAAGACAGACAAAAGTCTTATGCAGATAAGCGGTGACGACCAATTGAGTTTAACGTTGGTGACTATGTGATGCTCAAGGTCTCGCCTTGGAAGGGGATTATCCGTTTTAGGAAAAGAGGAAAGTTGAGTCCGAGGTACATTGGACCGTTCAAGATTATAGATCGTGTGGGTGAAGTAGCTTATAAACTGGATTTACCCGATGAGTTAGAAGGAATTCATTCAACCTTCCATGTTTCTCATCTGAGGAAGTGTCTAGCTGATGACACGTCTCACGTGCCATTGATGAACATTGAGGTTGATGAACAATTGAACTACATCGAGCAACCAATAGAGATCGTTGATCGCAAGGAGAAGCAGCTTCGTCACAAGATTATACCTTTGGTAAAAGTGATATGGAAACACCGCAAAGGATCGGATGCTACTTGGGAAGCCGAGGATGAGATGCGCAAGTTTTACCCTAGTTTGTTTATGTAATAGTTAGGTTTCGGGGACGAAACCTCTTTAAGGGGGGAAGACTTGTAACATCCTAAAATTTATAATGCTGAATAAAGAAAGTTATGTTTACTGATTTCGCGTTAATTATTTAATAGGGTAAGAAGCGGATCATGGACTTGGATTAATTGAGATGGGTTAAATGAGAATGACCCTTAGGTCCATGGGATTTAAGGGATATAAATACCCCCTAAACCCAAAAATATCTTTCATTCTATCACTTTTCTAACACACTCCAAAACACACACACACCACACAACTTCGCCGCCGGCCGAGGGAAGAACCGGGCAGATCCGAGAGAGAGAGAGAGAGAGAGAGAGCGATTAGTTGTGATAACAAGTAAACGGAATCCAAACAAGCTCAAAAAGGTATGATTCTTGATCTTTGAAGTTTAAAGATCCGAGCTTTATAGCGTATATACGACCGAAAATGGTTGGGAAACGTAGTGGGTGATGTCGAACCATAACAAGGGTGTTAAAATCGCCCAAAATGCTAGACAGAAATCAAAGCCGTGGCTGATCTGGGCAACTTCACCTGCAACTGGGCAACTTCGCCTTCAAAGCGATAACTTCGCCTTCAAAGCGATAACTTCGCCTGAGGCCAAGTTCGCCTAATTGATAACTTCGCTTACGGCCAAGTTCGCCTAACTGGTAACTTCGCCTAAAGCCAAGTTCGCCTGATAACTTCGCCTAGAGCTAAGTTCGCCTAAGGTTTAACTTCGCCTAAAGCCAAGTTCGCTTGATAACTTCGCTTACGGCCAAGTTCGCCTAACTGGTAACGTCGCCTAAAGCCAAGTTCGCCTGATAACTTCGCCTAGAGCTAAGTTCGCCTGAGGTTTAACTTCGCCTAAAGCCAAGTTCGCCTGATAACTTCGCCTAAAGCTAAGTTCGCCTAAGGTTTAACTTCGCTTAAAGTCAAGTTCGTTTAGGAAATGAATTAAAAATCTAATGAAAAATGTGTTAAGACAGTTAATGGAAATAAAATTTTTCCAAGCTGACCTGGCAGCTCGACCCCAGCCAGGGGCTCTGCCCCTTGGACCCTGCTAGGGGCTGCCGCCCCTAGACCCCGCTGCTAGGGGCCCTTCCCCCGGACCCCCGTTCGTTGTGGGTCATATAAAGATATAAATACATTATGAGAAGTGATAGTTAATTGATACGTATACTTGTTATACAGTCAGCCGTGCACAACTGAAGAAAGGGATTACGATTAACGGTGAACGTAACCGTGTTCAGGTGAGTTTTTAGCCCCATTTATGTGTTATGTTTTCGGGGCTGTGTGCATACTCGATATGTTTGTTAATACGCTTATCCTAAGAGATAAGTGTATGCCTTATGTGAATGATGTGATATGTATGAATGATTGCTTTATGGTACGTGAACGATCTTCGGATATTGCACGTACTGTCAAGTTGTAACGCTAAGTATAAGGTAAGTATGATATGTATGCTTATGTGTATGAATGTGATAAAGTTAATAAAAGAAGGAAAGGATGGTTGTATGGTTACGAAAAGGGTACCGAGCCCTAATAATACTCGAGTTATGATGTATGGTTGTATGGTAACGAAGAGGGAATCGAACCCTACTAATATTCGAGAACTAGGGAACTGAACCCTACTAATATTCGAGGAAAGAGGGAAACCGAGCCCTAATAGTACTCGTGGAAAGAGGGAAACCGAGCCCTAATAATACTCGTGGAAAGAGGGTACCGAGCCCTAATAATACTCGAGGAAAGAGGGTACCGAGCCCTAATAATACTCGAGGAAGGAGGGTACCGAGCCCTAATAATACTCGAGGAATGTAGGGCGTAATGCTCTTTATAACGTAAGATATGAAGGTAAGTTAATACAATAGAAAGAATGAAAGTATGAAAGAATGAAAGTATGAAAGTATGAAAGTACGAAAGTATGAATGAAAGAATATAAGTTTATGTGTATTGTAGAGTGTATGATTAACTAGAACTCACTCAGCGTAGCTGACTTTTAGTATGCACGCAGGTAAGTAGGATGAGACAGCTCGCTTGAGGAGACACGTGGCAATGAATAAGAGTCTGGCATCTGAAGACTTATGATGTTTTAATTTTAATGCTTTAATGTTGAAAGACAATGGATGTTTTGAGACAAGTTATGAATTATGTAATGTTTTATGAAAGTTTTATATTCCGCGTAAATGTTTTAATTAACTCTGATATTTAGAACTGTGTTTATGAGTAAATCCAACACGAAAGTAGGGCTACCGGTAACGGGGCCTTACAAATTTTCTTTAAAAACTTCAGGACGAATTTTTGTTTTTATGCCAATGATGCCAATGATATAGACATTAGAACCAGGCTCATGAAACAACTGAGCCATAGGACTTAATGGTTGATCATGGTCATCTCCTTTCTTAAAACACTCAAATGTTTCTCTATTTTTGGTGGTTTAATACTTGTAAGAGTGTTTAAATTTGGAATGCTATCCATGATCTTTTGTGCTACAATACTAAATTTGTGTATTTTGGTACCAAAGGTACTCATTTATATAGATGGGCAAGGCTGCAATATTTCTTGTGAGCCCAAGAATTGGAGGTGCTAATTCGCCCACATGGATATTGATATAGCTTTTAAAGCATTTGGTATTCTTTGATTACGACAACAAACATATCTTTATAAGATGCTAAAACAAGTGTTCTATATTAATAATATGTATGTATGTATAGAGTTAGATTTAAAAGTGACTCCATAAAAGTGGGGGAAATGGGGAACATCTTTTTCAACCTTTAATTAATTCCTTACATTCTTATGATGCACCCTCAAACACTTACATCACATTATTTTGTAAGAGAAAAATAACTTTTTAAAAGAATCAAAAAAATAATTAAAAAGTTATAGAACAAAAAAAACAAAAAAATAAAAAAACCAAAATTTTACCTAGCATCCCCGGTCAAAAGAAATATTGAAAATTTAATTAAAATAATATAAAAAACGAAAAAATAACAAAATTAAAAAATATATATATCTAGCATCCCCCGTTTCAAAAAAGAAATCAGCTTAGCCTTGGGGTTCAGTTTAGCTTTTAGGGATATGATTTATAGGGGGTTTAGGTTTTTTAGGTTGAGGGTTAGGTTTTTTAGATAAATTTCGTGAGATAACCATAGGTTGGTTATTAATATATATATATATATAATTGTTGAATATACATTAAAATATTACGAAACGTGTTTTTTATATGTAAAATTTGAATGAGATTTATTGTTTATGTGTAAAATTTAATGAAAAGTGTTATTTTACATGTAAAATATTTAATTTTTACATGTAAAATATTTAATTATTACATGTAAAATCTTAAAAAACTGTTGTTTTACTTGTAAATGCTAATGAGATTTTAATGTTTTACGTGTAACATGTTAATGAAAAACGTTATTATTTATGTAAGATACTAAATTTTTACATGTAAAATCTCAAATAACTATTGTTTGGCATGTCAAATGTTAATAAGATTTGTTGTTTTACTTGTAAAATGATAATAAAAAATGTTATTTTACATGTAAAATATTAATTTTTACATGTAAAATCATAAAGAACTGTTGTTTTACATGTAAAACGTTAATGATATTTGTTGTTTTATGTGTAAAATGTTAATTAAAAGTGTATTTTACATGTAAAATCTTAATTAATTATTATTTTACATGTAAAATGTTAATGAGATTTGTTGTTTTACGTATAAAAGGTTAATGAAAAGTGTTTACCCCCAGCTAAAAAAACCTAAACCCGTTAAAAGCTAAAGTAAACCCGAAGACTAAAGTGAGTTTGAGTTTTTTTTTTTTTTGAATTGGGATACTAGATAAAATTTTGGTTATTTTTATTTTTTTAATTAATTTTTGAAATTTTTGAAAGTTTTTTTTGGACCGTGGATGCTGATAAACATTTTGGTTTTTTTTTATTTTATATTTTTTTGTTTCTTTTTTTTATATTTTCTTAATTATTTATTTGATATTTTTTAGGTTTTTTTTTTCTCTTGACAAATATGATGTGACGTAGGTGATTGTGGGTGCACCATAAGAATGTGGAGAATTGATCAAGGGTTGAGAAGTGTGTTCCCTAGATATAAGGCTGTTATTGTAGAAAATAAAATTTCATACTTAACGTGCGAATCAAACAAACTAGCGGTGGCAGTTGTGTAAATTACTTGAACTCGCCTTTTTCTACATAAAACCCAATTTCATCGATACCAACCATCAAACCCCAATCAAATTCACTCCAAACCCAAACAAAATGTCCCAATACTAACTACAATCATCGATCAATTTCACTTTTCAAGTGCAAATATCATTTCTATTTAGTTTTATTTGTGCAACTTGTCTGTTTATGGCTTCTATAATATGTTCTTAGGCTATAGTGTAATTATTTTCTCGACTAGAGTAATTTCCATAGTTGTAGTAGTTGTTTTGTATATAGTGTATTTAGTAGACATAAGTAGAGTAATTATTAACATGTTTCTAACTAGTTGTTTTTTGTGTGTAATTTTCTTGTTTATTTTCTCGACTAGAGTAATTGTCATAGTTGTATTAGCTGTTTTGTATATAGTGTATTTAGTATGCATAAGTAGAGTAATTATTAACATATTTCCAGTTAGTTGTTTTTTGTATGTAATTTTCATGTTTATGGCTTTTGTGATATGTTCTTACGCTGTAGTGTAATTATTTTCACGTCTAGAGTGATTGTCGTAGTTGTTTTTTATATAGTGTATTAAGTATGAATAAGTAGTGTAATTATTAACATGTTTCTAACTAGCTGTTTGTAATGTTAATTAAATAGTGAAAATGAGGAAGCGTGAAATAATATATGTGAAAATGACTTGTAGATATTCCAATGATGTATCATCACCTATTGTTTAGATATATGCAATACGAACTTGTGTGAATACATGATTGAATTATTAAATAGAACAAAAAGAGCATGGTATAATACTAGAAGTAACTACTAATATACATTATTAAGGTCTCTATATTGAAAAAAAATTGTTTGTTTATGTATGACAGTTATTGTTTGCACATGAGTATCAAAAAGGGCACGAGATTAAAGTTCAAACACCTTCAATAAAGTATATCACAACAATGGTGGATGCAATAGAAGAAACACTTTTTAAAGACAAAGGAAAAAACAAAAATGAAGTGAAAAACAAGAATGAAGTGCAAAACGAGAATGAAGTGGAAAACAAGATTGAAGATGGAACTTATAATGAAAATGAAGGTACGTTATTTGTACATAACTACACTATCATTTAACATGTTAATGAGTGTTGTTTCACATAATAAACAAAATATTTTACTTAATTTTGCAGATGATGATTACCACTCATTAAACTTGGGATTTCGAGTTGGAACAAACACACAAGAATATATCGATGGTTGGATTACTACACTAATGGAATTAAAATTAACAAGAATCTCAACCTACTTGGCCTCAAACTACATAAAGGAGTTAGAAGAAAAAAAAATCTCAGCCAATGACCACGCGAATATCTATAATTTTCTTTCTAGGTCTGTTTCATTTAATCTTTACTAATTATTTCATGTAGCGTTGACTTATGGGTAGTCATCTTTTTGATTTTGTTCACCTGGACCTTTCCTAAATTTTCTAGCTAGTATTCTCTCACTTTCATATGTACTGAAAGAATTATCTTGAGAGTTTGTGCGATCTTTTCTTGACACAATTCTTTTAAAAGATATATTAATAACTTCAAGGAAATTTAAATATATATTTATTTATTTTGTTTTTACAAGATTGCACAACATTTATTACAATTTGTATTGTTTACAACTACTAAGATTCTTATTTCTTCCATCGAATAATCAATTTCTTGATCTTGTTTTCCTTCATATTGTTTTCTCCTTTCTCCTTTTCTTTTTGTCTCTCCTCATCATCCAATTCTTCCTTGAGCATTGCTTTAACTATTTTAGTGACATTGATTTCATCATGAGTTAAATCATCTTCAATGTCATACATTCCTTTATAACTCATGTTCTGACGTTCACCTTAAGTGTGATCAAAGTAAGGTTCTTGTATTGTTGAATAATTAAAATATTCCTGTCCTTAAGGATTTTCTTCTAGATAAGTCATTACTTCTTTTCCTTTTGGCATTATTGTTTTCTTGAATTTACTTTATCCGACTTCATACGTGTTCCGACTTGGAATAATTTGAGCTAGCGGGATGTCAGAATCAAACGAATCTGAATCTTCCTTCATTGCTATTTGGTATGATTTTTCATCACTAGATATAGGAATTGAGAGTAGAGAGGTTCCGATGTATCATTTTCCTTTACCAGATCGAGGCTGAAATGATCATTTGCTAGATTGACGATCGGATATCTGTACAAGGTTATTTTAGGGATAGGAGTGTATTTCCTATCTTATCTGTATTTGTTTATATCTTATGCATAATAACTATGATCATTCAATTATTTCTTTGATATCCTTACATGGATACTAATAATTATTATTTACTTATTTCTGATCAAAGCCTATGTATAATTATATACCTAATTCGCTCAGATCGATGGCTCTGATATTAGTCTATCACACCCCGAATTAGGGCCTAGACGTGTGACCAATAGTTGGTACATGTTTTGTAAATATATCAGAGTTTGCGGATAATTTAGCTAAAGTCTTTATTATATAATAAAATATTAATATATATATATATATATATATATTTTGAAACATTAATTTATTTATAAACCTTTATTTATAATAATAAAATATTTAATTTATTTGGAAAGCTCCTCGAATAATAAATATCCGAGTGTTTACTTTATAAACCATGTTTAAATATTGTTTGCAATATTTTAATAATTAAAAACTGAGTCATCTCTACCTTGCGAGCATCTAACTCCATGAGTGACTATAATTCCTTGCTACCTGTACTAACTTTATTTTCTGAAAATGTTGAGAAAATACGTCAACGATGTGCTGGTGAATCGTTGATTCTAAAAACATTTTATAAATATTTCTTTGTCTGACAAGATAGTTTTCTTGAACAATCTAAGAAGAAACGTCTCTTATTTCTAGGATTTTCCACTTCCATACACACACAATTACGGTTCTCTGGGAACTGATGCCCGTTGAAGAACTTTTATTATGATCTCTAGTCTGTGACCACGTAGCCTTGATTGAAAGACTAGACAAATTATGTTTGGATCCAGACACATGTGTACTCGGTCTGAGTTGCATTTATTTTCTATCTTGTAAAATTAAGGATCACGTAATCCCTTAAATCTTTATTTGATTGACTTTTGTTTAGATAAACAACCCGTTTATATTGACTGAAAAAAGTTTAATGTATTCACATGTGATTGTCTGTTCCTAATGATGTGGTGATATAAGATCTAATCAGTGGAAATCTTCATTTATATTCCATGAACACTCAGTAAAAATTTGAGACCAATCCGACGGCTAGATCTCCAGGAATCGTTGTGTCCTTGTGGGTTATTTTCTCAAAAACGGGAATTGGAGAAGTGTGTATTTTTGATAGTGTAAGCTATGGTGTAGAGATGGACGAAAATGGAAAGGATTAGGGTTTAAGGGGTATTTATACTCCATTAAGCCTATGGAACTTAGGCTCATCTTTCCTTTTTGGTGCATAATTAATTTAATCTAATTAGCCTACTTATCCTTCCATATTTATTATTTTATTATTTTTTTACTAACTCAAGTAAACTTTTCCACCATAAATAAATAATATATTAATATTATTCTTAGAAATTTCGGGATGTTACAAAACTGGGTCATTTCTACCTTGCGAGCATCTAACTCCATGAGTGGCTATAATTCCCTGTTACATGTGCTAACTTTATTTTCTGAAAATGTTGAGAAAATACGTCAACGATATGCTGGTTAATCGTTGACTCTAAAAACATTTTATAAATCTTTCTTTGACTGATAAGATAGTTTTCTTGAACAATTTAAGCAGAAACGTCTCTTATTTCTAGGATTTGCCACTACTATACACACACAATTACGGTTCTCCGGGAACTGATGCCCATTGAAGAACTTTTATTATGATCTCTATTCTGTGGCCACATAGCCTTAATTGAAAGACTAGACCAATTATGTTTGGATCCAGACAAATGTGTATTCGGTATGAGTTGCTTTTATTTTCTATCTTGTAAAATTAGGGATTATGTAATCCCTTAAATATTTATTTGACTGACTTTTGTTAAGATAAACAACCTATTTATCTTGACTAAAAAGGTTTAATGTATTCACCTGTGATTGTCTGTTCTGAATGATGTGGTGATCTTGTTTGAAAACCTTTAAGAATGAATGATTGATTAACCTATAATAATATAGGTTTATATAAATATCCGGGTCATCTCTTAATCTGGATACATACCTTTAGTCTAGTTTTGATAGCTTTAAACCTTTATTGATCATTTTTTTGAATAAAATATTTTGATGTGAAATCTTTCTCTTTATTTGTCAATCATGTCTTGAGTTTCTTCTTCAAGAAGAAATGTCTATGATATGTTTCTTCTTCAAGAAGAAACATCATTTATCTATAACCTTGATATATAAAATCTTATGTTTCTTAACTATAAAGAAATCTTATTTTAATTATTACTTTAATTTGATCAAGGACTAGGCTATACCCCTGACTAGGGTCTTTAGCTATAATAATATAATAATAACTTAAGGCATAACTCCTACTTTACACGGGTATTAAGAGTTTAAATACCTAAGCTTGAATGAGCAGCACTTCAGGTATATATAGTCTACTAGAATTTAATTCGTCAGAACTTCGGAGCTTGGCATGTACTTCGAGGTTGGCACACAAAACGAGGTGCGCCGGTTGTCCGGACTTGTCGGCACATACTTCGAGGCAATTCGGTTTACGAAGATATAATTATCGGAATGAGGGCATGCTTTACGAGGTAGTGAGAGAAAGTAATTTAGATAGAGAAAGGTTTTGGTGTGAAATGGATGTGCCGTGAACCCCTTCTATTTATATCTGATTTTGGACTTATCGCGTATCTCGATGGGTTCCTGAATGCCAATTTTCATTTTTAGTCCTTTGCTTTTGGTAGCTTGTCATGTCTGGGTCTAACTCCCTTTGTCCAAAAATACTAAGGCGGCTCGCGGCAATGCAAGCGTGCGACATCAAAGCGCCACATTGCGCCCATCGCCCTTCGTCGTCGCCGTCGTCCTCGTCCTCATCCTTGCCTGAGCCCGAGCTCGTGCGTGTCGGGTGCTCCGCACCCTCCGCTAGGACCACCAGGTGCACGTTTGGCATAAAAGAATATTACTATGGAAACTCTTTTCCTTATAAAGAGCTTCTATTTGTTTCTTACTTTCCATGTGTGATGGGTTTTATCTTCCTTATTTATACACATGTGGAATGCTTACACTTTCTTCCATCTTTCCATTTGGATGGATTTTCCTTTCCCATTTTCTTTATACGGGATGAACTTATTTATGTAATATTTTTATTTCCTTATTCTCCTTTTATTTCCTTATTTAATTTTTTCCCATTACATATTTTGAGAATATTTTAGATCCTTCAACTTTACGAAGTTGTCAAATTTGGATCAAAATTTTTGGGATGTTACATCCTCCCCACCTTGGAATAAATCTCGTCCTCGAGATTCGTTGTGAGTGATTCCTTGCTTATTGTTTTGGTAACATATTCTTTCTAATGTGTTTCTTGAGATTAACTCAAACTGTCTGAATGGTTGCAATTCCCAATTTGTTGTTAACTCACATCTTTGGATGATGTATTGAGTTAATAGTTCAAAATAAGGAATTGTAAATTGCTAAGCACAATGGCCAGTTGTGCTTAACTATTTACCTTTTCTTTTGTATTCTAAACATTTACTGGTGTTAACTAGATTGCATCTTGGACTTAGTCTATCGAATCCTTTTAATTTATTCATCTTGAAAATTTTAGACATCCATACTTGAGTCACGTAATCCTTTACTTCACGATCTTGACGGATTCTTTTCGTTTATGTCCCATCAATTTTACCTTTGAACTTTCAAAGTTTGGATAATTGATTTTCTTGGAGTAGACATATTCATACGTCTTAGTTTAATTTATTCTCTTTATTTCATCTTTCTATAGATGATGATTAAATAACATAGTTCCTTGTATTTCGTAAATTTTCGAAATTTAACTATCTCTTTTCCTTTGAATATAAGCATTCTTGTGAAAAGACACAGTCTGTATGCTAATATCTTTCTATATATACATTGGAGATTTTAATACCCTGATATGATTACAAAATTATTGTTTAAAAACGAGATTACAATCAGTATACAAGAGCTAACTAAACTATTTGTTATTTCTAATGCCCTTGGATCTTGAACATTCATTTGGCATATTCTTCTATACTTTTATCCTTGATTGTCGGATGCTCCTTGTGCGTTTAACATATTTATTTAAGATTTTTCTTTCTTAGCATCGCTTTTACTTGCGTTGCTTGTGTTTTGCGGAAATTCTGAGCTGAGGTGTCTGTTTTCTCCACAACTGAACCATACAATTGTTTTCCTCTTGCAATTGTCTTCCGAATGACCGAGCTTCTTGCAAAAGGAACATGTTACTAACGGAATATTTTTGGTTGGTCTTAAACACTTTCGGTGATATCTTCTGCCACAGCTCTGACAGATTGGTCTTGTGAATTTAAATGACCCTTCCTCCATTTCTTTGTTTTTCTTTGTTTTCTTTTCCCCGTTTTCTTCTTTCTTTCCTTTGTCATTCTTATCATCTTCTTGATTTCTGATAAGACCATTCATAAGATAACCGACTAATTCCATGGCTGAATCAGCGGTTTGAGGCATATGAGATCTTACCTAGTCTATAATTTTCCGAGGTAAACCCCAGATATAGCGGGTTACTTTATTGGATTCAGGTGTTACCAAGTGTGGTACCAATCTACAATACTCATGAAAATTAGTATTTTATTCCTTGAGATTAGTGTCTTCCACCTTATGGTTCAAAAACTTAGTTTGAATAAGATCGGTTTCATGCATGGGACAAATCTTTTGTAGCACAAGTTCTTTGAATTATTCCCACTTCTATTGGTACATAATCTCTCTACCCTTTGACATGATTAGGGTATTCCACCATTCTAAAGCTTCGCCTTTAAAGTATTGAGAGGAGTACTGAATCTTTTGAATCTTAGTACATTGACTGATGATAACGATAGACCGATTTATTCAAGCCGTCGTAAAGTTGACATGGCACCTTTATCGCCATAGAATTCTTTTGGTCCATAGGCCTTGAAGTTTTTGAAACTATAGCCTTGGATTATTAAAAGTTTCTTGAATTTAAGATTGAATTTGCTCTCAACGTTGGAGCTATGAACACTTTCTTCATGATGAGAAGGATTTCGTATGGTTGAGTTCTAGCAGAATTATTTGAATGCTGAATTTTACTTTTGTGTGACCCTTCTTCATTGCATCGATGAGAGGAATCATTGCGATATGAATCATTTCTGGTATTTTGACAAGATATTGCTTAAGAATATCCTTGTTGCTTCTTTGAATTAATGTTTCATCATTATTCTCTTGATTGTTTAGGTTTGACATTCTGTAAACGGAATAGATTTTAGTATGAAAGGAATTTATTATTTTAATGATTGAATGTTTACAACAAATGTGTGACATTAAAACATTGATATAAGTACAAAAAATTAATTTGTTTATGAAATATTTATTTAATTCTGTCGCATTTCGAGGATATTTCTTTCAAATTTTTCTTGAGGTTGTTCGTCTCGTGATGGCACAATCTAGATGGATATTCTTTGTTTGAGAATTGATGTTTGGGATAATCGTATAAAACGATAATTCCACTATATCATTTCCCACATATCTTTATGATGGATGATGAGGTTCTTGTGAGACATCAATGCTTTATTCTTGTATATTTTTGAAATGTTTAGTACATATCTTGTGTACAAATAGACCATGAGAATTTCTATAATTCTCTTTTGAGGGTCTGTTTCATTTAATCTTTACTAATTATTTCATGTAGCCTTGACTTAGGGTTTGTCATCTTTTTGATTTTTCCCACATGGACCTTTCCTAAATTTTCTGGCTAGTATTCTCTCACTTCCAAATGTACTGAAAGAATTATCTTGAGAGTTTGTGCGATCTTTTCTTGACATAATTTTTTTAAAAGATACATTAATAACTTCAAGGAAATTTAAATATAACTTTTATTTATGTTTTCGTTACAAGATTGCACAACATTTATCACAATTAGCATTGTTTACAACTATTAAGATTCTTATTTCTTCCATCGAACAATCATTTCTTGATCTTGTTTTCCTTCTTATTGTTTTCTCCTTTCTCCTTTTATTTTCGTCTTTCCTCATCATCCATTTCTTCCTTGAGTATTGGTTCAACTATTTTAGTGACATTGATTTCATAATGACTTGAATCATCTTCAATGTCATACATTCCTTTAAGTGTGATCAAAGTAAGGTTCTTGTATTGTTGAATAATTAAAATATTTCTGTCCCTAAGGATTTTCTTCTGGATAAGTCATTACTTATTTTCCTTTTGGCATTATTGTTTTCTTGAATTTACTTGATCCGACTCCATACGTGTTCCGACTTGGAATAATTTGAGCTAGCGGGATGTCAGAATCAAACGAATCTCAATCTTCCTCAATTGCTGTTTGGTATGAATTTTCATCACTAGATATAGGAATTGGGAGTAGAGATGTTCCCATGTATCCTTTTCCTTTACCAGATCGATGTTGAAATGATCCTTGGCTAGATTGACGATCGGACATCAGTACGAGGTTATTTTAGGGATAGGAGTGTATTTTCCTATCTTATCCGTACTTGTTTATATCTTATCCGTAATAACTATGACCATTCAATTATTTCATTGATATTCTCACATGGATACTAATGATTATCATACACTTATTTCTAATCAATGCCTAGGTGTAATCAAATACCTAATTTTCTAAGATCCATGGCTCTGATATCAATCTGTCACACCCCGATTTAGAGCCTAGACGTGTGACCAATAGTTGGTACCTTTTAAGTAAATATATCAAAGTTTGCGAGTTATTTAGCGGGAGTCTTTATTTTATTATAAAATATTAGTATATATATTTTGAAACATTAATTTATTTATAAACCTTTATTTATAAAAATAAAATTTTTAATTTATTTGGAAAGCTCCTCGGATAATAAATATCCGAGTGTTTACTTTATAAACCTTGTTAAAATATTGTTTGCAATATTTTAATAATTAAAAACTTGTAAGGCCCTATTCCTGGTGCCTCACTTTGGACGTTGGATTTACTCATAAACACAGTTCTAAATATCATAGTTAATTAAAACTTTCGCGAAATATAAAACTTTGAATAAACATTTCACATCATTTAAAAAACTTGTCTTAAACAAACATCTTTCGTTTTTCCTATAAAACATCATTCAAAAATACATCATAAGTCTTCAGATGTCAGCTTCTTATTCTTCTGCCATGTGTCCCCCTCAAGCCAGCTGCCTCATCCAACTCACATGTGTGCATACTAAAAGTTAGCTACGCTGAGTGAGTTCTAGTTGATCAGGTAACATACATTCATGCATATACTTTCTTATACGTATACAAAGATCCATATTCAATAGTTTACCTGTTAGGTTTCTTCCTTACATTCATACGTACATACGTACATACATATATTCATACATTCTTTCATATCATCACACTATCATACTTTCATGCCATCTATTATGTCTTAGATATTTTTAGGGTCTGGTCCCTTCTGTCTCAGATATTATTAGGTTCTGGTCCTTTCTGTCTTAGATATTGTTAGGGTCTGGTCCCTTCTGTCTCAGATACTATTAGGGTCTGGTCCCTTCTGTCTCAGATATTACTTGGGTCTGGTCCCTTTTATCTATTCACTCTCTCATACTCTTCCATACATACTCTTCTTTACATACTCATTCCATACATACTACACTTTGTCTTTCTTGGCAATACGTGCAATATCCGAAGATCGTTCACATATTGATAAGCATTCATTCATAATATCAATAATTATAATTACATGTCACTTTCCATGACAATACGGGCAATATACGAAGATCGTTCACGTAATGACAAGCATTCATTCATAACATCATTAAGTATAATGATCACATCTATTATATGGAATACATTTACCACTTAAGGTAAGTGTATTAACATTCACGTTGAGTATGCACACAGCCCCGAAAAACATAACAAGGAAATGGGGCTAGAAACTCACATGGGTCCTGCTTCTTTTGGAATTGATTGTGACACATTTTTCAGTTGGGCACGACTAACTTTGAGGTTTATGTCTGGAATCACTTGAGAAGACCAAAACCATATCAAACGAACTCGGAATTGAGTGATTCCAGCGACCACAGAACCGTATCACCCTAATAGACAAACCCATCAGCTCTCCATCGCCGGAAACCGCCACTACAGTTGTCGGGAATACCAAAACAGTTGTCGGGATCTTCTATTTTAGCTGTTATAGTTTTGTTGTTATAAACCGGACTGTCAGACCTCTGATCGAAGATCTATTCGGTGGAATTATTCATTTTTATTCCATGAATACTTAGTTAAAATTTGAGACCGATCCGACGGTTAGATCTCCGGGAATCATCGTGTCTTTGTGGGCTATTTTCTCAAAAACATGAATTGAAGAAGTGTGTGTTTTTGATAGTGTAGGCTATGGGGTAGAGGTGGATGAATACGGAAAGGATTAGAGTTTAAGGGGTATTTATACTCCCTTAAGCCCATGGATCTTAGGCCCATATTTCCTTTTTGGTCTATAATTAATTCCATCTAATTAGCCTACTTATCCTTCCATCTTTATTATTTTATTATTTCTTTTCTAACTTAAGTAAACTTTTCCACCATAAATAAATTATAAATTAATATTATTCTTAGATATTTCGGAATGTTACAAGTCTACCCACTTTATAAGAGGTTTCATCCTCGAAACCTGCTTAGTCCTTGTTAAAAGGAATACTTCATGTATTCACATCTTTTCTTTAGCTTCCTGACTTATCGGTTTATCCTTTGTCTTACAATCACTGAGTGATGTTAATTAGTTTTAGCTTTTTTAGGTAGTTTGTCCATGAAGTCCTCGATGATACGCTTCCTAATCTAGACTTTGCAGGCGCATATCACTTCCACAAGCATGTTCTTCTTTCTTGTCCTTTAAATAGAAACACTGCACTTACTATCATTACACTTAGCACTGAATGAGCATTCCGTCCAATTACAACCTTTGGCAAATATTCTGCTTTGCAATACGTTCAAAACATATTAATTTCAAAAAGGAAACTTTTCCAGTTTCTCCTTAATGATTACTTCTTAAAATCCATTTATCTATTCCTTGAGATAGAACAGTCCTTGCAATTCTTGAGCACATCCATTGCATAACTTGTCGGAGAACTTTTTAAGTCACCACTTAAGCCTTCTTTCATTCTCAGCTCTGCATCCACATGTAGGGTTCATGAGTTATAGCTGTCCAAGGTAGCTTGATCATAAAGTCCATGATGATACATCTTCCTTTTCTTGACTAGTCAAGCTGCATATCAGGTTGCCTGATATATCATAACTATTTATATTAACCAACTTCATTTCCAGGCATGCTTTAACATTCATATGGAAATTAATTAAACCAATTTGTCTTTGTCGTTCTATATGACTTTCCTCTCATGATCATATGATTATCCGTCACATCACTAATCATTCATGTTCAGACTCAATTCAAATAAATGTGAGTCTAAACCATATTTATGCTTTCCTAACATGTCATTCTATCTTTTGTCCTTGGTTTTTTGCATCCTCTTGTTGCATTACTTCCGGTTTCACCTTCGTAACACTTGTTCTTGTCCGTGTAGGAAAAATGTCATATTCTTCCACAACTTTCACATACCATGGACTCGTCTTCATTTGACTTATACTTAACAGTTTCACTTTCATCAGTATCTGCCTTCATTATAATCAAATTCCTTCCTTTTACAACCTCGATGTAAACCGGCTATCTATGTCTGACAAAATTGATAACGACACTCAATGCCTTGTCACAGTCTTGCTGATAAACTCCTTAACTAACATTTCCGAAGAGATAGCTTCTTGTATTGGTATAAAGTGAGCACCTTTCTTCAAACGGTCCACAATCACCCAGATAGTATCATGGTTTCTAGCTGTACACGGTAGCTTAGTTATGTAATTCGTGGTGATGCATTCCCATCTCCATTATGGTGTTTCTAATGGTTGTTCCTTTCCATGCAGCTTCTGATCTTCTGCCTTGACTTACAAGCAAGTCAAACACTTACTGACATATCATATCACTGCGTTTTCCATACTAAGCCACCAGTAGTCTCCCTACGAGTCATGATACATCTTGGTGGATCTCGCATGTCTAACGAATCCACATGCGACCAAATTTGATTCTCACATCATAAGTATTATCTTTCAGATCTCTATGTAACCTGATAATTCATTACTTTTTCATCTTGCTCTCATTCTTTATAACTTCTATTGCGTCTCGCAGATCTCGCTCATGAAATCTGAAGTACTAACCAATTTATACAACTTAATCTTCATGATAACCTCTCCACCTTTACGACTTAGTGCATCAGTGACCTCGATAGTCTCACCCGAATAATACTTGTTTTCATAATCATAATCCTTTATCAGCCTTACCCATCTTCTTGCCTCGTATTCCATTCTTTCTGCTTGAAGAGATATCCAAACTCTTATGACATGTATTAATGGTACAACTTGAAAACCTAGCATATGGTTACTCTTTCTTCAGCGTTTCCAACATGTCTTCCAAGTGTTCAGCATGGTCAGACTTATCAAAACTATTGTCTATGAAAGCAATGACATATTTGTCATAATATCGGATGACATGTCCTATTCATCATAACCATAAATGTTTCTTGAGCATTCGTCTATTCAAACGATATCATGAGAAACTCTTAGTATTCATATCATATTTGAAATGTTGTCTTAGGGATGTCTGCCTCTTTCACTTTCAACTGATGATAGCCTGCTCGGAAGTCTATTTGTGAGGACCAACTCGCACCTGGCATTTGATTAAACAATTTATCCATTTGTGGCAATGAAAATCTATTCTTCACTGTAAGCTTGTTCAACTCTCAATAATCTATACACGTTCTCATAATTCCGTCTTTCTCCTTCACGAACATCACCGGTACACCCCGCATGGAAATACTCATCATAAAAACACCTTCGTCGAGGAGTTCTTGCAGTTGGGACATTAACCCTTCCATCTCGAACGGTGCCAGGCGGTAAGGTGCCTTCGCGACGGGTTGTGCTCCTGGTATTACTTCTTTTGAGAATTCTACTCTTCGTTCTGGTGGTAACCCTGGAAGGTCCTATGGGGACACTTCTGGATAGTCAAACACTATAGGAACATCTGTTATTTCTTTCATCTCGGCCGTAGCTTTGACAACATATACAAAGTAGGCATTCTACTCTCGCGTTAACAAACCTTCGGCTTTTATCATCGAAATGACGTTAAGCCCTGAACTTTCCTTATTATCATAAACCATCACTGTACCGCCATCCAAAGACTCCAACCTTATCAAATTACTCTTACATGCTATGTGAGCCTCATACTCAAATGGCAAATCCATTCCCAAACGACATCGAACTCTCTTAAGGTCAGGAAATATGAGTAACAAGGAACCCCTCTAGTTCTATCTTACAATTCTTAATCATTCTCATACTTTAACGAAGGTCCATAAAGTCTCAGGTACACAACTACATTATTCATAGCGCTTTCCTTTCATGTTCGCTACACTATGTACCATCATCCTTTCATGCATGTTCAATTAGGATATCTTGACAATCACCTGTCCTTCTCGATCATCTCTGCTTTCTCATCGTTCGCTTCGTTACTCATGATCCCAACAAGTTCTCTTATGGAGTTAACTATTGCAGACATACTGCATATATTGACTCATTCTAGTTGGCTTATCTCTGTTTCTTTCATGTTGTTTCCACTTGGATTTCCTAGTTTGGCTACATTCGATGCTTTAGCGAACATTGTTGGCATTGTAGTGCGAAACAACTGAGAAACTCCCTTAGTGTACGTGACTACTAGCTCCAAACGTAATCCTTCTTCATTACTTCCTAAAGTTGAATTCCTACTGCTTTCGTATATCGCTTTGTCACGCCTTCTTCAAATAGGTGTCTGGTTGGCACGCGTCTTACCACAACGTCCAGTACGACCTCCTCGTGATCGCCCCTTTGTGCCAGTGATATCTCTAAGGAAACACAAACATTATCACTCTAAGAATTATTTAGCACATGATTCGTAAGATAAGTAGTTAATGACAGTGGCCAAGTGTAATTAACTCTTTACATTAGTCCTCGTTCTACATATTTCCCTTCATGATTTCACTTATGCTAGTTGCTACTACTTACACAATAATGCAAACATGCATATAACCAACATTCTTATCCCTAGCAATTAAGCTAGCATACACACATTCTTTCTTTAGCAATTAAGCCGAATTCCTTACACATTCTTACTTTACACATGAAATTAATCATATACTTTACCTTTACCAAGATTGCTTGAGTGACACATGGCTATCTTGAACTGGCATTTTTTTACTTAAGTCCCATTCTCTGTTTGAGTCAAAGCACGTAGGATGCTTAATTCTCTCGAACTTATGCGTTGATACCAACCTGTAAGGCCCCGTTCCCGGCGCCTCACTTGGGGCGTTGGATTTACTTATAAACACAGTTCTAAATATCAGAGTTAATTAAAACTTTTGCGGAATATAAAACTTTCAATAAACATTTCACATCATTTTAAGAACTTGTCTTAAACAAACATCTTTTGTCTTTCCTAATAAAACATCATTCATAAATACATCATAAGTCTTTTGATGCCAACTTCTTATTCTTCTGCCATGTGTCCCCCTCAAGCCAGCTGCCTCATCCTACTCACCTGCGTGCATACTAAAAGTTAGCTACGCTGAGTGAGTTTTAGTTAATCAGGTAACATACATTCATACATACACTTTCATATACATATCCAAAGATACATATTCAATACTTTGCATGTTAAGTTTCTTCCTTACATTCATACGTACATACATATATTCATACATTCTTTCATATCATCACACTATCATACTTTCATGCCATCTATTATGTCTCAGATATTTTTAGGGTCTGGTCCCTTCTGTCTCAGATATTATTAGGGTCTGGTCCCTTCTGTCTCAGATATTATTAGGGTCTGGTCCCTTCTGTCTTAGATATTGTTAGGGTATAGTCTCTTCTGTCTTAGATATTGTTAGGGTCTGGTCCCTTCTGTCTCATATATTATTAGGGACTGGTCCCTTCTGTCTCAGATATTATTAGGTCATGGCCCGTTCTATCTATTCACTCTCTCATACTCTTCCATACATACTCATTCCATACATACTCTTCTTTACATACTCATTCTGTAAATACTCATTCCATACATACTACATTTTGTCTTCCTTGGCAATACGTGCAATATTCGAAGATCGTTCACGTATCGACAAGCATTCATTCATAACATCAATAATTATAATTACACGTCACTTTCCTTGACAATATGTGCAATATCTGAAGATCGTTCACGTAATGACAAGCATTCATTCATAACATCATTAAGTATAATTATCACATCTATTATATGGCATACACTTACCACTTAAGGTAAGTGTATTAAAATCCACGTTGAGTATGCACACAGCCCCGAAAACATAACAAGGAAATGGGGCCAGAAAGTCACCTGGTTCCTGCTTCTTTCGGAATTGATTGTAACACATTTCTTCAGTTGGTCACGGCTAACTTTGAGGTTTATGTGTGAAATCATTCGAGAAGACCAAAACCATATCAAACGAACTCGGAATTGAGTGATTCAAGTGTCCACGGAACTGTCTCACCCCGATCTACAAACCCATCAGCTCGCCGTATCTGCAAACCGCGGCTGCATTTGCCGGAAATATCAAAATATTTGTCGGAATTTTCTATGTTAGCTGTTACGGTTTTGCTATTAAGACCCGGACTTTCCAACCTCTGATCGAAGATCTAATAAGTGGAAATCTTCATTTATATTCCATGAACACTCAGTTAAAATTTGAGACCAATTCGACGGCTAGATCTCAAGGAATCGTCGTGTCCTTATGGGTTATTTTCTCAAAAACAGGAATTGGAGAAGTGTGTGTTTTTGATAGTGTGGCTATGGTGTAGAGATGGATGAAAATGGAAAGGGTTAGGGTTTAAGGGGTGTTTATACTCCCTTAAGCCCATGGACCTTAGGCCCATCTTTCCTTTTTTGTCCATAATTAATTTCATCTAATTAGCCTACTTATCCTTCCATCTTTATTATTTTATTATTTTTTTACTAACTCAAGTTAACTTTTCCACCATAAATAAATAATATATTACTATTATTCTTAGAAATTTCAGGATGTTACAAAACTGGGTCATTTCTACCTTGCGAGCATCTAACTCCATGAGTGGCTATAATTCTCTGCTACATGTGCTAACTTTATTCTTGAAAGTGTTGAGAAAATACGTCAACGATATGCTGGTGAATCGTTGACTCTAAAAAAATTTTATAAATCTTTCTTTGACTGACAAGATAGTTTTCTTGAACAAACTAAGCAAAAACGTCTCCTATTTATGTGATTTGCCACTGCCATACACACATAATTACGGTTCTCCGGGAACTGATGCCCATTGGAGAACTTTTATTTTAATCTCTAGTCTGCGGACACATAGCCTTGATTGAAAGACTAGACTAATTATGATTGGATCCAGACAAATGTGTACTCGGTCTGGGTTCCTTATATTTTCTATCTTGTAAAATTAGGGATCACGTAATCCCTTAAATCTTTACTTGATTGACTTTTGTTAAGATAAACAACCCATTTATCTTGAGTGAAAAAGGTTTAATGTATTCACCTGTGATTGTCTGTTCTGAATGATGTAGTGATCTTGTTTGAAAACTTTAAGAATAAATGATTGATTAACCTATAATAAAATAGGTTTATATAAATATTTGGATCTTCTCTTAATCCGGATACAGACATTTAGTCTAGTTTTGATAGCTTTAAACCTTGATTAATCATTTCTTTGAATAAAATATTTTGATATGAAATCTTTCTCTTTATTTGTCAATCATGTCCTGAGTATCTTCTTCAAGAAGAAATGTCTATAATATATGTTTCTTCTTTAAGAAGAAACATCATTTATCTATAACCTTGATATATAAAATTTTATGTTTCTTAATTATAAAGAACTCTTATTTTAATTATTACTTTAATTTGATTAAGGTCTAGGCTATACCTCTGATTAAGGTCTTTAGCCATAATAATAAAATAATAACTTAGACAGAACTCCTACCTTATGCCCAAGATAAGTCATATGATATTTTAACATGTTCAAGCATCAAGACCCTTTGACTCGTCTTTTCTCATCGTTCATTTATCTTTTCGGGTAACTTTTCTTTTGATAAAACGTTTGTTTTCATCCAACTAACAAAAGACCTCAACCAATTTTATAAATTGATGGACTTTTGTCGGTCAATTTCTCTCTGACCTGTTTAAGGTTATAAAAGTCATTTTCGATACTTTTTCAATTACTGTATGTTTTGGTCAAAACTAGTTTTTGGGCAAGAAGACTTCTGTGTTTGTTTTGATATTTTGAGTGTACTAGTTAAACCCGACTCCAAATTCGATGTTTGGATTCTGAACAGTATCAGCTCGCTTAAATGTTAAAAATCTCATATCTTGAGTTTTATTCATCCGTTTGACTTGATTCCAACGGTTCTGTTTGTGTTTTCAATTCTAATTTACTTTATCAAAGTTTTTGGTTCATTTGTGTTGGATCAGTCAGCACGTTAAAGACTCAAGCTTCGTTTAATTCTGTTAGGCTATATTTAATGGTTTACGCTTTATGTATTTGGGCTTGGTTTTGGGCTATTCAATGTAAGCCGAACTCTATGATTTCGATGGGCTTGGTGTATGATTGGGTTTAGTGTTAGCATAGGTTGTTTTTGGTTGGCCAGTTGCAATAGAGAGAGACAAGAGCCTTGTAATCATTGCTAAAGGGCTTAAGCACCCAATGTTGAATAGAATGCGTCTTCTGAAGCACTCTAATGTGTTTATTGTGTTTGTTTGTATTACATTGAATCAATTCATTGCTAGATTCTGCCTAACAGCGGGTTTACATGATACCACATTGAAAGATCCTTATACGGGACTTACAATTGGTATCAGAGCCCATAGACCTATTCAAGGCTCGGTGTTAGTGATATCATCGATTCAAGGGTGTTTTTTGGTTGATGATATTTAAGGAATTATGGAAATAAAGAACATTCTTTCATCGTGTTCATCGGGAGTAGTTGAGATACTTTTGGGAAAGATCTGATTTGATCTCTGGTTTTAACTCAAATCCCATCATTCTCGGGATTTGACTAAATATCCAAGCTTACCAATTCAAGGTTTTCAGAGTTCTCGGTCAAAGTATGATCGTTCTCGGACAATTTGTAAGGGTTATCGACATATAGTGGTTGATCTCGGCCATATTTCTTTGTTCTCGGGCATTTTTGATCGTTTTTGGTCAATATTTCTGTGTTCTCAGGCACTGTTGATCGTTCTCGGCCACTTGTGTGGGTTCTCGGGCATCTCTGCCACTTTTGGGTGTTCTCGGTCAATGTTCTCGTGCTCTCGGTCAACTTTCAGGATTCTTAGGCATTTTTTATCGTTCTTGGCCACTTGTGTATGTTCTTAGGCATCTTGGTAGTACATGGGCCTGTTCTTGTTGGGCCATTGGGTTCTCTGTTTGATTATCTGTTATTGGGTTTAGTCTCATTGGGCCTAGTTATTGGACCAATATATCATAGGACTGTTCACTTGAACTATAGACAAAAATGGACCAATTAACTAACACATAGTCAAATGCTGCTTTACATTAAGAGTTGGATTCCATCATGGGAACTGCTACTCGTGTAAGCCGTTTATTGCCTCATGAGGGGTTCGTCGAGTGGAAGTTCCGATTCGAGAAGTATGTGAAGATGAAAGATGTAAAGATTTGGAGAGCATTGTACGAGGTCCTCAAATTATCACTTATCAAAGAGAGAATACTGATGAGGTGGTCGTAAAGTGTAACATCCCAAAATTTCAAATAATAATACTTTATATATTATATCTTATAATGGAAAAGTTTACTTGGGTTAATAAATAAAATAATAATAAAGAGGGAAAGATAAGTAGGCTAATTAGATGGATTAATCATGGGCTAAAAAGGAAAGATGGGCCTTCGGTCCATGGGCTTTAGGGAGTATAGATACCCCCTTAAACCCTAATCCTTTCCATTCCCATCCATTCTACACCTTGCCTACACCTTAAAACACACACACACCTTACTAGTGGCGGCCGAGAGAGAGAAGGTCAAGAACGAGCAAGCAAACATTATTTGGACAAAATCACTGTTATACAAGCAAGCTAAAAAGGTCAAGATCACGTACTAGCCCTAACCGTAGCTTGAGGTGCATCATAAAGGTATGTTCTTGATCTTAAAGGTTACGTTTTTATGAACCAATGATCATGAAACTCAAACCTAGAGTAGATCGGACTTAGACAAACCATAAAGTAGCAAACTTGATGATAAATGGACTTAACAAACTTATGGTTGTGAACGGTTTGATTAAAGGAAACCCTAACTCTAGTAAAGAACGTTTTATGGATAAAAGGTTCGAGATTTATGCCAAAAACGGACTAGATCTTGATGACGGAGCGTAGCGAATGTAAAACGACAAAGGAGGGTTGGGTTATTGGTAGTTAAAAGAGCCATCTCGGACCGATAACCGCTAGTATAGCCTAAAATGGATCTAAAGGTAGGAAAATCTGAGCTGAAAGTAAAATGGATTCTCGGTGACTGGGGTTCTCGGTCACCAAGAGTCCTCGGTCAGTTAGAGTTTTCGGTAAGCATGGGTTCTCGGCCACTGAGTTCTCGACCACCGAGTTCTCGGTCGGATACGGGTTTTCGGTCGGGTATGAGTTTTGGTCAACATGGGTCCTCGGTCAAGCAGGGGTTCTCTGCCAAGAGTTCTTGGCTGACCCAATTTCTGTTTGGGCCTGATCCTTGTTGGGCCTAAGTGCTTTAATGGACAAAGGGGCCTGACTTAACTAAACCCGCAAGCTTTAAGCCCATAACCCATCTAACTAAACAAGCCCAACTTAAATAATTATACGGTTAAATAATATATATATATATATATATATATATATATATATTCAACAGTTAGCCGTTCACAATTAAAGAAGGGGATAACGATTAACGGCGAACGCAACAGGATCCAGGTGAGTTTCTAGCCCCATTCCTTGTTATGTTTTCGGGGCTGTGTGCATACTCGATGTAAATTGTTAATTTCCTAAGTGATAAATGTATGCCCTATGTGATATATGTGAACGGTATGAATGATCGCTTGTCGGTACGTGAACGATCTTCGGATATTGCACGTACTGCCAAGTTATAATATTGAATATGAATGTTATGTATGAATTATGAATGATACGTATGTATGTTATGAATGAATGTAAGAGATAGAAAGGTAGAAAAGAGACTGGACCCTAATAATATCCAAGGCAGAAAAGGGACCGAGCCCTTTAATAATCTCGTGGCAGAAAAGGGACTGGACTCTAATAATATCCAAGGCAGAAATGGGACCGGACCCTAATATTATCCGAGGCAGAATAGAATATAGTAAAGTAGAATTTGAATTATGAAAGTATGAATGAATGTATGTATGTATGTAAGTAAAGTATGTTATGTTATTAACTAGAACTCACTCAGCGTAGATGACTTTTAGTATGCACGCAGGTGAGTAGAATGAGACTGCTCGCTTGAGGGGAAAATGTGGCATTGATTAAGAGGCTGACATCGGAAGACTCAAGACGTTTATGTTTAACATTATGATATTTTGAAAGACAAGATGTTTATTTTAAGACAAGTTATGGATTAATGTAATGTTTATGAAAGTTTTTATATTCCGCGTATGTTTTTATTAACTCTGATGAATTGAACTATGTTGATGAGTAAATCCAACGCCCAAATGTGAGGCACCGGTAATGGGGCCTTACAAGTTGGTATCAGAGCAAAGTTCAAGAGAGTTAAGCATCCTACATGCTTAGACTCGGACAGAGAAGGAGATTTAAGTAAGAAAAGAAAGAAGATGCCAGTTCAAGAATGCCATGTGTCACTCAAGCAAGCCTAGTAAAGGTAAAGGTATGATTGAATAATTGTGTAATATTAGAGATAAGATTAATTGATTTCCTTGATTGATTAACTGTTTAAAGTAGAATCACAGCTGGCCACTGTTATTACCTGTTAGCCTTACTATCCTTGTACTAAATAGTTCCTTGAGTGAAGACGCTTGTGTTGTCCCTTTTAGAATACGATGGCTAGAACGGGAGGAAATGTGGGAGATGGAGGGATTGTGAAAGCTGGAGGTCGCACTGGACGTTGTGGCAGGCCTCTTCGTGTTCAACGACCTTCGGTCGAAACAGCTTCCAACACCGGAGATGAAAAAAGCGTAGCTGGAAGAGACCCGAACAACAACGAAGAGGTTCAACTGGATCCCGCAATTTAAGCAGCTATTGTTCAAGCTGTAGCCATTGCTGTGAAGAATATGACTTCTGGAGGGTCTGCTGGAAGCCGTGAAAGAACTGCTGAAGGAACGGGCGGGATGGTAGGAGAGATTAGGAAGACGAGAGGGAGGCCTCGAGTGGGGTTAAGTATGTGAAAGCCGGTGACAGGAAAAGAGGCCGAGGTGGGTGCAACTATAAGTCCTTCAAAGGATGTGACCTGTTAGTGCATGGTTTTGCGTCTAGAGTCTTTGTATTTATCGTTAATGTTTTATTTATTAGTTAATGTAATATTTAATGTTTATTATTAACTAGTTCGTTAAGGTTAAGTCTAGTTCGCTAGGGATGTTAGCGAACTAAGACTAGTTCGTTAAGGTTAAGTCTAGTTCGCTAGGGATGTTAGCGAACTAAGACATTATTATGTATACCCTCCTGATTCGTTAGGGGATGTTAACAAATCAGGGGGTGGTTCGTTATGTTAAATTATGTAACGAAGGGGAAGCTGGTTCGCTAGGGGATGTTAGCGAACCAGGTCGCCTTCTATATATAGTGAACCACTGTTCACTTTAATGTAAGTTTTTGGAGAAAAGTTTTTCAAAAGTAATTTTGAGTAATTGCTCTCTCTCAAGCTTCACCTTAACATTATTCGTTTAATCTATTGATAATATATACACATATGTAACATTAAATCAAGGTAAATTATGAGCTAGATCTTTAATAGTGGTAATTGGATATTCACAGATCTGAGATCTGTTTATTGTTATTGATTGACTGTTATTTCGGGATCCAACAAGTGGTATCAGAGCTGTTGGTGCTCTTTACACTTGATTTGGTGTGTTAATTGTTATTGTTATCAAGTTTTTCAGTTTGTGTTTGATTTTGAATCAATTTGTGTTTGAATTGATTGAATTATGGACGAATTGGATTGAATTCGTGTTGGTTAAGGTATTGTAGTGGTTTGGATTAGAGGAATTGAGGTTTGGATTGGATTTGTGTGTTTTGGTTTTGGTTTTGGTTTAAGTCCGAAACAGGGGTTTGTTTTTGATCAAATTGGTTTGGTTATTGATGTTAATCGATTACGAGGTTGTGTGTATTGGATTCGGAATTGGTTTACGAGGAGTTTAATAGGTAATTTGTGCAATTTGGTTGAGAAACGAAGTAGTATTACAGATTTGGTATTGTTGGGTTTCTGGGTTTAATCTTCAAATTTTCTGGAAAACTTGTTTGAAGATTTGAAGATTTGAAGATGAACGTAATTCGTTATCTTCTTCCTGGTGATTCGCTATATGTTTTCTGGTGATTCGTTATCAACAGTGTTACTTCACTATCTAGTTCGTTAATCAATTCGTGTGAGTTATTGATTCGTGTTATCTAGTTCGTTAACTAGATTAACCGATTTGTGTGACACGTGTTCTTCTTGGGATTTGTGTCACAACAACCTTTGCCACGTGGCATAAGGTGTCAGAGTTTGTTACAAACGGTTGTAACAACCTGATTCGCTATAGTGTGATTCGCTAATCAACTGTAGCTGATTCGTTATATTAATTCGCTAACACATTTCTTAGTGATTCGTTACTGATTATCATCTGATTCGCTAAACTAATCCTTTGTGATTCGTTTGGTCGATTCATTATGTTGACTTGTGATTCGCTAAGTTGAATTGTGATTCGCTAAACCTTCATCTCATTCGTTATCTGTTTGGCCATTTGGGTGATTCGTTAACTTTATTCGTGATTTGTTTAGTTGACTCGTTAAGTTGACTTTTGATTCGTTAAAACACTCACCTCATTCGTTAAGGTACTTCGTTACTGATCAGTCTTAACTTCGTTAAGGATTGATTCGTTATAACTATTCACAGTTCGCTACAACTGTTCACAGTTCGCTATAACTGTTCACTGATTCGTTAAGCTATTTCATTATTTGATTCGTTAAACACTTAAATTTTCAAAGATGGCTGGTATGTATGCATTAGCGTCTCAAAACATGTTGATGCAACAGATGTTGCAATTTGATACCGAGATAGGGTCACATTCTAAATGTACAAGATTGATGAAGTTCAGTGACTTTGCCAAGTGGGAACCTCGGTTTCGTGCATATTTGGGATCTGTTCATCCTGACTGCTCATATTGTCTTGATGAAGTTTATGTTGCACCAATGATTGGTGATGATACTATTGGATATACTCCTAAAGCTGTTTCTCAATACTCACAAGAAGAGAAGAAAGCTTTAGAAATTGAGATAAAAGCATATTCTACTTTGACTATGGCATTACCAGAAAATATCTTTCATCAAGTTGGTAGTATCAAAAGATGTGCGTCTTTATTTCAACATCTGCGTATGAGAAGCAAGGGAAACACAGCTGAGAGTAAGAATGTGATGCTCAAGTTTCAGTTTCGAAACTATAATTTATTGAAAGGCGAAACAGTTGAAGAGATGACTACAAGATTTAGTCAATTAATTGCTGAAATGGACAAGATGAAAATGGAAATTTTTGAAAGACTCAAAATTGACACTATTAAAAGTGTGCTTCCAAGTTCCTACTCAACATTTCTAATGGTTTTGAAAGAGAATGATTATTTTCTGAATGAAGACTTGACGGCACTTGAATTTCTACAAAAGATCGAAGCTAGAGAATATGATCTTAAGTGTCAAAAATCCTCCAAAGAAAATCAAGATCCAGCTTTCTATGGTGGAAGTATGCCTCTTAGTTCAACAATCTCTCCAATCACTGCTTTTCTTACTCATGCTGCAAGTGAAAAAGAATCAGCTATGTTTAATGATCCAAAAGTTTGTTTCCACTCTGCTGGTAATTCGGGTGGTTCTGGAAGTTCAACTAATACCAATCCATTTGCTACACCACCTAGTGTTAATACGAAGGAAGCTGAGCAAAACTTTGTTTTTCTAACGGCTTTTATATCTTCATATGAAAACTTAGTGAGTAGTAAAATTGCCACAAGTGATTTAACAGATGAGGACTATGATCAGATAGATCCAGATGATCTAGAAATTATGGATTTAAAAAGGAACATGGCTATGATCGTTCGTAAAGTTAAAAGATTCATGCAGAGAACTGGAAAAGATCTTCCAGCTTTAAACAAGAAGTTGGGTTTTGACAAATTAAAAGTAAAGTGTTATAATTGTCAAGAATTTGGGCATTTCGCGAAGGAATGTGACAAACCAAGGAAAGAATACACTAGACCTCGTGGTCAAAGTCAAAATGCTTCTACACCACGAGGAAGTGATGCTGAAAAGAAACCATCTTCTTCTACAACACAAGCAATGTTAGCAGATGGAACTGATTGGTCACAATGGTTACTATGCAATGATGTTCAAGCAAATTTGGTTATGTTTGGGTTACATAAAGATTGTCAAGATGCTACTGGTAGTGCGATGTCTTCGATTAATGATTCTGGATCTGATTCTGATGACTCTTGAGACAAGCCTTCTGAATCAATGTTTGCTTGCATGGCTAAGATCAATGAGGTTAGTAATTCTATTTCTACTACTTCATTTGTTAAAGAATCATGTGTTGACTGTGAAGCTAACAAATCTAAGTTAGAAGCATTGAAAAATCAAAATGATAATCTTATAAGAGAAATTGCTTCTCTTAAGGATACTTATCGACAATCTCTTGAATCTCAAAGGAGATCTCGAGAAAAGATTGAAGCATTGTCGACAAGTAACCACGATCTCAAAGCCGAGTTATCTGTGAAAATGACCATTAATGACCAAAAGTTTCAGGAAATTTTGAAACATCGTTCTAAGATAACTGAGCTTGAGAATGAGGTTCTTGAATTGAAGAACAAATTGGGAAAATTTAGGAATTCATCTTTTCTGTTGAATGAAATTATTGAAGTATCTGGAAAACAAAAAGATTCTAAGAAAGGTATTGGTTTTGTTGAAATTCCACCACCTTTTCATAATGATTATAAAATTAATCCTTTTGCAAGAAAAGAAGAGGATTTGATTCAAAAAGAATCTGTGATTTCTGAAAAACCTAAATTGGTTAAACCTGAAATTGTCAAATCCCAAGTTGCTCCTCAAAAACCTCATGTGGAAAGTAAAAAGGTCTTTGTTGAAAATGTTGATAAAGTGATTATTGAAGATGTGTTTGAGCCTGAGATAATACACAAGAATAAGAACATTCCTAGTTCTAATCATATTCTTTGCGAACCTCAAGAGTTTGAGGAAGCTGTGTATGGTTCATTCAAATCTCAAATGAACAAGGAAGAAACTGTGAAAACCAAACCAGAGAGGACAAAGAAGTCAGTTAAACCAAAGATTTCTGACGAGGACTTAATGCGTTTCATTAATCCTCCGAGTTCTAAGTCTTCATCGGCTAGAGTTTTTAAGTTAAAGGGAATGGATACGATGTTCACTGAAAAAGATATTCCAATAAGTATTATCAAACCTGAACTTATTGAGAGTGTTTTTGTCAATGAAACTTCAAAAATTCAAGAACTTGAAAGTGTGTATGCTCAAACAAAAACATCAGTTCAATCTGATCCATTGACTAAGGCAAAACAATTTTTAAAACAATCTAAGAAGATTAACTTTGTGAAGTCAACTGGGACAGATAAACTAAAAATCTTTTCGAACTGTTCTAATTTAGTTTTTTATTTAAAGAAGAAATCTGAATTATCTGATGAGTTTGCTAAGAGCATGACAAAAAATGTGAGTCATCATCAACCATCTGAATCATTTATTCCAATTAATTCTAAACATCATCATGTAGACATGCGGACTTGTTTTTTATGCGGTCAACAAGGTCATGTTGTGAGGAATTGTAGTCAGCAGAACTATCAGAATCTTCATCCTTTTATCAAGGACAAATCTAAGCCAATTCCATTGGTCAAGGAGATCCTGAAACGACCTGTGTCATATGCTGATGATACTCATATTTTGTTTTCTGATGTGAATCCTCGGAAGGTTCTTCATGTCAATGAGACACACGGTCAAGTGAAACCAAAATTCATTCCAACTGAACCTATATGTTAAAACAAGAATTCAAACATTGTTCAGGCAGCTTATTTAAGACGAAAGTCTAGGAAGCCGGTAACTTATTCACAAGTGGCTGAACAACAATTGAAATCTGTTAAAGTTAATGATCAAAGAGAAAACCAAAAGGTGCCTAAGACTGAGGCCTAGGCTGCCTTTTTGAACTAATCACTTTTGTTTGTGTGTAGGGTTCATCCAAGACCATTTCTGGTGAAAACTGGATCATGGATAGCGGATGTTCTCGTCATATCATTGGGAATCTCGACCTATTAACCAACGTAAGAAATATTCAAGGGGGTTATGTAGCGTTTGCTGGGAATTCTGGGGGCATGATCACATAAGAGGGTGAAGTTTCAAATGGTCACATTACGTTTGAGAAAGTGAATTATTGCGACAAGGTTGATCATAATTTATTGAGTGTATCGCAAATTTGTGAAAAAAATACACTACGATATTTACTGACAAAGAATGTCTTATCTTGAAACCGGGTTATGTTATCCCCGAGGACATGGTTGTCATGAGATCACCACGATTAAATGATATTTATGTCTTAAATATGAGATCTAAGGTATCCACATCGATCGAAACATGTTTTGTCTCGAAAGCAACCAAGAAAGACTCGATTCTATGGCATCGTAGAATGGGTCACATACATGTCAAAAAGATGAATTATTTAATGGCAAATGACTTAGTTGAGGGTGTCTTGTTAAGGAATTTTAAGTTATCTGCTCACTGCGTTGCATGCAAAAAGGGCAAGCAGAAGAAGAAGACACATCCCTCTAAGTTATTGAATTCCATTGATACTTCTCTTGAACGACTTCATATGGATTTGTTTGGTCCAGTGAATCTTGCAAGTATTTCTGGAAACTGGTATTGTCTTGTAGTGACAGATGATTATTCAAGATATTCATGGGTGTTATTTATGAGTTCAAAAGATCAAACACCGGTTTTGGTACAAAATCTTATTACTAAGATCGAATCACTATATAAACAAAAGGTGAGGAGAATCCGTAGTGATAATGGTACTGAATTTAAAAACACCATATTGGATTTCTTTTGTATTCAAAAGGGAATTAACCGAGAATATAGTGCACCTTATGTACCTAAACAAAATGGTGTTGCTGAAAGGAAAAAATGAACTCTGATTGAAGCTGCACGCACAATGCTCGCTGATTCAAAGCTTCCTGTCAAATTTTGGAATGAGACAGTGAATACAGCTTGTTATACGCTTAATCGAGTTCTAACTGTGAAATGACTCAAGAAGACAAGCTACGAGATCTTAAATAATAGAAAACCTAATTTAAAGTACCTGGAACCATTTGGGTGTCCGTGTACAATGTTGAAGAAGGATTCGGGTAAATTTGAAGAAAAAGCTATCGAATGGTATTTCTTGGGATATGCATCTCCAAAGAAAAGGGTTTTTTATTTCACATCTGGTTGTGTTGAAGAATGGTACCATGAGGACTGTCAAAAGTACACAACTCCTCCTCAAGGGAAAGGTCCAGACTGGATGTTTGACTACGATAGTTTATTTAATTCTTTTACTCCTTCGACTGAACACATCGATGAAGATCTGGTTCGGGAATACTTTGATGATCATTTGACCATTCCACGATCTTCGAGTTCTAATGAAGTTGAAGCTCAACCAGATGCTCCAACTGAAGAATCTCAAGTTGTTTCTCCAGTTGCTATTGATAATGTTTCTACTTCTTCTGATGATGATCAAGCTGAAATTCAAGTTATTGATCTTGATAGTGATAATGTTTCATCTCCCGAGTTGGGTGAACATTAAACTAACTTATTTGATAATGTTCTTGTTCCTGAGAATCCCACTCTTCGGATTCATGGATATTATCCACAGGAAAATATCATTGGAGAACTTGATGTGGGCGTTCGTACACGTCATCAAGTTGCTTCGTCAAGTGATAATAACATATTGTGTGCTTACACTAACTTACATTCTTCGGGAACTGTGAATATTGCTAAATTCAATTGCTTTCTATCTCAAGTTGAGCCAACGACAGCTCGTAAGGCACTTGAAGATCCTTCTTGGGTAGAAGCTATGCAAGATGAATTACAGCAGTTTGCACGTTTGGGTGTTTGGGATTTAATAGACAAACCTGCTAGAGTTAAGAAAGCCATTCCGACTAAGTGGGTATTTAAGTGTAAGAAGGATGATCGAGGGGTGATTGTCAGAAACAAAGCACGTCTAGTGGTGCAAGGTTTTCATCAGCAAGAGGGTATTGATTACACAAAGGTATATGCTCCAGTTGCAAGATTAGAGTCGATTCGAATCTTCCTGGCTTATGCAGCTTATAAGAATATCAAGGTCTATCAAATGGATGTCAAAAGTGCTTTTCTGAAAGGTGAATTACACGAGGAAGTGTTTGTCCAACAACCACCTAGTTTTGAAGATCCTGATTATCCAGACCGTGTTTACCGATTAAACAAGGCCCTGTATGGTCTACATCAAGCCCCGAGAGCTTGGTATGGCACGCTCGCCGATCATCTGACTGATAATGGCTTCAAACGAGGAACTGTTGACTGCACTTTATTTAATAAAACTGTTGGTGACAATCTTCTTCTAGTCCAAATTTATGTTGACGACATTATTTTTGGATCTATAAACGACACATTGTGTAAGGAGTTCGAGAAGTCCATGCAAACAAAGTTCGAGATGAGTTCGATGGGAGAGATGAATTTCTTTTTAGGGTTGCAGGTTCACCAGTCTGCTCATGGAATTTTTATTCACCAGACTAAATATGTGAACGACGTCTTGAGCCGATTCAAGATTTCTGCCGGAAAAATCCCTTCAACTCCTCTTCCAGTAGGGCACAATTTATCACCGGATGAATTGGAGGATTCCGTTGATCCTACCCTCTATCGTGCCATGATTGGTTCTTTAATGTATTTAACGGCTTCTCGCCCTGATATTATGTTTGCTTTTTGTCTTTGTGCTAGGTATCAAGCAAGTCCACGGGTGACTCACCTAGCTGCAGTCATGAGAATTCTTCTGTATTTGAGGGGAAATCCAGACATCAGGTTGTGGTACCCCAAGGATGATACTTTCGTTCTTACTCCCTACTCAGACTCAGATTATGGAGGATGCAAGATCAACTTCAAATCAACGACTGCAGGATGTCAATTTTTAGGAAACCGGCTTGTTTCCTGGCACTGTAAGAAGCAGACAACGGTCTCCACTTCAACCGCTGAAGCTGAGTATGTTGCAGCCTCGAGTTGCTGTTCCCAGGTTTTGTGGATACAACAACATCTTCGCGACTACGGTTTGAAGTTTCTTACTACTACTATTTTGATTGATAATTCTGCTGCTATTAGTATCACCAAGAATCCCGTACAACATTCTAAAACGAAACATATCTAAATTCGATATCATTTTATACGGGACTGCTATGAAAAGAAATTAATCGATCTTGAGAAAGTACATACTAATTTTCAGAAAGCCGATCTGTTTACTAAAGCTTTTGACAATACGCGTTTTAAATTTTTGCTTGATTTAAGCGGATTGAAGACCCTCGCTGATATCCTTAAACAAGGATGACTATCTTTATTTTCTGTCATATCTTTCTTTTAAAATTTATTTTGGTTTTAGGGGGTGAAAAATCTAGAAAATACAAAAAAAGTGTGTTTTCGTTTGTATAGATAAAATTCAAAAATATTGTGATTTCTGTTCTTTAATGTTTTTCTTTTAAATATTTAGAAAAACCAAAAACATTATAAAACTTTGAAAAATAAAAAAGAATGTGATTTATGTCTTGTGAAGTTTATTTTGTTTATAAGAAAATTGAAAAAGACAAAAATATTGTGTTTTTTTTTTAAATTTGTACAGAGAAAAACCTAAAAGATTTTTGCAGACGTTTTTAGATTATTTTTTCGTTGAAAATTACGTCGGTTATTTAAGTTTGTGAAGCATGCTTGCTTGTCTTGGTCCTATGATTCACTTGTGAATTGATGGTTAGCCATTTATTTATAAACTTAAGTTAACTGGGGCGATTAAATTTATCTTTTCTTTATTTTATGCTCCTCAAAATTTTGAGTTTTTTTGAAGCAAAAAGAGAACATGATAGTACATTGATTATCTTGACCCCAAATTCAGCAAAAAGTAAGCTTAAAAGACTGTGTGCTTAATTGCATTGGTGCATTGGTAGGTCTTAAAACAACCCAGTAGAGTAAAGTACGTGATATAAACATAAAGAAACGCCAAATTGAAAGGGGTGTTGGTCTCTAGCAAAAGTCTCGGTGAGGATGGTAGAAATGTAACAACCAGTCATACTCAAGCCTTATATTTGTTGATCACCAAAAATAAAATAAAGCAAATAACAAGCGTTAAGATTCTGGACACTGTGAGTCTTTATGCGGCATAACCATCTGGGTATTCATAAGCATGAATATTTCACTCGCCTTCTAGAGCAAACCCAAAGTCATTAAACTTGATCACCGTTGTACTTCGTACAATTTAAATTACTGACTTGATCAAAATCCGCTGTTAGTCATACAATTGTTCCTCCCTTGCGTGCGTCTTAATACCATTAAGAAACGGACCCCAGGGGATACAATGTATGTACGCCGACAGATGGACTCGTGCATATTCACTCACAGTAAAGGAAACTTGGTGCATTGCTCAAAATTTCAAAAATAGGTATCAAAATTTTGATCAACAATATAATGGTTTAAGTCAAGTTGGGGTGATTTGGCAAAAATCAAATTAAGCTTGAACCGAGATTAGAGGCTGATAGTTTCTGATATTCTGTGCTTTAATTGAACTATTTAATCATATCACAAAAATATTTGAATGTGTGTTATTAGATTTATGTGGATAACAATACCAATGACCGACTTATCGCCAGTCATAATATCGCTGAAATATAAAACTGTGATGGAATGGCAATTTGGTCAATATGATTCTCTGCTCAAACTCAACAAAAATACAAAAATATGTACTGTTTTTGATAAAATCATTGAAAAACACAAAAAGATTGTATATTTTTAGCAGGACCGGATATTTTCTTTTGTAAATAAATTCTTTAAAATTTTACAAAATACCAAAAATATTTTCGTCTTCTTTGTACAAAATACTTAAATAAGTTTAAGCTATGTTTCGGAAATCTGAAACGCTTCTTAACGTATTTGGTTGTCGGGATAAAAGGATTTCTCGATAACCTAATTTATTTATTTAATTAATTCTTTAATTAATTCATTTAATTAATTCATTTAATTATTTAATTTAAAATTAAATAAAAGAATTTAATTCGTTAAAATCCAATTCGTTATTTATGGATAACGAACCAGGTGATTCTTTAGCGAACTAGTTTCTGGTTCACTAACCTAATTCGCTTCCGCACTCTGTAACGAATCATCCCTTCGTTATGTATATTTAACGAATCGCGTCACGAATCAAGATTTGATTCGCTACTTTAATTTGACGAATCATGTAGCGATTCGCCAACATAAGGTAACGAATTGAGTTAGCGAATGAGCCAATTCGTTAACTTTAATTTAAATGAATCGTCTGATTCGTCCAAGCTGTACCTTGGGTTGCGTGCTATGTTATATAAGACAAGGAAATGAACAGGCGTTCACTGTTCGTCTTCTTTCTTCATCGTTAAGATACTTTATTCAAATTTTCTCTGAAATCTCGACTTTCTTGTTTGGATATTTCAAAGATATATTTGGGTATCTAAGGTATAGTCGATCATGGCGATATAACTTTCGTCAAAAATGGCTATGTCTTGATAGTTAAATTATGAAATTTTAGGAGTTTAAGGGTTTCTGAAGTTTTGAAACCCATTTGTGTATAACTTATGTTCATAACTGTATGATTTTGATGTCATTATGATCGGAATCACATTCCGATACCCTTGCTGGGCTTCAATCATGTTTTGATTATTGTTTGCCGGGTTAATTATTGTTTTGTGTTATTGGTGTTTACTGTGGGTTCGCCTAACCTATGTAATTAAAGATTTTGAGTCTTAATCTCATTCATCTTCGATTACGAATGTAATTCCGAGTACAACGAGCTCATTGTTGTGATGATTCGACGATAGTTATGGCCTAATCGTTTCCGGGTTCATCTAGTTGACTATCTGTGTTCATCCTAATTTTGACCTTGACTTTTTGAAGTCAAAGAACAAGTCTTAATTATGACTATTCGTTAGTCTTAGCGAATTGGAACTGTTTCGTGTCCAATTCTTTAAGATTTTACACGAACTAGCTAAGCGAATAAGATGTTACACGAATCAGATTTGAATTCACTTAAAATATAACGAACTATCGTGTAGTTCGTTAAAATTAAATAGTAATTCGCTATGTTCAGTTCGTTAAAACATTTACTTGATAGCGAATCGCCTGATTTGTTATCTTATTATAACGAATCAGTATGATTCCCAACGAATGACATTTAAAAAAAAATTAATTAATCTAAATTAATTTCGATATTCATTTATTTTAATTATAGGATTTAAATCGTCTAATACGTAAATAGATTAATTACACATATCTTTTGATTATATATTCTGATATCTATTCTCATATTTGGTTTTATTTATACAGTAAAACATGGCTGATCTAGAACAACACAATCAACCGCCACAGGAACAACCTCCACAAGGACAACCACAACAACAAGATCAACAAGCTGAAGTGATCTTATTACCGTTCGATAAGAAGCACAACATTTGTGCTCATGTTGATCAAGATGTGACTGATTTGAGAACGTTTGGAGCTATATTGACTTTCTTACGACGTTCAAAGATACACTATGCAATCACTGCTAAACCTAAAGTGTATCTTAGTATTATCAGGAAGTTTTGGAACACGGCGGTATATGTTGAGGAAAATAATTGGGTTCGAGCTACAATTAATTAGATTCCAATTACGATTGATGTTGAGGTCATTCGTCGGGTACTTCAATTTGACGATAATGATGATTACCCGAGTGAATTTGACAGGACATTGGTTAGGTGTTTATTCACACGCTTGAATTACGGAGGTGATATTCGTAAATCTATGTTGAACAAGAATGGATTGTGTCCACCATACAAGTATCTGCTGCATGTTTTACTTCACTGTATGAGTGGACGTCGCGGTGGTTTTGATGAGTGTAGACTAAGTTTGCAATCGGCATTTGTTGCTCTAATCCTTAACAAGCCCTTCAACTACTCAGAACTCATCTTTGATCATCTGAAAGAGCAAGTTCAGCAAACTCTACCGTTAAAGAAGTTCTTGATGTACCCTCGCTTTTTACAGCTAATTATTCAGGATTTGATCCCGAACTTGGTGATTGATCGATCGTTGGTGAACGATGTTCTTGATATGGAACATATGAAAGCTGAAACGGTGCATCGTATGTTAATTTATAGAAAAGAAAAGCCACAAGATAAACGGATGATTGGTCATATAATCAATCCGGATTACGTATGTCCTCCTAATGAGCGCTGGATCCACGATGATTCGGATTCCGAGCGTGAAGGGGGAGAAGGTGGGAACAATGATGGTGGAGATGATGATGGTGACAATGATGATGGTGATGGTGATGGTGGAGCTGGTGAAAGAGCTCTTAAAGAACAACAGGATGCAGTCGATGCTGCTCTAGCTGCCACCATGAAAGCTCAGCTGGAAAAAAAAAGAAAAGGTAAAGCTGTAGCTACCGGTGAACCATCTAAGAAGCCCCGTGTGTCTGCTGGGGCTGGGGTAATCATTGGAACCCCACCACCACGTCAATCAACTTCTCAAAGCTCAGCGGTGCTGCTAACTACTAGCACTCCGATGCTTACCTTGACAACGTCGTTGGTGTTCCATGAGAGGCTCGGTCTTATTTCTCAAATGGCGTTAACCGAGATACCGAGGCCTCCTGCTGCATTGTCTACAGTATCTTCTGCTACATCAATGCGACCTCCTCCTCCGCCAACAACTACTCTTCCTCCACCTCCGCCTAGTGATGTCTCATTCATGAGAATCACTCGACCTCAAGGACCTGTTCAACCTGTTCATCCATCCGTATACAACTTGCCACCAGGTCGTCAAACTGAAATGCTGCTAAATCAGCTACATCAATATGAAAATCAAATGGCAGCTGACCGTCAAACTCAAGAACGACTCATGGAGAATCAACGACAAATGATGAGTTTTATTACTTTTTGTCAAAAAGAGACTAAGTCATTACGTACGATTGTTGAGTCTCAGGGGGTGAAATTAAAAGAACAAGAAGAGTTGATTTTACAATTAAGTTGTAAAGAAGATGCCCTCAAGAAACTTAAGAATGACGATGATGATCCTAACGAGTCTGATGCAGGAGGTGAGCCTAAACAATCGCATGGTTCATCCTCTGGTGCAGATGTTAGTGGCGGTGATGATTCGAACAAGCAGATAATTATTTATCAAGATCCAACAGCTGCCAAGCCAATTGAAATGATTGCAGCTAACACAGTGATTTTTGTTGATGGATCAGGGGTAGTTTGTAGTGTGGTAAATTGAGATGAGATAGAGGTTGGTGAGTTTGTGGTTAGATCCTTGACACGGGAGCAGATTTCGATTTTGCTTGGGCTGAATGACGATCAGTTGATTTAGAGACTGAGCCCGATGTCGAAGTGATCACTGAGGAAGAATTGGAAGTTGATCCGTTGTATATGGATACAGATTTTATTTATGAGGATGAAGAGATTGAGATGGAGTATGTGACAGCTGAAGAGTACCCGGACTTGTATCAACACGCAAACGTTGATCAAGGTGCTCCGGTATTTCATGAAGATGTAATTAAGGAGACTGAGGATGAACTGGAAAAGGTTGTGCAGCGAACAGTTCCTTCACTCAAAGAAGTGACTGATGATGACGTAGAAAGATGGTTCAAATGTCATAAAGTGGGTAAAATTATCAGTGCTTATCGTTATGTAGATCAAGAAAGAAAAGATACTGCTGCTGCTTGGATTGAGACTAATCAGGTGACTACCTTCAAGACTGTTTCAAAGGTACACAGTGATATAGTTTCATGGGCTTATGACTCTGACCTTAAAGTATGTATAGTCAAGTGGGAAAAGGGTGTCCAGTATTACGAGAGGATAATGGATGTTTTAACTCTACCGCGTTGGGATGTACGTACCCTCGCGAGACGTCCATTTATCAATCGTGGGGGTCACCGAACGGCTGAGTGGTTTCATCAACACTTACTGTTCGAGGTCAATCATGGCTTCAAATTCTTCAAGCCCCAGGTCCCAAGACGTAAGCGCATTGATGAGATTGATCCAAGGACCGGCTGGAAGAAACTTGTCTTGACAGTGAAGCCACCAAAGACAATGAAAAAGGTTCCTGTAAAGACAATGCCTCAAGATATTTATCTGTCTTTCAACCGTTGGTACTATGACAATCGTACTGGCGAGGCCGTTATTGTTCGTGGTCGAGGACTGCAGACCGAGCTCATCAAAATAATCAACCCTATGTGGTTGGTTAATTTATCAGAGACAGACAACGACGTGCTACACAGGAAGCAGATTTTGTTTGAACGCCAAGAAGATTACGACCTGGCTATGCAATTCCAACGAGTCATTCGTGTGTGTCACGAACATGAAATTCATAGTTGCAGAGACTGGCAGTCCAAGTTCTTCAAATAAGTTAAACACAAAGAGCTCAAGACGAGGGGGGTGTCTGTTAGTGCACGGTTTTGCGTCTAGAGTCTTTGTATTTATCGTTAATGTTTTATTTATTAGATAATATAATATTTAATGTTTATTATTAACTAGTTCGTTAAGGTTAAGTCTAGTTCGCTAGGGATGTTAGCGAACTAAGACTAGTTCGTTAAGGTTAAGTCTAGTTCGCTAGGGATGTTAGCGAACTAAGACATTATTATGTATACCCTCCTGATTCGTTAGGGGATGTTAACGAATCAGGGGGTGGTTCGTTATGTTAAATTATGTAACGAAGGGGAAGCTGGTTCGCTAGGGGATGTTAGCGAACTAGGTAGCCTTCTATATATAGTGAACCACTGTTCACTTTAATGTAAGTTTTTGGAGAAAAGTTTTTCAAAAGTAATTTTGAGTAATTGCTCTCTCTCAAGCTTCACCTTAACATTATTCGTTTAATCTATTGATAATATATACACATATGTAACAATAAATCAAGGTAAATTATGAGCTAGATCTTTAATAGTGGTAATCGGATATTCACAGATCTGAGATCTGTTTATTTTTATCGATTAACTGTTATTCCGGGATCCAACAAGACCCACCGAAGCTGACTGGTTTGGGAGAAGCAATCACTACTCTTCAGTGGATAACCGCCATGGATAAATTTATCCGCATTAGCGAGTGCCGTCCTGACCAAGCTGTGGGTTACGCTACTCAGTCATTCGGTGAAGAAGAAATGTACTGGTGGAAAACGGTAGAGCAGAGGAAGAGCCCAGAGGAAATCAAAGCTATGAAATGGGAGGATATGAAAGAACTGGTTATGAAAAAATTCTGTGATGACGCCGAGGTTGAGAGGGTGGAGATTAAGTTCCTAAACTTGAAAGCTAGGACGATGACTCATCGTGAGTATGCCATCAAGTTCAACCAAATGTCTAGGTTGGTACCTAATATACTTAACACCGAAGCAAAGAGAATCAAGTGCTATGTGAGGGGGTTGCCAAAGAAAGTCCGCATACTAGTCTGGGAAAGTAAACCTGCTACCTTTGACTTTGTTGTCGAACTCGCAGAGATGGTTTATGCAGACCTGGCTGCAGATGATGTAGTGGTGGAAGGTGAGAAGAAAGAGAAGAAATGAGTCGCTCCTGTTAAACGACCCGGTACCCAAATGTGGAACCCTAAGAACAAGCAACCAAGAGTTTGGGAGAACAGATCGTGCAAGACTTGTGGCAAGGCACACGGTGGTGAGTGCAAATGGGGTAAGGGTTCGGATGTTTGTTATAAGTGTGGGAAGAGTCATGCTGGTGAGCGCAAGTTCGGTACGAATGCTTGCTACAAGTGCGGGAAGGTGGGGCATGACGCTCCAGACTGTTCTGCAAGGTCCGCATGCTACAAGTGCGGGAAGGTGGGGCATGACGTTCCAGACAATCTTCGGATATTGCACGTACTGCCAAGTTATAATATTGAATATGAATGTTATGTATGAATTATGAATGATACGTATGTATGTTATGAATGAACGTAAGATATAGAAAGGTAGAAAAGGGACTGAACCCTAATAATATCCAAGGCAGAAAAGGGACCGAGCCCTTTAATAATCTCGAGGCTGAAAAGGGACAGGACCCTAATAATATCCAAGGCAGAAATGGGACCGGACCCTAATAATATCCGAGGCAGAATAGAATAAAGTAAAGTAGAATTTGAATTATGAAAGTATGAATGAAAGTATGTATGTATGTAAGTAAAGTATGTTATGTTATTAACTAGAACTCACTCAGCGTAGCTGACTTTTAGTATGCACGCAGGTGAGTAGAATGAGACGGCTCGCTTGAGGGGAAAACGTGGCATTGATTAAGAGGCTGACATCGGAAGACTCGAGATGTTTATGTTTAACATTATGATATTTTGAAAGACAAGATGTTTATTTTAAGACAAGTTATGGATTAATGTAATGTTTATGAAAGTTTTTATATTCCGCTTATGTTTTTATTAACTCTGATGAACTGAACTATGTTGATGAGTAAATCCAACGCCCAAATGTGAGGCACCGGTAACGGGACCTTACATAAAGCCCGTCGAAATATACTTCGACACGGATTTTAAAAAGATTGAAGAGGATGAGAAGGCTCTTGCTACCTTAACAATGGCACTTTCACCTGAACTTGCCTTAGGATTCATAGAGCTACAGTCTGCAAAGGCATTTTAGGAAGCCTTTATTGAGGTGTATGAGGATATGAGAAGAAGTCGACAAGATCTGTTACGACAAAAGTTTAACATGTTCAATCATATGCTGGTAGAGTCCTTGGAGACACAACTTCAAAGATTTATAACTTTGGTCAATAAAATGCGGTCTGCAAACATAAATCTGACATCTATTGAAACAAATAACAAGCCGGTCAACCCTCTGCCACAAAGTTGGGACATGAATGTTGCAGTGATCAAGAAGACAAAGGATCTGGTTAGACTAACTTTGTCGGAGGTGATGGAAATCATTAAATCCTTTGACTTGGATAATAAGCAGTGTGCCATAAATCATGCTAACTCCTACAATGCGGCTGGTTACAGTGTTGCTTCAATAATGCTCTCATTTCACAAGATAACTTCTCTATGTTCAAATCCTCTCAGGGTCAGTATACTCAACCACAACAATCTCATAACAGCTTCTAAATATGCTCAAGGTCAATTTACTCAGCCACCACCACCACAACCTACTTCTATATTCTTTCAGCAACTTTCTCCTGCAACTAAACCTCAATCAACTATTGGATTCTCCAGTTAGTCTCCCACTCAGGTTCCTGCTATTTCAAAGGTGACTCAAGAAAACATCGCCTCAATGGCAGGTTTCATGAACTGCTACAATGCTTTTCTTGCTGGAGATTTGGTACAACCAGTTGTAGTTGCTGAGCTGGATCAAATCCATACTGATGATGTGGACGAAATGGATATCTCTTGGCTAATAGCCATTGCAGTGTTTAAAGCTAAGAAGTTTACCATGGGAACATGCAAAAACAACTGGAATATGCCAGCTAACCAGAAGGTGTGATTTAACAAAGACACTTTGAGGCGCTATAACTTTCATGAGCCGGGTCACTTTGCTCGCGAATGCACGAAATCAACCAAGGAGGGAAACAGGGAAAGGGCATTAGTTTCGATGAGTAGTGCAAGAGGAGAGAATGCATCTGGTTTAAATAAGGGTGAGCGGGGATTGGTGGCTAAATAGTTTTCTTGGAATGACTAGATGGCAGCACTCAACATCAGCAATCAGACTGCTAACTTTGCCCGGATTGATGTCACTAAATAAGGAAATGATGTAGAGGAGCAAGTTAAGGATCTTCAGTTTTCTTTCATGGCCTTCATTTCTTCCAGCTCATCCGAGGTAAGTTCTGAATTGTGCTCTCATTCTTGTGTTAATAAGGTAGATTTATATAAACTCACAATAGTAATCTAGTTAGAGAAATGGAGGGAATAAAACATGAAAATTTCACCCTTAAAAAACTCGAAAAAACTTTATAGATAAACTAGAGGGACAACAAAAAGATTTCTCAAAGCCTTAAAATGATTCCAAAAAGAAAATTGTCGAGCTAACCGCCGAATTAGAAACATTTTTGAAAATGCTGAATTCAACTTTAAGAAATTCGATGTCTCTAGTGCTGTTGTTGAGTCCTTGATTGAAAAGCAATTAAAATGGAAAGAAAACAAGGGTAAGGGTATTGGGTACAATGTGGTTCCTCATCCATATAATGACAATTACACTCGGCTTCCTCTTATCAAAGAAGAGGAAGAAATGGAACAGTTCATGCAGTATGGTAAGCCGACTGCTAATGGAAAAAGTGCTCTTGGTTAAGTCAAAGCCACTGAATCAACCTCAAGGGTGAACGAAACTAATGTGTTTTCTTCACGTGCGGATGAAGTAATTGTTGAGGATTGGACTAATGAGGAGGTTGATCTATCTATTTTGAATAATAAAGAAATTAACTCTAATGTTTCGTTAAATTTGCCTATTTTGAATTCTGTTGCTACAAATGTTTGTGTGGGCTCTGTTTTTTAAGAGCAAAGACAATTGTGTGGTTGATTTTTCAAAAACTTCTAAAACTGGTGGTGTGGTTTCAAATAAATTTGATAAACATAAAGGTTTGGATAAACAATTATCACCTAAGTTTTTTAAAGAAGGAAGTTCATGTATTCATAATTATGACAAATCTAATGTTAAATCCAAAGCGGGACAAACTGGCCCACACAACATGTCAAGACCAGGATTAGACTACAACGGTTTCTATATCAAAAGGTAAACATGTTTTAACTGTGGCATTCCTAGTCACACTGCGAGAAACTGCCCACACCGTTCGTATGTCCCATACTACGGTCATGATCAGAGGAATATGCCCCGTTATATCTTCAATAAATATAATTCAAATAAATCAAGGTATTACAAGGAAAATCCCTCTAACGGTGATTGGAAACGAAACAAGGCTGACAGGCTGAACTTCCATCAGACTAAGGGTGTGTTTGTTTGAGATCTGAATGGGTCTGAATGGGTTTGGAGTCTGATTCCCTCAGACATAAGACTGTTTGTTTCATTCCAAGCTCACATCTGAATGCTGAATGAGGCTCTTAACCATTCAGTTTTAAAACATTGCTGAATGGGAACTGAATGAAAAGATGACCTAATTGCCCACACATCATTCATTCCTTCTCTTCAGGGTGACCGAGTAATGCACACCACCACCATCATCCTCGATTTCTGTTTGATTCCACTCACAACCAGGTACGATTTCTGTCTCCCTACACTCGTCGATTTTTTTCCTAGCCTCTTGGGTTCTGCTATGATTTGAATAGTTCAGATTTGCAGATTAATTGGTCAATTAGGGTTAAAAATTGAAACACTTTTGTGCTATAAATATGGTTCGGGTTTTCGGGTTATTTTGATTACTGTTTACGATTTGTAGCAAGAAGGTGTTGAATTGTTGTCCTGTTTTTTTAATTAATTATAATGATGGTGTAGTCGGTTGTTTAGTTGAATTTTGGAATGGATAATTTTGTTGATTAAAGTTTTTGCTTTCAAAAGGCATAACATTTAAAAAATACATTATGCTCTATATCTTTAGAAGTTATGTTTTGACGTTTTGCATCACATGTAATTTGGAGATATCTAAAACCAAACCAGGGATGGATGCTGAAACAAAAATCGGTGGTTTGTGAGTGAAACTGAAAAAACTGATCTGTAACCGAAATAAGCGAACCCAAAAAAAACCGGTGGTTTGTGAATGAAACTGAAAGAATCATATAAAATCAACCGAGTATCCGTTTAGAGTTTTCTTTATATGATTGGAAACCTTGAGGAGTCTAGTTTCTGTAAAAGCTTAGAACAGAAAAAAGTAAGGTCATTTAGTGGGTCAAATCAGTCGATGAACGCAGCTGCGCAGAATGCGATGCACAACAATATTAGTTATCTAAAAATAAGTTAAAGGCGAATAACATATATTGCTGAATTAAATTGATTCCATTCACTATTGGAGAGTGTGTTATCGGTTTAAATGTACAAGTAAATGGGTTATGCAAGATCCTATATTATAATTAGTAAACGGGTCGTTTTGGCGCGTTACATGTGTAAATTTATCTTACACAATCTTTAGGTGAGAATAATTTAACTATTATAGTATGGATTAAACGGGATTTAGATCGGTTAAAAGTCGGTTTTTTGTATAACCTTTCCGTTGGTTGGTTTTAAAAAATTTCAGACCATAAATAACAGTTTGGTTTACGGTTTTAAAAATTTCAAACCATATAAAACCGAACCGGAACATAAGATTTTAATGTATTTTAGTTTCTTTTAATAATGTATATTAATTATTTTATAAGTATTTGCATATTTATTTAAGATATTAAATTTTGTAAGAAATAATATAATTGAAGTGGAAGTAATCAAGCTCATTGGCTGTAAATGTATGAAACTACTTCATTAATTCATTTTACTTTGAAGTGTGATAAACTTGTTTAAAATGCTTCATAGAACTTTGTTTTCACACAGTTCTCATCATTTTTATACACTTCAAATGTATATAACTTTATCGAAGTGGAAGTAGTCAAGCTCATCTGTGTAAATGTATAGAACTTTTTTCTTAAACTGTTTGGTTGCTTCAATGGATCAATGATGTGACATGTGAACTATATTGAAAGCAAATTAAAAATGTTAAGTTAATACTTAAATCTTTTAACTAGAAGCTATCAACTGCATATTATCCACTCATCATGTATTGACATATGGCTGCAGAAACACTGCACATGTCCTGTTTGTCGGGTCTCGTTACGTAAATATTTAACAAACAGTGCTCGATGCAACCCTTGTTCAGTTCAGCCGTTGGATTCTCATCAAGAGCATATGACAGTTATAGGATGGACCCCACCACTAATAGTAAACCACTGGCAACTGATAGTGTAAATGAAGCATGACCGAATAGCTCAAACATGATTACATGAACGATAATAATGGTACAGCAGCTAGCTCGAAAATCCGGTAAACAAACTGTTTGAAAGCCCGTCGGATGTTTAAGAACTTATAGATGTAAAAAATGCTTGCAGCAATTTTGATGATAAAAGATCAACGATGTCAAGGCCCAAGGATGTCTGTAATATTTTTAGGAACTTGTTTGTTTTGTCTACTACTAACATATGTAAATATTGAAAAGTCAGTTTGATAACTGCATAGATTGGTTTTTTTTTCCATAACTGTATACATTAATCTAGAAAGTTGACTTTTTTATATTGATTTTGTCTCAAGTCTCAACTTATGTCGTCTCAACTTATCCTGTTAGTATCATTGATCATATCGATCCAAAACGGTTGAATAATTATTATGCGCTCTGATCAAGTAATGGGTCAAAACAAGTTCATATAAACCTGAGATCTGTGATTTAGTTCGGTCACATATGCCGTCTTCGACGTAATCTGCCATGGAGTTGGCCGGATATTTGATGGACAGGAAGTTGAGGAACCGAGATGAGAAGAAGAAGGATGATGGAAAAACAAGTGTGGGTGGAAAGGTGAAAAAGACGGAGAAGAAAAGAGAAGGGGGATTTGTGTATAGTCGCCCCATTTGCAAGTGGTGCGATAGGAGACATTTCGGTAGATGTCTTCGACCAACTAACACAGTGGTATGTGGATTTTGCAAGAAACCGGGACACTCGGAAGCAGATTGAAGGAAAAAGACAGGAGTATGCTTTGAGTGTGGCGAGTAGGGACACTACAGTACTGAGTGTCCAAAGAAGAAGCCAACGGTAGTGACAGTTGGTGCAAGTGGCAGCGGTACAAAGACCGAAGCCAAGAAAGGAAACGCTCGTGCCTTTATGTTAGACACCCAGAAAGCAGCTGATATACCAGACGTGATCACCTGTACGTTTCCTATAAATAATGTTTATGCTAGAGTTTTATTTGACTCGGGTGCAAACCAAAGCTTTATAGATTATAAATTTTGTAGTCTATTAAATGAGCCCTTAGTTAAATTAGATAAACATTACGAAGTCGAAACAGCTGATGGCAATGTAAACAGAATAACCGAGGCTTTAGATAATGCCACAATTTCTTTAGCCAATCACGTCATACCTGTACGACTATTACCTATGACATTAGCAGGTTTTGATGTAGTTTTAGGTATGGATTGGTTATCGTTTAATCAAGCCCGTATCCTATGTAACGATAGAGCCATCAATATTCGCACACCCAATAACAAAACCATCGTATAACTGGAGATAAAGAAGGAGGAAAAGTAGGAATCATTTCCAAGATCAAAGCAAGTCATTGCATAGGTAAAGGATGCCTCACATTCATAGCCTATGTAACCAAAGAACCCGAACCAAAGAAGATGGAGGAAGTGCCAATAGTGTCCGAATTTCAAGATGTATTTCCTGATGAGCTACCAGGATCCCCGCCTGATCGAGAAGTAGAATTTAAGATCGACCTAGTGTTAGGAACATCACCAATTGCCAAATCACCTTATTGTCTAGCACCAACGGAAATGAAAGAACTAAAGAAACAGTTAGATGAAATTTTGGAGAAAGGATTTATACGACCGAGTTCCTCACTGTGGGGAGCCCCAATTTTGTTCGTAAAGAAGAAGGACGGATCGATGAGGATGTTTATAGATTACAGAGAACTGAACAATGTAACGATCAAGAACAAGTATCCATTACCAAGAATAGACGACTTGTTCGATCAGCTTCAAGGAGCAAGTTGTTTTTCAAAGATTGATCTTAGATCGTGTTATCACCAGTTGAAAGTGCAAGAAGAAGATATCCCTAAAACGGCATTTAGAACCCTATATGGACATTATGTGTTCACCGTTATGCCTTTTGGACTCACTAATGCTCCGACAGCTTTTATGGACATGATGATTCGAATTTGCAAACCATACTTTGACAAGTTTGTTATTATTTTCATCGATGATATCATTGTTTATTTGAAATCCAAAGACGATCATCAAGTTCATCTCAGAATTATACTTAAAACCTTAAGAAATGAGAAATTGTACGCCAAATTCTCTAAGTGCGAATTTTGGTTATCCGAAGTTCAATTTCTTGGTCATGTTATAAACGAGAAAGGTATTCAAGTAGACCCAGCAAAGATTGGAGCTATAACCAAATGGGAGAAACCCAAGACACCGACTCAAGTCCGAAGTTTTCTAGGCTTAGCCGGATACTATAGAAGATTCATTCAAGACTTCTCCCGAATAGCGGTCCCATTTACTTCACTCACAAGAAAAGCAATTAAATTTGAATGGGGACCGAAGCAAGAGGAAGAATTCGAAACACTAAAACAAAAGTTAACTAATGCACCGATTCTGGCTTTGCCAGAAGGGCTAGAAAACTTTATCATTTACTGTGATGCTTCGCACACAGGAATGGGAAGTGTTTTGATGCAAGGAAAGAAAGTGATTGCTTATGCTTCAAGACAATTGAAAACACATGAAAAGAATTACACCACGCATGATCTTGAATTAGGCGCTATAATTTTTGCGTTGAAGTTATGGCGACATTACTTGTATGGTGTAAGATTCACGGTATACACTGATCATAAAAGTTTGAAGCATATATTCGATCAGAAGGAATTGAATATGAGACAAAGGCGTTGGATGGAAACACTTAATGATTACGACTGTGAGATCGTATATCATGAAGGAAAATCCAACGTGGTAGCTGACGCCTTAAGTAGAAAAGAACATGAGAAACCAAAGAGAGTTCGAGCTCTTATCTTGGAACTTAAAATCGATCTAGCCAGCCAAATCAAAGAAGCTCAGAAGTTGACACTAGAAGAAGGAAATATTAAAGCTGAAAAAGAGAATGGTACAATTGATCAACTAGTTAAAGGAAGTGATGAAATACTTAGACTCGGTACAAGGATTTGGTACCGATGATCGAAAGTCTAAGAGATAAAATTTTAGAAGAAGCACACAAGTCAAAGTATATGATGCATCCAGGAAGTGACAAGATGTATCATAATCTAAAAGATGATTATTGGTGGATTGGGATGAAGAAAAACATTTCTTTGTATATAGCTAAGTGCCTGATGTGTTCAAAAGAGAAAGCTGAACATCAAAAGCCGTTAGGATTACTACAACAACCGGAAATCCCGATATGGAAATGGGTATGATAACTATGGATTTCATCATGAAATTACCTAAGACTTCTCGTCAAAATGATGCGATCTGGGTTATTGTAGATAGACTTACTAAGTCTGCCCATTTTATTCCGATACAAGAAACGTTTAGTATGGATAAGTTAGCACACTTATATGTCGAAAACATAGTATCCTTTCATGGTGTGCCGCTATCCATCATTTCCGATAGAGATAGTCGTTTCACTTCAAATTTTTGGTCAAGCTTTCAAAAAAGCTATGGGGACTCGACTAAACTTAAGTACCGCATATCATCTCCAAACTGATGGCCAAAGTGAACGTACAATTCAAACCTTAGAAGATATGCTTCGTGCCTGTGTTATTGACTTAGGAGGAAGTTGGGACACTCATCTTGCGCTGATGGAATTCTCTTACAATAACAGTTATCATACGAGTATCCAAGCAGCACCATTCGAAGCATTGTATGGGCGTAAGTGTAGAACACCTGTATGTTGGCCAGAAACAGGTGATAATCAGTTGTCAGGACCTGAAATTGTCCAAAGGACTACTGATCAAGTTATACAAATTCGTGAATTTGTTGGTGCATAAATGTCAGTAGTTCATATGTCTAGTGTCTGTAATCGAGTCTGTAATATTGTTTATGTATTTGTTTGTTTAAAGCGAAGTTGTTAACAAGTTCGCTTAGGCGAACTTGTTAACCAAGCGAAGTTGTTGACAAGTTCGCTTAGGCGAACTTGTTAACCAAGCGAAGTTATGGACAACTTCGCCTGAGGCGAAGTTGTCGTGTATTTATATAGGTTATGAATTATCGTTTTAGGTTGTTCAAGTTCGTGTTAGTTCAGGTTCGTAAGTCGGTTAGAGTTCGTGTAAATCAGTGAGTCAAGTGACGTGAGGTCGAGAGTCTGCAACTGTGATTATATCACGTGTTGAGTTATTAATATAACGTGTGTTTGTTCGTATCGTATTCGTGTGTTCGTGTGTTTGTGTTCTACGTCCGTAACGATCTACACAGGGATTCCGCACCTGTGTATATCGGGATATCTCGTGTGATCCGTCCAGGGAACCTACAATTGGTATCAGAGCGTTTGCTCGATTGTGTGGTTCGGGATATTCACGTGGGTGTAGAATTCGTCCCGTTTTGACTTTTCGCGGGACGTGTTTTTGGTGTTTTTGCTCATTCTAGCCTCCTACCAGTGTGTTCAAGCCTTTAAACCGTCAAAAACCTCGTTAAAATCCGATTTTCAGATCTGCAGAAAGTTGAGTTCGTCAGGCGAAGTTGCTGTTCATCAGGCGAAGTTGCCGTCAGGATACGTAGGGTTTCGGCGAAGATATAAGGAGAAGCGAAGTTATTTACAACTTCGCCTACCTCCTCAACTTCGCCTAACTCAGCGAAGTTCTCATCAAGTTCGCCTAGCTCAGCGAATTTTTCTTCAAGTTCGCCTACTTTCTAAGTTCGCTTACCCTAAGCGAAGTTATTCTCAACTTCGCCCAGTCACGCGAATTTAAGAAATATCCAGCGAAGTTATTACTTAAGCGAAGTTATCCTTAACTTCGCATACAGTACTGTTCAGAGGAAATTTTTTTTAACTTCGCCTACTCAGAATTTTTCGGGTTTCTTAGTCTTCAAGAAGGATGTCGTCGATCAACATTTCGGAGCTTGTAAAGATGGAAGTTGAAGCGGGGTCAGCTACAAAGGCCCCAAGGTTGCTGAAGGGAACCGACTTTGTCGTGTGGAAGGATCGGTTCATACAATACGTTAAGTACCAGGATGCGAAAATGTGGGTATGCATCCAAGATGGATATATTCCACCAGTCATGGAGTATGAGGGGCGAGACCAAATCAAGAAATACAGTAAAATGGAAGAGGAGGAGAAAAAGATGTATGAAGCCGAAAGCAAGGCTCACGCTGCAATCACAATGGCTCTTCCACAGGAGATCCTCCATACGTTCAGAAAGTATACATCAGCTAGAGAGCTTTGGGAAGCTCTTGAGAACAGATTTGAAGGGAATGTAGGTATTCGGGCTTCAAAGATAAAGTTGCTCAAAACTCAATTTTCAGTCTTTAAGTACTTGAAGAACGAATCTCTTGATGATATTATCACTCGATATTATCATCTAATGACTGAATTGAGTAACTACTCCATTTCTTACCGAGAAGAAGAGATTGTTGAGAAGCTTCTCGATGCCCTCCCACCAAAATGGGAGATGTATACTGTACTGATGAGGGAAGACAAGGACTTCCCTACTTATGATCTTGAAACCACTGTCAACAAGCTCAGAACTTTTGAGCTTAATATGGTCAGAAAAGAGACATCTATGGATCAGGTTCAAGATCCAGGCATGTACGGTGCTAAAGTAAACTCCAATTCAAGTTCAAAGACTGATTCTGCCGCCTACTACACGAAGGGCGAGTCGGGTGCCAAGTCTTCACAGGAGGGGCATATGTCAGTAAACTCAAATGGGGATGTTTGCTTTGTAGCCGGTGGATCAAGTGGTACTCAACAGACAGCAAGCAAGATTAGTGGATCTTCAAGTTCCTCAAGCAATAATTACTCTAAGATGCCAATGAGCGTCAAATCTGCTGAAGAGCAGTTTGGCCTCTATGCCTCGTTTATTGCTTCATATGAAAACTATATTCAAGGAAAGGTTGTTGATCCAGCGATGCTGGATGAAGACTATGACCAGATCGATGCTGATGATCTGGAGGAAATGGATTTACAATGGCAGATGGCCATGATAGTGAGGAGAGTGAAGAAGTTTATGAGAAAGACGGGGAGAAAGTTTGTTGGTGGCAGGCCAGGGTTCGACAAGTCTAAGGTGAGGTGCTATAACTGTCAACAAAACGGGCACTTTGCCAAAGAGTGCAGAAACGAGCGAGTTGAACGTGGTCTAGGCCGGTCTGCACAGCACACTGGGAGTAGTAAAGAAGTCAATGCCATGATGTCCAGGGAAGCAGGTGAATACAACTGGAACCTGCATTCGAATGAAGCTAGTGAGCAGGCAAATATGGCTAAGGTTGAGAATGAAGAATGTGAGAAGATTACCGGAGAAGAGAAAGCTACTGGTAAGGAAAAAGCTTTCATGGCAGATAACAAGGATCAACTCTCCAAAGTAAGTTCTAAACCTATTTGTACTAAATGTGAGAATTTGTCTGAGCAACTTGCTACCATAACTGATCAGTATGTTCGTTTAGATACTGAATTTAAAACTCTTAAAGAAGATCATCACTTTATGAAAGCAAGAGAAAACAGTTACAAAGTTAAAATAAAAGCGTGTGAAAAAGATGTTAAAAGCTTAAAAACAAAACTTGCTGAAAAAATTGAAGTAATTGATCTAAGTTATGAGGTTTTAGAAGAAAAGACTAAACTGATTGCTGAACGAGAAAAGCAGATTGCTGACCACCAGGTGAAAGTGGTGGAACTGAACCGAAAACTTGAGCAGTTCAGAAATTCCTCAGCTATTCTTGATCACCTTGTTAGTGGTCAAGATTCCTCTGCGAAGAGGGGAGGAATTGGTTATCACGAGGTTCCACCACCTTATAACCACAATTACACTTTTAACCCTAGTGTTCAGAAATCTGTTGATTTTGAAGTTCCTCAGACAGTTCCAATCAAGGTTACGAGTAATGAACCAAGTGTTAGTAGTGGCGAAACGAGTTCGCCTGTTTCATGTGTGAAAATTTCTGTTACGAGTCCAGTCTCATCAGATTCGGATAAGTTGTCCGAATCGGGTAAGACAAAAGAGAAGGTAGTGTTACCCACTGATGGAGAAAAAGATAAAACTTATAAAAAGAGTACTCCACTCAACCCGTACGTCCCACCTTATGTGAGACGAACGGCCGGTAACACAGCCTCGACATCCAAAACAACCTTTGAAAAGAAAATGGAGCATAGGTGATGTTTTAGGTGTAATAAGTTAGGACATCTTGTTGCAGATTGCCCTCTGACGCCGAAATTCAGAGGTGTGAGGCCTATTAAAACTGAGCATAAGCCTAATGGTAATTTTAATGCTGCTAAAAATGAAAACCCTTCAAAGTTCCGAAATGTAACTAATTCAGGTTTTCACATAAACAAACCTCAGTTTAACAATGCTAATAACCAAACCGCAAGATATAATACTTTCAATACACATAGGTTTGGAAGGCCTCACACTCAATTTCCAAGGAGATTTCCTAATAGGACTGACAGGAATTATCCAGATGCTAACTTTGGAAAGCCGAAGTACGGAATGTATAGATCCAAGACCAATTGGTCTTGGGTCCCTAGATTCTAATCCTTTGCTTTATTGTGCAGGAACAGTTGAACAGGGCTGCCCACAGTCTTTGGATTGTAGATAGCGGCTGTTCCCGGCACATGACGGGTAACAAATACTTGTTGCACGACTTAAAACCTGTTCAAGGAGCGAGAGTTAGCTTTGCCGGTGAAAGTGGAGGAAAAATTACTGGAAGAGGAACGGTGTCCAATGGAAAAATGACTCTTGAGAATGTGAACTTTGTAGAAGAGTTGAAGCACAATCTGCTGAGTGTGTCGCAGATTTGTGATAAGGAGTACACTGTTCATTTCACGAAGAATGAGGCGATTGTGTTGAAGCCTGGTTTTCAGATACCAGACGAGTGGATAGTGATGAAAGCTCCACGTGATACAAATACTTATGTGATGGATATGAGGTCTACTGAAATGGCCACGGAAGAATCATGTTTAATGACGAAAGCAAGCGAATCGGAATCCGAACTGTGGCACAGGAGGATGGGGCACATTCATCTTCGGAAGATGAACCACATTGTCAGGAATGGACTTGTGATGGGCGTTCCCTTGAAAAGTTTTAACTTTGAAGACAAATGTATAGCATGCAAGAAGGGAAAGCAACACAAGAAATCCCATCTCACCAAGAAGGTCAACTCTATTGCCAGTACTCTAGAATTGCTTCACATGGATCTCTTCGGTCCCGTATATGCAAAAAGTCTAGGAGGTACTTCTTACTGCTTGGTGATCACTGATGACTACTCGCGATATTCGTGGGTATATTTTCTGAAATCGAAAGATGAGACGGCTCAAATGGTGAAGAATTTGATTACCAAAGTTGAGAACGTCATGGGTAAAATAGTTAAATTCATCAGGAGTGACAATGGAACGGAGTTCAAGAATTTTGAGATGGAGATCTTCTGTCTTCAGAAAGAAATTGAACACCAATACAGCGCTCCGTATACTCCGCAACAGAATGGAGTGGCTGAAAGGAAGAACCGAACTTTAATTGAAGGAGCCAGAACTATGCTGGCAGATTCGAAGCGTCCTGTGATGTTCTGGGCTGAAGCAGTTGCTACAGCCTGCTATGTTCTGAATAGAGTGTTAACTGTTAAGAGACTTGGAAAAACGTGTTACGAGCTTATGCATGGAAGGAAGCCCAACTTGAGTGGTCTTGAACCATTCGGGTCCCCTTGTTCGATCTTGAAGACAAATTCTAAATTTGGCGAAGTAGCCGATGAAGGAATCTTAGTCGGTTATGTTGTTGGTACTCCCAACAGACGTGTCTTCAATACTTCGACCTGCAAGGTGGAGGTGGTGTGTAACACCGACATCACAAGTTACCAACCGCCAAAACCAAGCAATGGACCTGCTGAGCTTTTCGACTATGTTAAGCTTTTTAAGTCTTTTAACATACCGGATTTGGAAATTTCTGAAGAGGAAGAGAGAGTTGCGATGAAGATGATACTTGATGAGGAAGAAAATCTATTGCAAAGACAGCTGATTGATAAATGTCAACCTTCCTCATCAAACTCTATCGGTACCCCTGCTGCCTCGACTGAAGAAGAATTTATCTATCCTTTTCACTCTCAGCATGAAACAACCATTGACGAGATCTCTTCTAATTTGGAAGATAATTTGCATGTCGGTTCTGTTCCGACCACGAGAATTCATAAAGATCACCCTTTGGATAATGTGATTGGTGATATGTCCTCAGGTGTACAAACGAGAAGTAGCTTGAATGAACACACCTGTGTTTATACAAGCATTAAGGAGACAGGAATAATCAATGAATGCCTGTACACCTGCTTTATAAGCCAGATTGAACCGAAGAATTATCAAATGGCTTTAAAGGACAGCTCGTGGGTCGAAGCCATGCAAGAAGCGTTGGCTCAATTCGAGAAGATGGAAGTTTGGACTTTGGTTGAAAAACCAAAGAATGTGCATGCTATAGGCACAAAATGGGTGTTTAAGTGCAAGAGAGATGATAAGGGGATCATTATAAGGAATAAGGCGAGGCTAGTCGTTAAAGGTTTTAATCAACAAGAGGGGATTGATTATAATGAAGTGTACGCTCCTGTCGCCAGGTTGGAAGCCATAAGATTGTTTTTGGCGTTTGTTGCTTATGAAAAGATGAAGGTGTTTCAGCTAGATGTGAAGAGTGCGTTTTTGAATGGGAAAGTTGATGAGGTTGTGTATGTTGAGCAACCTCCGGGTTTTCCTGACCCAGACTTTCCAGATCACGTGTACAAATTGAGCAAGGCGTTATATGGATTACATCAGGCACCTCGTGCCTGGTATTCAACTTTATCAGATTACTTGCTCGAAAATGGTTTTGAAAGAGGGAAAATTGATAGCACGTTGTACTTCAAAAGAGATGGAAGCGACTTCCTGCTGGTGCAAGTCTACGTGGATGACATTATATTTGCTGCGTCAAAAGTCTCCATGTGTCAGGAGTTTGAAGCCGTCATGAAGAAAAGGTTTGAAATGAGTGCTATGGGTGAACTAACTTTCTTTCTAGGATTGCAGGTTGATCAGAAGAAGGACGGGATGTTCATTCATCAGACGAAGTATGTTCATGATGTGCTCAAACGATTCAAGATGGAGGACAGTTCTCCATATGATACTCCAATCTGCGTCAATCACAAATTGGGTGCTGAAGTAGACGGTGATGCAGATGTGGACCCAACTCAATATCGGGCAATAATAGGTTCTTTAATGTACTTAACTGCATCTAGGCTGATATAATGTTTGCTGTTTGTCTTTGTGCACGTTTTCAGGCAAATCCAAAAGAATCTCATTTGAAAGGTGCAAAGAGGATACTGCGGTATCTCAAGGGCAAGCCGAAGCTGGGGTTGTGGTACCCGAGAGGAGGAGACTTGGAGCTAGTCGCTTACACAGATTCTGATTATGGAGGGTGCAATCAGAGTCGGAAGTCAACAACTGGAGGATGTCAGTTTCTTGGTGGCAGATTGGTATCGTGGCAATGCAAGAAGCAGACTTCAGTCGCAATTTCAACCTGTGAGGCAGAATACATGGCAGCATCCAACTGCTGCTCTCAGGTTCTTTGGATACAACAACAGTTGCGCGACTATGGTCTGAATTTCTTACTTACTCCTATTTGCATTGATAACACAGCTGCTATCTCAGTAACTAACAATCCCTTGAAACATAGTAAAACTAAACATATTGACATACGTCATCATTTCATACGGGATTGTGCTGAAAAGAAACTGATAGTGCTTGAAAAGGTGGATACGCTTGATAATTTCGCTGATTTATATACTAAAGCGTTTGACAAATCCAGATTTCAAAACCTTATTGAACTGAATGGGATGATCAATCCCGAGTAACCATGCTTTTCTTGTATTTAAAAAAAAAAAAAAAAAAAAAACGTCATTAATCGCTTAAAATTATGTCGGTTACCTCAGTTTGAAGGACATGTCTTAGGATATGTTTGGTCCTTATAGAATATGAGGATAGCCATTAACCAGATGACTGAAAGTAACCGGGGCGGTTATGATGAGTTTTTATTCTTTCGCTGAAAATTAGTCGATCATAATTAGTTCGAAGGACACATACTAGTATGTGGTCGGTCCAGCTGATCCATTGGATCTTCGGGATAGCCGTTTACCTGAAGACTTTGAATCAATCAGGGCGATAGAATTCAAAATTTTTCTGGGAAATGAAATTATTTTTCAAGTCTACTACTTCGTAAGAAGTACGTTTGCTATGTTAAACAGAAAATTATCCAACCTTGGAAAATGATAGATATACTAACTTTGTGTGCTTAACTAGTGAAGTTATTAGGCTTAAAAGGCTTTAGGACAGTCATTGTATGTCATGGTAACTTTTTATGGTGCGTAAAAGTAGACGTGATACAAACTAAATTTACTTGATTTTACGTGGAAACTCCTTACGAGTTCTGCATGTCTTCATTTATATCTTTCCGAATGATAGGCAGAAAAGTGATTACCCAGTCATACACGAGCCCGTAAGTGTTCTGATTCCCGTGAAGATAGCGTCTCAAGATACTGCAGTGATCCAGATTCGGGACTTGCAGTTAATTTCTACTTTGAAGTCTATGTTTATTAAAAAAAAATAAAAAATAAAAAAATAAATAAAAAATTTGGAGTTATTGAAACATATTAGAGATGACAAAATCAAGACTTCACAATCATTGAGTAAGAGAGAAGAACGGGAAGCAGATCAAGAATACTTACAAGTTTAATCAGACACTATGGGTCGAAGTCAATTCGGGGTGACTTGGGGAAAGCCAAATACGCTTTGAGAATAGATAGGAGGCATCAAAATCTCTGAGTTGTTGCCCACTTAAATTTTGAGGCTTAATCGAACCTAACTCGTATCACAGAAACGATGAAAACCACTTTAAGTTATACCTGCTTACAACCTGTCTCCATATGTCATAATACAGCTAAACACGGATCTATGTGACAGTCACGTAATTAGTATGATTCCTGTTCGGATCTTTTCTAAAAACGTGGTAGTCCCTAACTAGACTGGAATTTGATCCCTTATACTTTAAATTTTTTAAGTTTTTGTACTTAGATAGTTTTATGATTTTTTAACTTGTTACTTAGAATTGATCATGTCATTTATTTCTTAAAGGGAAGTTTTAAAGAGTTAATTGAAAAATGTTCAAATTATAAGGTTTGATTTTGTAAATATAGGCGATGTTGTTAAACAGGCGAAGTTGTGAATAACTTCGCCTAGGCGAAGTTATCCGTAACTTCGCCTGTATAACCCAGATCCTATATAAGGATGTTCAAGAGTCAAACTGTTCATCACTTTTCAAAAACAGCGAACTTATCCGTATTCTCCTGCGAACTTACTGATTTTCCGGCGAACTTATTGTTTATTTCGATTCCGAGTTATTTTTCCCAGATTTCATTAAGATTCAAGGTTCGAGATGTCGATTTATCATATATTCCATGTTCCTTCATGCTAATCAGAGGTCGTTTGGACCGATTTCGAAACCTCGGACCATCGGAATTTAAAAACCGATTTTCAAATCTTGTGTTTACGCGTTAAGAACCATTCTAATCGTCTAGAAAACCTTAAAACCATGTTTTTCGGGGTCCTTGATCTTCAAACTTAACCAAAATCCCAGATTTTCTGATGTTTGATTCAAACCTCACTGTCGCCGTTTCAGTTCAGGCGAACTTAGGGTTTCGGCGAAGTTATCCGTAACTTCGCCTGAGGCTTATCTTCGCCTGAGGCGATGTTGTCATTAACTTCGCCTGAGGCGATGTTGTGATGAGGCGAAGTTAACATTAACTTCGCCTAGATCAATTTTACTGAATGTTAAATAGACGAACTTAAGGCTGAAGCGAAGTTGTTCCCAACTTCGCCCCACCTTTAACTTCGCCTATAAACAGATTATCACAACTTCGCCCATGGTAACTAGCGAACTTGTGTTATTCATTAACGTTTATCTAACTTGGTTCGTTTGTTGCAGATATGGCTGCAGTAGATGGTGCTGGAGGTGCAGGAGGAGACGATGGTGACAACCAACGGCAATTTTTCCCGGATCACAATATGTACATCACCCTTGACCCGGAAGCGAGCGGCGTTGAGGATTACCGAGAGATTATTACTTTCCTCATACGATCGAGGATTTTTCATGCTATCACGACGACTCTGCCGATATCCTTACCAAATATCGAAGACTTTTGGCAGACGGTAGAATACGATTATCGTGTTGAGCCCCCGGTCATGCGAGCGACTGTGAACAATCAACAGGTTCAGTTCAATTCTAAACAGATTCGGGTGGCGTTACGGTTTGGAGAAGAGACGAGGGACGACCCAACTGAGTTTGTGGCTCCGTTTCGTGATGGAGCGTTTCTCCGAATGGGCTATTCTGGTCCATTAGGCGATTCACAGAGACGAAAGGGTTTTCTACTTGGTCAGTGGCGCTTCCTTATGCACGTCATGATAGTTTGCATGTCAGGAAGGAAGGCGGGAACTGACGGTATGGGTGCGACCATGCAGTCCGCAATGACTGCACTGACTTACGAGATTGACAGACAGAGGAGGACGATGGCTCGGGAGCTGTTCATTATGTATCCACGTTTCATCCAGATGATATTGAACCATGTGGCTCCGAATCTACCTCAGAGACGACCGATCAGATACGTGGAATCTGTGAGCAAACGTATCTTTGCTCAATGCCGCACTTCGAGTGCGAGGAGCAACCCTGAACGTCGTCCAAGGCATACTCCACTGTTTGGGTTTTTAATCAACCCAGAGTATGTTCCTGCTGGTGGGGACGAGTTCAGAGAACCTCAACCGCGACAGGCAAGAGCAACTCAAGCTGCATCTGCTGTGCCTGTTGTGTCGGCTGCAGAGGATATAGATCTTGATGCTGTCTTTGGAGGTCAAGGTTATTTCGATATGGATCAAGCTGATACACATGAAGAGGTGCAGGTCTCTGCTGCACAGGGTTCGGGTGTGAGTGTTACCAGAGCAGCAACGTCGATGGCTGACTCAGATTTGGATGAGATCATGAATGAGGGGAGACGGTTGATGGTGTCTTGAGAGAGAACGTTTGGGAAAAGAAAGAGAACGGAGGATGATGATGAGTCAGAAGAGGAAGAAGATATACATAAGCTGATAAGATGATCAAGACGGGAAAGGACAGGTGCAGGTATGGGAGCTGGAGAGACTTCAAGGATGGTACGTTTCGCTCCGGCTGCACTGTCTGGTATGTCTATCGTTCCTACTTCTGTACAGGTTACAAGTACAAGCGCTGCAGATGTTCCCGTGGTGGCTACATCATCTGCTGGCATTCCATCTACCACTACTATCCAGATGTCGACTCCGGAGATTGTGTCTCTACCACCTCCAACGCTTACTCAGTCGGTGGTTGCTGCACGATTTGTAGAGTCAACGGTCGTCACTACTGCAGGGTTATCAGGTATGGTACCACCTGCGGTTACGCCTGCTTCTGATGTCTCGCCTACGCCTATGTTAGACTCAGAGAGAATAGCTTCACTAGAGCGGATCGTGGCAGAGCAATCGAAGACTATTCAACGCCTAGTAGAAGCAAATCAACTACAGTCATCCCTCCTGGTTGAGCATGGGAAAATTATAGATGCCTTAAAGGAGTTCTTGGCATCTCAGGGGGAGATGAGCTGTAAAGGCGACGAGCTAAGGACGAAAAGAAGAAATGACCGAGACGATGATCCCAATGCATCGAAAGATGCAGGTGGTGAGCTGCCAAGAACTTCTCAAGCTCTTGGTACTTCCACAGCTGAGGGGGAGTCTGCCGACGCGGCTGGTGGTTCTGGTGGTGATGATGTGGTGTTGGTTGATGAAGACGTGATTGATGCGTTGAGGGAACTTGACGATGATATGTTCAGTGACGATGTGTTATTTGATGAAGATGTGCTGCCGAGTGATGTGATTGAGAAGATCGGTGAGCAGATTGAGATTGAGAATGAGATTGAGGAAGGAGAGATAGTAGAGGAAAATGTCGAACATGACATTCCAGAGGTTGAGAAGGCCGATATGGGTGATCAGACGGCAGTTGAAGATACTGAATGGGAAGAGCAGCCGAGGTGGAAGGAAGGATACGCTCAATGGTTCGTCAAAACGAAGAAACCGGCAGTCCCTACCATATTCAAAAAGAGTTACAATATTAAGGGCTATGCTGAAGCAAAGAAAGGGATTATATGCTGGATTTATGATGAGCAGTTGCGGCTCTTCGTGATTAAACGATATGATGGAGTTCAGTACCTTAGAAGAATGTTGAGATCGTTAAACACACTGCCTGAATGTGAGGTTAAAGATTTAGCCAGATTGGGGTTGATCAATCGAAGTGATGATAATATGGCTAGAGTCATAGGGAAAATCGTATGGAAAGAGAGCATAAAGGAAAAGAAGTTTGAGCTGTTGAAACCACAGAAAGGGAAACTTGTTGAAGACAAGGATAAAGGTTTGAGAGCTGATGGAAAGCCTTGGATGGTTATGAAGTATAAACCAATCCGGTGCCTTAAAGAAGTACCGATGAAGCTTATGCCCAAGGATGTGCTCAAAGACCTAAAGTGGTGGTTCGTTGATTGTGAGACAGCGGAGGCAGTGATGGAAGATGAGGATGAACAAGAGATCCTTAGAGTTTACGATCCGTTGAATCTTGTTAACTTATCGCAAGCTGATCTGAAGATGCTTAACGAGAAAAAGATCTTTTATATTCCTGCTTGGAAGGATGAAGCAAGAAAATATCAACGAGTTGTGTCGGTGTGTGTTAGAGAAGGAGTGCACGCTTGAAGTTACAGGATTACGAGACAAGAGCTGAAAGATCAAGATATGAAGCTACTGCCAAGGGGGAGTCTGTTGGTGCATAAATGTCAGTAGTTCATATGTCTAGTGTCTGTAATCGAGTCTGTAATATTGTTTATGTATTTGTTTGTTTAAAGCGAAGTTGTTAACAAGTTCGCTTAGGCGAACTTGTTAACCAAGCGAAGTTGTTGACAAGTTCGCTTAGGCGAACTTGTTAACCAAGCGAAGTTATGGACAACTTCGCCTGAGGCGAAGTTGTCGTGTATTTATATAGGTTACGGATTATCGTTTTAGGTTGTTCAAGTTCGTGTTAGTTCAGGTTCGTAAGTCGGTTAGAGTTCGTGTAAATCAGTGAGTCAAGTGACGTGAGGTCGAGAGTCTGTAACTGTGATTATATCACGTGTTGAGTTATTAATATAACGTGTGTTTGTTCGTATCGTATTCGTGTGTTCGTGTGTTTGTGTTCTACGTCCGTAACGATCTACACAGGGATTCCGCACCTGTGTATATCGGGATATCTCGTGTGATCCGTCCAGGGAACCTACAAATAACAGTTATCATACGAGTATCCAAGCAGCACCATTCGAAGCATTGTATGGGCGTAAGTGTAGAACACCTGTATGTTGGCTATAAAAGGGGGGTGACGGGCATGAGCTCCATTCATCCCAAAATACACCTCTCTTTACACGCACATAGCATTGGAAAGCGTACCCCATTGCCGTAACAAGCCGACGTGTTGTTTTCTCGTAATTCGTGCAAGAAACGAAGTTATAATCAAGTAGCAATCACTTAAGCGAGTAGATCAAGATCCTGCCTTTTTCTTATTATCAATCTAAGCATTCGAATTAAGGTAGGAGTTATGTTTAAGTTATTTGAATTATAGCTTAGACTATCAATCGAGGCTATGACCTTTAATCTTGATCGTATTTTACAAAATCATTCACAATCATGTTTTCATAAACGTTACTTCATAATGAAGTAATGTTAAAAAAAAGAGATATTTTGACGGGCATGTAGTAACTGGAAGGGGGATATCATTGGTAGTAAGTTTCTTGCCTAAGGAAAAGTAATTCACATAAATCCCAATCAACCGAGGGACCTGTTTACTTACCTGGAGAAACTTACCAACATGATAGAACCTATTAGGCCAAAGCATGTTATATCAAACGTCACATAAAACAAGTGTTTTCATTCACAATCAAAGATAAACGATTTAAAGGTTAAGCTTACAATCATAGCTTAACATCATTCAAAACATTCATACGAACCTATTTATGTATAGGTTAATATCATTCACAATCAATCAATCGATCAGTAAAGGTTTTCAATACCGACGGTACAGGTGAATATGTCAACCTTTTTAATCAGTCAAAACATATTTATACTCAATGAGACGAACATGTGTTTGTCTTAACGAGTCAATCAATGTCTACATGAGATCGCGTAATCTCTAAAACATTATAATACAAAGTAGAGAATAATATCAACTTAGACCGAATACGCATGTGTCTAGATCCAAACATAACTGTTAAAGCCCAATCAATCAATCAAAGGCAATGAAGCCACAGGCTGCAACGGTCATGACCAGTTCTCAGTTTAGGGCCGTTTGGCTCGGGGAATACCGTTGTGTGTGTTGGGCAGTGGTACATATACCGGAAGTAGAAATGCTTCCGCTAAGATTGTCAAGAAAACTATATTTGTATTATAATCATCATTCAAAATTTTTATTGAGTCATACGTGTTCACCAGCATATAGCTAACGTATTTTTCCAACCCATTGCAGGTAATTAAGCGTAAGTAGCATTAAAAATGATTGGAGTCTTATTGAAGATAGAAGCGCATACATGATGGCTCCGTTTTGATATAAAATCCTTGTAATATGAAAACAATCTTTTGTAAACCAATACTCGGGTATTTAATTCCTGAGTAAATTTTCAATGTAAATTAATATTATATTCAACCTAAAGTCTTCCGCTAAAATTAACCATAAACTCTGATATATTTACAAAACAGGTACCAACTTGTGGTCACACGCCTAGGCCCTAAGTCAGGGTGTGACAGTATGCAACTTTGACGGCTCATCTACTGGGGTATGGGTACAACCAATGAACCATCGATCATACTTTTGTAACATCCCAAAAATTCTTGTAAATCCGAATGACGCGAGTGTAAAGTTTGTAAATTAATTTCTCGGGATTTGCTTGGGGGCTCAGGAACCTATGGGCATGTCCAAAGAAGTATTTTATTTAATTAGGAAGCAAGAAGGATCAAATTACAAAGTGCATGGGCTTAAAGTGAAAATTGATGATATTATAACCAAAACTCTCCCCCTAACCCTAATATAGCTGCATGATTCCAAGGCCCCAAACCCTTTGAATTTGATCCATTTAATTAAATTCTAAACTGCTGGAGGTTGTTCAAGGTGTGTACTATACTCCCATGATCTTTAATTTTATAATCCAGGTTGTTAAGATGGCCAATTAAGCCATTTCTTGAACTAGGGATAGATTCGGATTAAATTCGTTTGGCACGCTTCCTGAGGTACAAAGTTGGATTTTTTGGTGTCAAAATATTCCCAGGTATGTCTAATATATCATACTAAAAGTTCATGACCATTGGAGTTTTTTTGATAGGTCAATTGATAAAAACCGATTTCTAGGGTTCTTGAATGTTGAAATCGTTACTTGTTGTCATTCGGGGTACTATTTGAAGGATTGGTCAACCCGATCAGTTTGAGGGGTCTCGTGTTAGTATATGATCAGTAGGAAAATTATTTTTTTGGTTAAAAGGGCTGGTTTGGTTGGTTATTCCTTAATCAGTTTGTAAAAGCGCGTAAAAATCAATTAATTGTAGATTAAAGAGGAAAAAGATGAGATTTCAAACCCCATCAACTTGGGTGGTTAAATATTGATGGGTAGGCTTTTATAATGCCAATTGGTATCAAAATGGTGCTGGTTTGGTTGGTGGTTGGTTAATCGGTTCGTTAACGCACGAATTCGACATAATTAACGTAAGACGGGCATAGTTTGGGAACCGTTGGTGGTGATTAATTGAAAAGGGAGTTTTGGGTAATTCATGGACTCCTAGGCCTAATGTAGATGAATATGAATGTTGGGTGTGGATTTGGGTCAATCCAATCTCGTTAGGACCTCTCGTAAAGTGAGTGAGTCTTTGATGTCTAGTTAGTGATTGTTGGGTGCTTTAACTTGACATGCTTGTGGATTGTGAGTGACTAGCTAGAGGATCCAGTTGTGATGTTTATGTTGTTCATATCATGTGTGTTTCATGATGCTCCTTCCTAAGTGTATTACGTTTTGGGCTAGCATACACGTTTTATGACGATTTTATCCTTTTGAAGCATTTGGATGATATTGCATAGTTTATCTTATTTTTACTATCTATGCTTGGAAGTTTGTATTATTTATGATTTTTTTTATTTGTATATGTGTGTGTGTGGCCACCACAAGAATGTTTTTGTTAAGCAGTGATCGGGTCGAAGAGAAGAAAAATTCCTTGATTTCCCTATTGGGGTTTGAAGTGAGGAGTCCTGGGACAGGAAGACTGTCCTTGGGGCGAATAGATGTTTAAAATTCCCCTAACAGTTTATCTGTCCTTGGGGTGAAGATTATTCGGGTCCTTAGCTTTGTGTTTTGGACTTGAGAGGATGTGACCCGTGTTACGTGCTTGACTTAAGAAAGTTTATTTATTTATTTATTTATTTATTGATGTTATTTATTTATTTTTACGGAAGTCGTCAGTTAAATACCTTGGTCGGTCTTTAATAAATTTTGATGATAAAAACATGAACTCACTCAGATCAAGTTGACTTTGCGTGTATGTTATAATGATTTCAGGTTGAACGTGGATGGGATTACTGCTTGGAGGTGCTCAAGACTACCCGAGGTCCCGAGGCAGTTCTAGTCGAGCTCCTTATTGTGTTACTATTTAAGAAAGTTTAAGTTTACATTTTTATGTGTTTAGGAGAATATTTGGATATTTTGTGAATTTTCCGCTGCAAGAACACTCTGTATTGAATTTTTAAATTATATGAAACCGATTTAACCTTTATATTTTAATTTGTTTGCAATGATTACCAACTGTAGGACTCTCGGATTTCGGGATCTTACAAGTTGGTATCAGGGCCAACGTTCGAGAGATCCGAGAATCCTTCGGTGCTTGGACTTGAATAGTTACGAGAGGGACTAGAATCGCCAACCGCGGGTAGCTGCACTCCAAGAGGTAACTGTTACATTTCGATGTATGTCAAGATGTTTCTTTCTTAATTGTTGATGTACTTGATAGAATATTAATGTAGTCATAAACAAGAAGTATTTAGAACGGGTAGTTAAAGTAAACAATTAATAACGCTTGATCAATGTTAATAGCAGTTTACTCTTACATTCCATGTGCTGAACATGAGTTCTGGTTTATTACGTGAAGATTCTATCGTCGTAGGATTAAGGTATGACTAATGAGAGTTTAGTTAGAGGAGGTCATATCGGGAGCCGTGGTGGTGGTTAACCATAACGGACTAGAGTTGTTAGGTAGGTTCGCCAGTGTTAGATAATGATAATCATGAAGAGTTGAGTTCGTTTTTGTGTAAGCCGTTGTGGATGAAGCTTTTCGTGTTGTGTTTAATAATATGCCTAAAATGATTGCTGAGGTTGTGAAGGTATTGGTGCTATGACAAGATTAAAGGGGCCGAGGGTGGTCGGAGGATGAAGGAGGCTACAGACGAGTCTTGGGTGACGTTATCTGGTCATGTTGAGGATTGAGGTTACGTTGGCAAGATTGATTCTCGTGGATACCCTGTGGTGATTTTAAGAAGTATGACCCTTCTCTGTACGAGAAATTTGAAACGATAAAATTGGAACGATACAAGGGAGATTAGCATGGCCCCTGCATAAGGATGACACGCACAAATCGAGATAAGATAGTTCAAACTATAGGATATATGGATGATAAGAGAATGACTTGGGAGGAAATGAGGAAATTGGTTATTGAGAAAATTATTATCACCCATGATTTGGACAAGATTGTGGAGGGGTTCGTGCCGTTGGAGGCGGGTGATTTGTCTCATTGGGAATACCCAACTAAAGTATATTCGTGTGGCCCATTTGTGTTTTAACTTAGTTACCCCCGGGAATGAGAGAATTAAGTGGTATGTTAATGTTTTAGCGGTGGGTGTTCGTGGGGTTGTGAGCTACAAATATGAGCACTTACCACTCAGTAGTGACGTTAGCGGGAATCTTTTATGAACGAGGAATGTTTATAGTCTTGGCATTGATGGTGATCGGCTTGAAGGGATAGTCCCGCTTTGACTACAAGGAAGTAGAAGGTCGAGACATCTGATGATAGGGAGTGTTCCGTGGATACTTGGCAGTAGAAGGACGAGGTGATGAGACTCTAACCGCACTTGTTTCCGAATCAGTGGGTTTCGGGGACGAATCCCAATGTAAAGGGGGTTGACTTGTAACATCCCAAAAATTCTCGTAAAACCAAACGACGCGTTTGTAAAGTTTGTAAATTAAATTCTCATGATTCTCTTGAGGGCTTGGGAACCTATGGGCATGTCCAAAGAAGTATTTTATTTAGTTAGGAAGCAAGATTGATCAAATTACAAAGTGCAAGGGCTTAAAGTGAAAACTGATTAATATTATAACTAAAACTCTCCCCTAACCCTAATCTGGCCGTATGATTCCATGGCCCCAAACCCTTTGATTTTGATCGAGTTAATTCAATTCCAAGCTTTGGAGGTCGTTCAAGGTGTGTACTACACTCCGTGATCTTTAATTTCATTATCTAGGTTGTTAAGATGGTCAATTAAGCCATTTCTTGAACTATGGACAGATTCGGATTAAATTCGTTTGCCACGCTTCCCGAGGTCAAACGTTGAAGTTATTGGTGTCAAAAGATTCCCAGGTAGGTCTAATATATTATACTAAAAGTTCATGACCACTGGAGTTTTAGTGATAGGTCAATTGATAAATACCGATTTCTAGGGTTCTTGAATGTTGAAATCGTTAATTGTTGTCATTCGGGGTGCTATTTGAAGGATTGGTCAACCCTATCAGATTGGGGGTCTCGTTTTTAGTATATGATCAGTAGGAAAATTATTTTTTTTGTTAAAAGTGCTAGTTTGGTTGGTGATTCCTAAATCGGTTTGTAAGAGTGCGTAAAAATTGATTAATTGTAAATTATTGAGGAAAAAGATGAGATTTCAAACCCTGAGAAACCCTAAATCGATCTCGGATCTAGGATGTACTAACAATTACAGATCTAGTTCATTGTTTATATGATTATATGTCGTATATATTAGTATTAGTTGTATATATGTGTATAGATTGAATAATTAATTAATATGAAGCTTGAGAGAACAATCGGGCAGAGGTTCGTTAATCTTATACTCAAAAGTTCAATAATGCAGTGGACGAACCCACTATAAATAGAAGATGAGACTTCGTTACACATCCTGTAACGAACTAGCCACCCACTTCATTACATACATTAAATAGATAAACTTAACGAAACACCCCCTGATTTGTTAAACATATTTAACGAATCAGGAGGAAGTTAACTTAAGGGCTAGTTCGTTAAACATCCTTAACGAACTAGCTTGTTCCACTAACGAACTATCTTAAATATAAATAAATTTTAAATTAAATAAATGATAAATACAAAATGATAAATACAAAGAATAGAGACGCAAAACCGTGTACTAACAGACACCCCCTCGTCTTGAGCTCTTTGTCTTTAACTTACTTGAAGCGTCTTGTCTACCAATCTTTGCAGCTGTGTATACCATGTTCATGACACACACGAACAACGCGTTGAAATTGCATTGCTCGGTCATAGTCTTCACGATGCTCAATCAATATCTTATTCATGAATAGCACGTCATTTTCGGTCTCCATTAAATTCACAAGCCACATCGGATCAATGATCTTTATCAGCTCGGTCTTTAAGCCTTTACCCAACACAATAATGGCATCGCCAGTTCGGTTGTCGTAGTACCAGCGGTTGAAAGATAAATACATGTGTTGATTCAATGTCTTCACCGGCACAAGCTTCATGGTCTTTGGCGGCTTTACCTTAAGAACCAGCTTCCTCCAACCTGTCCTTTGATCAATTTCATCGATACGATTACGTTTAGGGACCTGTGGTTTAAGGAAAACAAACCCATGATTGACATCAAACAAAAAATGTTTGTGAAACCAATCTGCATGTTGAACTCCCCCACAGCTTATAAAAGGATGATACGCCAAAGTCCGTACGTCCCATCTTGGTAAAGAAAGAACGTCAGTAATCTTCTCATAATACTGAACGCCCTTCTCCCATTTGATACTACATACATTTAAATCAGATTCAAACAACCATGAAATAATATCACCTTGAACTTTAGATACAGTCTTGAAGGAGGTCATCTGATTTGCTTGAGCTCGAGAGATAGCTTCAACATTATGCTCTTGATCCACATACCGGTATGCCTCAAAAATCTTACGAGAGTTCTTGTACCGATAAGAAAACCATTCTTGAATGTCAGCACCGGACAGATCGGGTTTTGAATCAAATCTTGTATCAATAACATTCTTGCTCTTGCAAATCTTCTCCAGATTGTCTTCTGCTGCTTTGACCGTTTCCTTAGCAAATACAGGAGCACCCTGATCAACATTAGAGTGTTGAAATACATCAGGGTATTCCTCAACAGTCATGTCCTCAATCTCCACTTCCTCATCCTCATAAATAAATGTTGTACTCATCTCAACAGTCGGATCATCTAATATCTCTTCGTCATTTTCAACTTCCACATCGTCCTCAGCCTCCAACAGAGTTAATTCATCATCGTTTAGACCAAGCAGTATGGAAATCTGCTCTCGTGTTAGTGACCTTTCAACAAAAAGTCCTTCCTCAATCTCATTCGCATTGACAATGCTTCTAACGACCCCCGCACCATCAACAAAAATGACAGTATCAGCTTTGATCATCTCAATGGGTGTAGCAGCAGTAGTATCATGATAATCGATGATCTGTTTTCCCGAATCACCAGCTGCACTAGTTCTAGCACCTGAAGCCGAGCCGTGAGTTTGTTTAGGATCACTTCCTCCAGTACCCGAAGCATCTGGATCTTCTTCATTGTTTTTGAGCTTCTTTAGTTCATCATCCTTGCATGTTAGCTGCAAAATAAGATCTTCCTGTTGTTTTATTTTCACCCCCTGAGACTCAACAATCTCACGGAGGGCCTTTGTCTCCTTCTAGCAGATTGATAAATAACTTACCAGCTTCTTTTGATTTTCCATCATGCGTTCTTGAGTCATTCGGTTAGAAGACATTTGATTTCATACAAATGAAGTAGACTCAAGACCATGTTCATCTGTTGATCATGAGACATATTAAGAAATGAAGAAGGAATTGGTTGAACCGGTCCTTGAGGTCGGTTAAGCCTCAAATATGAAAAATCCATTGGTGATGGAGGCATCATCGTCGGTGTAGGAGAAACCATCGAAGTAACAGTTTTAGGCCTTGGTATTGTAGATAAAACTAATTGTGGAATCATACCAAGCCTCGGATCCGATGTAAGCGTGGTCGTCAAAGTTAATTCCGGGGTACTAGTAGTAAGCGGCACCACCGGTCTTTGAGGAGCGGACGAACTTGGAGGTTGAACTCCAAATGAGTTCCAGCACCAGCCGACACTCGTCGCTTAGACAACCCTTCACCCACAAACTCTTTTTCTTTTCTTTTGCGTTGAGCAGCTATAGTAGCAGCTAAAGTAGCCTCAACCGCAGCTTGTTGTTCAGCATGGGCATCACCATCACCACCATTGCCACCATTACCCCCATTACCACCATTACCATCATTATCATCACCCTCGTCTCCATTGTTCCCACTTGGTCCTTCCTCACACTCAGAATCCGAATCATCGTGGATCCAGCGATCATTGTTAGGACATACATAATATGGATTCACCAGATGACCAATCAATCTTTTGAATCTAGGAGGAGAAGTTTGACGATATGACTTCATCCTTCGCATAGTGCCTGCCTTCATGTGATCCAAAATAAGTTCATCATTAACATATGTTGGATCGATCACCAAATCCCTAATTGCATCTTGAACAAACAATTAGATGAATCGAGGATACACTAAGAACTTTACGCGTCGTTTCCCAACATTACAATTTTCTTTGAGATGATCAAAGATCATTTCAGAGAAATTTTAGGACTTATTCAACACTAACGCAACAAATGCCGATTGGAGCATGATACGACATTCATCAAACCCTGCTTTTCGTCCACCAAGGCAGTGTATAAGAACAAGTATGCCTTGTTGTACATGGAGTCATCAAGGTTATCAGAATAAAATAAACGTCTAAACAAACCTATTATCAGATCTTTGTGGTACTCGCTCGGGTCATAAATAGTGTCATCGAACCTCAACACCCTTCGAACGGTCTCAACAGATACTGTTAGTGCACGGTTTTGCGTCTTGGGTCTTTGTATTTATCGTTAACGTATTTGTCTTATGCTTAATGTAATAAACTATTAAGTTATTCTCTAGTTCTCTAATGTAATGTCTAGTTCGCTAGGGGATGTTAGCGAACTCAGACTTAAGGTTCTTCCCTCTTATTCGTTAGGGGATGTTAACGAATCAGAGGATGATTTGTTAAGATATTTTGTTTTATTTATGTATGTAACGAAGTATCATCTGGTTCGCTAGGGGATGAAAGCGAACCAGTCCTATCTTCTATATATAGTGAACACTGTTCACGTTTAATTTAAGTTTTAGAGAGATAATTAACAAAACGCTGTCCAAACTCTCTCGATCTTCATATTAATATTATTCATACATACATACATACACTAATACTGATAATACATATAACATATATAATCAAACGTAATAATGTGCTAGATCCGTGATATAGGATTAATAGTACTCATACAGATCTGAGATCTGTTTATAGTTAACGTATTAGATCCGTGAACAAACAAGTGGTATCAGAGCTTTCGGGGCTCAATTACGTTTGATTTGATTGTTTATTTGATTTATTAGACAGATAATTAATATTAGTATGGTTAATGTGTTGTTTGATTGAATTTTGATCAATTTGAGGATAATTGGTTGAATTATGGAATGTATGGATTGGTTTTGAGGTCGGTTAAGGTAGTGTAAGGATTGGTTAAGTGGAATTGAGAATTGGTTTGATTTTGGATTGTTTCGGTATTGGTTTGGTTTGTGGCCGAAACAAAGTTGTTGTTTTGGGATAATTAAGCTAGTTATCGGAGATAATTGGTTACGAGGTTTGGTGTATTGGATTCGCGATTGTATTACGAGTGTTTTGGTTGGTTATTTGTGTGATTTGGTTTAGAATTGAGATAGTATTATAGATTTTATGCTTCTGGGTTTCTGGGTTTGATATTCATCATTTCCAGATTTCTGAAATTTTTGTTGAAGTTTGAATATTCATCATTTCCACTTTGGGATTTGTGTCATAACAACTTTTGTCACGTGGCATAAGGTATCAAAGTTTGTTACAAACCGTTGTAACAACCTAATTCGCTATAAGTGTGATTCGTTACACACTTTAGCTAATTCGTTACCCATTTCGCTAAGTTTTTTTCTTTACTGATTCGTTACTGAAAATATTCTGGTTCGTTAAGATGACACCTTACAATTCGCTAATCCATTCGTTAGTCAATTCGTTGGTTTGACTTCCTGTCTGAGTCTGATTCGTTGAATTGATTCGCTAAAGCTCAATCTTGATTCGTTATCTGAACAATCTTAGCTTCGTTAAGATTTGATTCGTTAATCTACTGTTCATAGTTCGCTACAACTGTTTACAGTTCGTTACATTTACCATTTGTTAATCTTATTCACTGGTTGATTCGCTACACCCTTAAATTTTAAATCTTGTCAAAAATGGCCGGCATGTATGCATTGGCGTCTCAAAACATGTTGATGCAACAAATGCTACAACTGGACACTGAAATTGGTTCACATTCAAAATGTCCACGATTGATGAAGTTTAGCGACTTTGCTAAATGGGAACCTCGATTTCGTGCTCATTTGGGGTCTGTTCATCCTGATTGCTCATATTGTCTAGATGAGGTTTATGTTGCACCAATGATTGGTGATGATACTGTTGGGTATACTCCTAAAGTTGTTTCTCAATACTCACAAGAAGAGAAGAAAGCTTTAGAGATCGAGATAAAAGCTTATTCTACTCTTACTATGGCGTTACCTGAAAATATCTTTCATCAAGGGGGTAGCATAAAGAGATGTGCTTCATTATTTCCGCATCTGCGTATGAGAAGTATGGGAAACACAGCTGAGAGTAAGAAAGTGATGCTCAAGTTTCGGTTTCGAAATTTTAATCTATTAAAAGGAGAAACAATTGAAGAAATGACTACAAGGTTCAATCACTTAATTCCTGAGATGGACAAGATGAAACTAGAAATTTCTGAGACTGATAAAATCGACACTATGAAGAGTGTGCTGCCAAGTTCTTACTCAACATTTCTTATGGTTTTGAAAGAGAATGACTACTTCTTGAATGAAGACTTGACTGCACTTGATTTTTTACAAAAGATCAAAGCCAGAGAATATGATCTTAAATATCAAAAATCTTCCAAGGAAAGTCAAGATCCTGCTTTCTATGGTGGAAGTATGCCTTTAAGTTCAACGATCTCTCTAATAACTGCTTTTCTTACTCAAGCAGCAAGTGAAAAAGAATCAAAAAGTTTTAATGATCCAAGAGCATGTTTTTACACTGCTAATAATTCTGGATCACCTGGTGTTTCTGGTGGATCTGGAAATTCTTCGTCTACAAATCCATTTGCCACACCACCAATGAAGGAAGCTGAGCAAAATTTTGCTTTTCTAACAGCTTTCATGTCTTCATATGAAAACCTGGTGAGTAGCAAGATAGCTACAAGTGATCTAACTGATGAGGATTATGATCAGATTGATCCTGATGACTTGGAGTTTATGGATTTAAAGTGGAACATGGCAATGATCGTCCGTAAAGTTAAAAGATTCATGCAGATAACCAGAAAAGATCTTCCAGCTTTAAACAAGAAATTGAGATTTGACAAGTTGAAAGTCAAATGTTATAATTGTCAAGAGTTTGGGCATTTTGCTAAGGAGTGTGATAAACCGAGAAAAGAGTATAATGGTCCTCGTGGTCAAAGTTCAAATTCTTCAACACCACGAGGTAATGATGCTGAGAAGAAACCATCAAGTTCTTGGTCACAAGCTTTGTAAGCTGATGGGAATGATTGGTCACAAAGACTACTATGTAATGATGCTCAAGCTCATTTAGCTATGTTCGGAATATCTAAAGACATTCAAGATGCAAGTGGAAGTGAAGTGTCCTCTGACAATGATTCTGAATCAGATTCTGACGACTCATGTGCTAAGCCACCAACTGTGTTTGCTTGCATGGCTAAAACCAACGAGGTTAGTCATTCTATCTCCGCTACTTCATCTGTTAAAGTATCATGTGTTGACTGTGAATCTAACAAACCTAACTTAGAAGCATTGAAAAATCAGAATGATAGTCTAGTAAGTAAAATTGCTTTTCTTAAGGATACTTATCGCCAATCTCTTGAATCTCAAATGAGATCTCGAGAAAAGATTGTAGTATTGTCGACAAGTAACCACGATCTCAAAGCTGAGTTATCTGTAAAAATGACGATTAATGACCAAAAGTTTCAAGAAATTTTGAAACATCGTTCTAAGATAACCGAGCTTGAGAATGAGGTTCTTGAGTTGAAAAACAAATTGGGAAAATTTAGAAATTCATCCTTTCTGTTGAATGAAATCATTGAAGTATCTAGAAAACAAAAAGATTCAAAGAAAGGTATAGGTTTTGTTGAAATTCCTCCACCTTTTCACAATTATTATAAAATTAACCCTTTTTCTAGAAAGGAAGAAGATGTAATTGTCAAAGAACCGGTAATTTCAGAAAATCCTAAACCTGTTAAAACTGAAACTGTTAAAACTCAATTTGCTCCTCATAAACCTCATGTTCAAAGCAACAAAGTCTTTGTTGAGAATGTTGACAAAGTAATTATCGAGGACGTATTTGAACCTGAGATAATACACAAGAATAAGAACATTCCTAGTTCTAATCATATTTTTTGCGAACCTCAAGAGTTTGAGGACGCTGTGTATGGTTCATTCAAATCTCAGGTGAACAAGGAAGATATTATGAAAACCAAACCAGTAAAGGCAAAGAAGTCAGTTAAACCAAAGATTTCTGACGAGGATTTAATGCATTTCATTAATCCTCCTAGTTCTAAACCTTCATCTGCTAGGGTTTTTAAGTTAAAAGGGATGGACACGATGTTCACTGAAAAGGACATTCCAATAAGTATCATTAAACCTGAATTTATTGAGAGTGTATTTATCAGTGAACATCACAGATTCAAGATCTTGAACGTCGATATGCTCAAGCGAAAACATCAATTCCATCTGATCCATTGACCAAAGCAAAGCAAGTTTTAAAACAAGCTAATAAAATTCAATTTGTGAAGTCAACTGGAACAGATACGTTGAAAAGTTTTTCGAATTGTTATAATTTAGACTTTTACTTGAAAAAGAAGTCTGATTTATCTGATGAGTTTGCTAAGAGCATGACCAAAAATGTGAATCATCATCAATCTTCTGCATCATTTGCTCCAACTAATTCTCAACATCATCATGTGCACATGCATAGCTGTTTCATTTGCGGTCAGCATGGTCATGTAGTGAGAAATTGTAGTCAGAAGAACTACCAGAATCTTCATCCATTTATCAAGGACCATTCCAAACCGGTTCCTTTGGTAAAGGAGATTCTGAAACGACCTGTGTCGTATGCTGATGATACTCATATTATGTTTTCTAATGTACATCCTCGAAAAGTTGTTCATGTGAATGAAACTCATGGTTCCATTAAACCTAAGTTTATTCCAACTGAACCGTTATGAAAAAAATGTTAATTCAAATGTAGTTCAAGCTGCGTATCTACGACGAAAGTCTAAGAAACCTGTAACTTATTCTCAAGTTGCTGAACAACATTTGAATGCAACTAAGGATAATTTTTCTCAAGAAAACCAAAAGGTGCACAAGACTGAGGCCTGGGCTGCCTTTTTGAACTAATCATTTTTCTTTTGTGTGTAGGGTTCATCCAAGACCATCTCTGGTGAAAACTGGATCATGGATAGCGGATGTTCTCGTCATATCACTGGGAATCTCGACCTATTAACCAACGTAAGAAATATTGTAGGGGGTTATGTAGCGTTTGCTGGGAATTCTGGGGGCATGATCACACAAGAGGGTGACGTTTCAAATGGTCACATTACATTTGAAAAGGTTAATTATTGTGACAAAGTTGATCATAATTTATTGAGTGTGTGGCAAATCTGCGATAAGCAATACACGATAATATTTACAGATAAAGAGTGTCTGATTTTGAAACCGGGTTATGTGATTCTCTAGGACATGGTTGTCATGCGATCACCTCGATCAAATGATATTTATGTCTTAAACATGAGTTCTAACGTATCAACGTCTATCGAAACATGTTTTGTCTCCAAAGCAATTGAGAAGGATTCAATTCTATGGCATCGTAGAATGGGTCACATATATGTTCGAAAGATGAATTATTTAATGTCTAATGACTTAGTTGAGGGTGTCTCGTTGAAGAATTTTAAGTTATCCGATCACTATGTTGCTTGTAAGAAGGGCAAACAGAAGAAGAAATTGCACCCCTCTAAGTTATTGAATTCCATTGATACTCCGCTTGAACGACTTTATATGGATTTGTTTGGTCCTATGAATCGTGCAAGTATTTCTGGGGATTGGTATTGTCTTGTGGTGACTGATGATTTTTCAAGATATTTGTGGGTCTTATTTATGAGCTCTAAAGATCAAACGCCTGTTTTGGTACAAAACCTTTTCACTAAGATTGAATCACTATACAAACAAAAGGTGAGGAGAATTTGAAGTGATAATGGTACAAGAACACTGTATTGGATTTCTTTTGTATTCAAAAGGGGATTCATCGAGAGTACAGTGCACCTTATGTACCTCAACAAAATGGTGTTGCTGAACGAAAGAATAGAACTTTGATTGAAGCTGCAAGAACTATGTTTGCTGATTCTAAACTTCCCGTCCAATTTTGGAATGAGGCGGTGAATACAGCTTTCTACACGCTTAATCGGGTTTTAACTGTTAAACGACTCAATAAGACAAGTTATGAGCTGTTGAATAATCGAAAACCTAACTTAAAGTACCTGGAACCGTTTGGGTGTCCGTGTACAATGTTGAAGAAGGATGCAGGTAAATTTGAAGAGAAAGCTGTTGAAGGGTATTTCTTAGGATATGCATCTCCAAAGAAACGGGTTTTGCGTCCGGTTGTGTTGAAGAATGGTACCATGTAGACTGTCAAAAGTACACTACTCCTCCCCAAGGGAAAGGTCCAGACTGGATGTTTGACTATGATAGCTTATTTAATTCCTTTACTCCATCTACTGAACACATCGACGAAGATTTGGTTCGAGCATACTTTGAAGATCATTAGGCTATTCCAAGATTTTCAAGTTCTAATGATGTTGAAGCTCCACCTATTTCTCCAACTGAAGAACCTTAAGTTACTTCCCCAGCTGCCGTTGATAATGTATCTACTTCTTCTAATGATGATCAGGTTATTGAAATTGACAGTGATGTTTCATCTCCAGATCTTGGTGAACATTATACTAACTTATTTGATAATGTTGTTCCTGAGAATCCCACTCTTCGGATTCATGGATATCATCCACAGGAAAACATCATTGGAGAGCTTGATGTGGGTGTACGTACATGTCATCAAGTTTCTTCATCAAGTAACAATAATGTATTTTGTGCTTATGCTGATTTACATTCATCAGGAATTTTAAATCTTGCAAAATTCACTTGCTTTCTATCTCAAGTTGAGCCAACGACGGCTCGTAAGGCACTTGAAGATCCTTCTTGGGTGGAAGCTATGCAAAAAGAATTACAGCAATTTGCACGATTGGGTGTTTGGGAATTAATCGACATGCCTGCTAGAGTTAAGAAAGCGATTCCGACTAAGTGGGTATTTAAATGTAAGAAGGACGATCGAGGGGTGATTTTTAGAAACAAAGCACGTCTTGTAGTGGAAGGTTTTCATCAGCAAGAGCGTATTGATTACACTGAGGTTTATGCTCCAGTTGCAAGATTAGAGTCGATTCGAATCTTCCTGGCATATGCTGCTTATAAGAATATCAAGGTCTATCAAATGGATGTTAAAAGTGCTTTTCTCAATGGTGAACTACACGAGGAAGTGTTTGTTTTACAGCCTCCTGGTTTTGAAGATCCTGATTATCCGGACAGTGTTTACCGATTAAACAAGGCCCTGTATGGTCTACATCAAGCCCCTAGAGCTTGGTATGGCACACTTGCCGACCATCTGACTGATAACGGCTTCAAATGAGGGACTGTCGACTGCACTTTATTTCATAAAACTGTTGGTGATGATCTTCTCCTAGTTCAGATTTATGTCGATGACATTATCTTTGGGTCTACAAACGACACGTTATGTAAGGAGTTTGAGAAGTCCATGCAAACAAAGTTCGAGATGAGTTCGATAGGAGAGATGAATTTCTTTTTAGGGTTGTAGGTTCACCAGTCTGCTAACGGCATCTTTATTCACCAGACAAAGTATGTGAATGACGTGTTGAGCCGATTCAAGATATCTGCCGGAAAAATCCCTTCTACTCCTATTCCAGTGGGTCACAATTTATCATCGGATGAATTGGATGATTCCGTTGATCCTACCCTCTATCGTGCCATGATCGGTTCTTTAATGTATCTAACGGCTTCTCGCCCTAACATTATGTTTGTTGTTTGTCTTTGTGCTAGGTTTCAAGCAAGTCCACGAGTGACTCATCTAGTTGCGGTTAAGAGAATCCTTTACGTATATGAGGGGAAATCTAGACATCGGGTTGTGGTACCCCAAGGATGATACTTTTGATCTTATTGCTTATTCAGACTCGGACTATGGAGGTTGCAAGATCAACTTCAAATCAACGACTGCAGGATGTCAATTTTTAGGAAACCGGCTTGTTTCCTGACAGTGTAAGTAGCAGACAACGGTCTCCACTTCAACGCCGAATCTGAGTATGTTGCAGCCTCGAGTTGCTGTTCCCAGGTTTTGTGGATACAACAACATCTTCGCGACTACGGTCTGAAGTTTCTTACTACTCCTATTTTGATTGATAATTCTGCTACAATTTCGATCACAAAGAATCCCGTACAACATTCGAAAACAAAACATATCGAAATTCGATATCATTTTATCCGGGATTGCTTTGAGAAGAAGTTGATTGATCTTGAGAAAGTACATACTGACTTTCAAAAAGCCGATCTGTTTACCAAAGCTTTTGATAAAACTTGTTTTAAATATCTGCTTGGTTTAAACGGATTGAAGACCCTTGCTGATATCCTTAACCAAGGATGACTATCTTCATTTTATGTCATTTTTCTTTTGAAATTTTATTTTGGTTTTAGGGGTGAAAATCTAGAAAAGACAAAAATATTGTGTTTTTAGTTTGTATAGATAAAACCCAAAAACAATTAAAATATTAAAATTCAAAAACATTTGAAAATTTAGAAAAATCAAAAATATTGTGATTTCTTTTCTTTAATGTTTTCCTATAAAATATTTAGAAAAACCAAAAACATTTTAAAATTTGAAAAATCAAAAAGAATGTGAATTTTCTTGTTTTGTACAGAAAAATACGAAAATTCAAAAAGATTGTAATGTTTATTTTGTTTATAAGAAAAGCGAAAAAGACAAAAATATTGTGTTTTTAATGTATGTATAGAGAAAATCAAAAAGGTTTTTGCATGCGTCTGCTGAGAATTATGTCAATTATCTACATTTGAAGGACATATACTTGTATATGGTTGGTCCTGTCATTTACTTGTAAATGATCAGGTTAGCCATTCACCTGATAATGGAAAATAGTTGGGGTATTCGTTATGCGTTTTTAGACTATTTTCTAGCTGAAAATTATGTCGGTTATTTAAGTGTGTGAAGCATGCTTGCATGTTTTGGTCCTATTATTCACTTGTGAATTGATGGGTTAGCCATTTATTTATAGACTTAGGTTAACTGGGGCGATTAAATATATCTTTATTTTATTTTATGCTCCTCAAAATTTTGAGTTTTTGAAGCAAAAAGAGAAAATGATAGTACATTGACTATCTTGACTCTAAGTCCAGCAAGAAGTAAGCTTAAAAGACTGTGTGCTTAATTGCATTGGTGCATTGGTAGATCTTAAAACAAACAAGTAGAGTAAAGTATGTGATATAAACATAAAGAAACGCCAAATTGAAAGGGGTGTTAGTCTCTAGAAAAAGTCTCGGTGAGGATGGCAGAAATGTAATAACCTGTCATACTCAAGCCTTATACTTGTTTGATCAACCAAAAATAAAATAAAGCAAATAACAAGCTTTGAGGTTCTGGACACTGTGAGTCTTTATGCGGATTAATCATCTGGGTATTCATATGCATGAATATTTCATTCGCTTTTAGAGCAAACCCAAAGTCATTAAACTTGATCACTGTTGTACCTCGTACAAATCCAAAATTACTGACTTAATCAAAATCCGCTGTTAGTCATACATTGTTCCTCCCTTGCGCCCGTCTTAATACCATTAAGAAACGGACCCCAGGGGATACAATGTCTGTAAGCCGACAGATGGACTCGTGCATACTCACTCATAGTAACAGAAAATCAATGCATTGCTCATAAATTTCTATAAAATAAAATTTTGATCAACAATATAATGGTTTAAGTCAAGTTGGGGTGATATGGCAAAAATCAAATTAAGCTTGAACCGAGATTAGAGGCTGTTAGTTTATGATATTATGTGCTCTAATTGAACAAATTAATCATATCACAAAAACAATTGAAAGTTTGTTATTATATTTAAGTGGACAACAATACCAATGACCGACTTATCACCAGTCATAATATCGGTGAAATATAAAACTGTGATGGAATGGCAATTTGGTCAACATGATTCTCTGCTCAAACTCAACAAAAATACAAAAATATGTACTGCTTTATAAAAAAAAAAAAAAACTTTCTTGTATATAAGTTCTTTAATTTTTACAAAATACCAAAAACATATTATTCTTTTTAATTTACATATTATTTATTGACTTTAAGTTATGTTTCGAAAATGTGAAACGTTTTAAAGTATTCAATTATCGGGATAAAATGGTCCTTGGTAATGGATTTAAGTTAAAATTTTTAATTTTTTATTTATTGGTTATTATTTAATCCATTTATTTATTTAAGTTAAAATTAAATAAATGTTTTAAGTTGTTAACAGTTATTTCGTTAAGTATGAATAACGAACTAGGTGATTCCTCAGCGAACTAAGTTGTAGTTCGCTCACCTAATTCGCTTCCGCACTCTGTAACGAATCACATATCCTTCGTTATACATATTTAACGAATCATAACACGAGTCATGTCTTGTTCACTACTCTGTAGTAACAAATTGGAATAGTGAATTGTCTAATTCGTTAATTTAAAGTTTATACGAATCGCTTGATTCGTACCAAGGGTACCTTGGGTGGCGTGCTAGGCTATATAGGACAAGAAATACGAACAGTCCTTCCCTGTTCATCATTTTTCTTCACACTAAAGTCACCTTTTTCGAATTTTTCTCTGAATTTCGACTTTCAGATTTTGTTCTTTCACGAGTATCATTGTGTTACTAAGGTATAAATGATTATATCTATGTGATTTTCGTCAAAAATGAAGGTGTTTTAATACACTAATTATGGAATTTTATGCTCAAAGGGTTTTCCGAGTTTTAAACCCTAATTTATTTATGATATACTATGTTAATGTAGCTTATTTATGTTTCAATGTCACCGGAATGTGATTCCGAGACCTTGGGTAGACGTTAATCAACGATTGATTATCGTTTGCTAGGTTGATTGAATGTTACTCTGTTTGGGGTTTCAGCCTCTGTTTAGCTTACCAATTATTTTATTTATGACATAGTGTTAAGCCTCAATCTTAACACCTTGAGCTTCGTATTGCGATTCCGAGTTGGATAAACCTGTTGTTTCGACTACTCAATGATAAGCATGAGCTAACTGAATCTGGTTTTTTGTCCAGTTGACCATTTGTGTTCTTATTAATTTTGACTTTGACTATGCAAGTCAAAGATTAAGTGTAAATTCTAGACCATTTGTTATCTTTAGCGAATTGGAACTGCTTCGTGTCCAATTCGTTAAGGAAATACACCATTTAGATTAAGCGAATAAGTTAAGTTACGAATCAAATGCGGATTTGTCAAAATCTAACGAACTGGATTCTAGTTCGTCCTTTTACGTAGGAATTCGCTATGTCTACTTCGTTAACCTATTTACATGATAGCGAATCACTTGATTCGTTACTGGATGGTAACGAATCATAGTGATTATGACACGAATGACATTTTTAAAATAAATAAAAAATTACTCCAATCGTCTAAACGCGTAAATAAATTAATTACACATATCATATGAAATTAAATACACTATTTATAAATATATATATATATATATACATGTATATTACATCTTCATATTACTTATCTTGGTTTAATTTATTCAGTAAAAATGGCTGATCAATTGAATCAAGATCCACCGATTGCTGATCAAGGACATCAAGAACAACCACCACAAGAAAAACCACCTCCAGCACAGCAGTAAGCAGTTATTTTGTTACCTTATGACACAAAACACAACATCTGTGCTTATGTTGATCAAGATGTTGCTGATGTTGCTACGTTCGGTGATATGTTAACTTTCTTAAGACGCTCAGCGATACATTATGCAATCACTGCCAGACCTAAGGTTTATTTGAGTATTATTAGGCAATTCTGGAATACCGCTGAGGTTGTTGAGGTGGAGAATCACATTCGAGCCACGATAAATCGAACTGTTATTACAATTGATGTGGAGGTGATTCGCCGTGTGCTTCGTTTTGATGACAATGATAACTATCCAAGTGAATTTGAAAAGCAGCTAATCAAGGGTCTGTTCACTCGTTTACTGTACAGTGGAAGTATTGATGATTCTACGTTGAACAAGAATGGGTTGTGCCCACCATACAAGTATCTTTTACATGTCTTAATTCATTGTATGAGTGGTCGTCGGGGTGGTTTTGTTCAATGCAGAAGTAGTATACAGTCAGCTTTTGTTGCTTTTTACGATCATCTGAAAGAACAAGTTCAGCAAACACTGCAAAAGAAGAAATTTTTAATGTATCCTCGCTTCCTACAGCTGATCATTCAAGACTTAATTCCCAATTTGGTTATTGATCAAACACTGGTGAATGATGTACTTCCTATGGAACACATGACAGCTGACACGGTGCGTAGAATGATTATTTACCGTAAGGAGAGGCCAAAGGACAAACGGATGATTGGTCATATAATTAATACAAATTATGTATGTCCTCTTGATGAACGTTGGATCCATGACGACTTGGATTCCGAGCGTGAAGGAGGAAAAGGTGGGAACGATGATGATGGGAATGATGATGGAAATAATGGTGATGGTGGATCCGGTGATGCTGTTTTTCAAGAGCAACAAGATGCAGTAAATGTTGCATTAGCTTCCACTATTGCAGCTCAACAAGAACGAAAGAGAAAAGGGAAAGCGGTGGTAACTGGAGAGCCATCAAAGAAACGACGTGTTTCAACTGGGGTTGGGGTAATTATTGGTGTTCGACCACCTAGTCAATCAACGCCTCAACGCTCGGTAGTGCCGCCTACTACTAGCACTCCGATGCTTACTTTGACATCAACGTTGGTATCTCATGAAAGTCTTGGTTTAATGCCACAAATGGCTTTATCTTAAATACCAAGGCCTCGTGCTACACTGTCTACTGTCCCTCCAACACCATCCATGAGTCCTCCTCCTCCTCCTCCTCCACCAAGTGATGTCTCTTTTCTGAGAATTACTCGGCCTCAATGTCCAATCCAACCAGTTCATTCATCACTATACAACATGCCACCACACCGTCAGACAGAGATACTGTTAAATCTTCTTCATTTGTATGAAAACCAAATTTCTGCTGACCGTTTAAATCAAGAGCGCCTGATGGAGAACTAGAAGAAACTACTTAGCTATGTTTCTTTCTGTCAAAAAGAAACAAAAGCCCTACGTGAGATTGTTGAGTCTCAAGGGGTGAAGCTTAAAGAACAAGAGGATCTGATCTTGCAGCTGACTTGTAAAGATGATGCTTTAAAGAAGATCAAGAATGATGAGGAAGATCCTGATGAATCTGATAATGGGGGTGAGACTAAACAAGCTCAAGATCCAGCCTCTTGGGTAGGTACGAGTTCTGTTGATGACTCTAATAAGCAGATAATTGTTTATTGTGATCATACGGCTACTAAACCGATCGAGATGATCGAGGTCGACACTGTTATCTTTATGGATGGTGAGGGGTTGATTCGTAGCATGGTTAATGCTGACGAGATAGCAGTAGGGAAATTTATTGATAAGTCACTAACACGAGTGCAGATTGCGATCTTGCTTGGCCTTAATGAAGAAGAAATGACCGTGTTAGAGACTGCGCCCGATTTTGAAGTAATGAATGACGATGAGATTGTGAATGATCTGACTGTGGAGATGAGGACGGATTGTATTTATGAGAATGAAGAGGTTGAGATAGAAGATGTGACTGCTAAGGATTACCCTGATTTGTTTCAACATACTAATGTTGATCATGGTGCTCCTGTATTTAATGAGAAAATTATAAAAGAAGCAGAAGATCATCTTGAGAAGATGTCCAAAGGGAAGAAAGTTGTTGATACTAGATTTGACTCGCTTGAGAATCCAACTGATGAAGCTATTGCTAGATGGTTCAGTCACAACAAAGTTGGTAAAATTATTAAGGCATATCGTTATGTCGATCAAGAACGGAAAGATGAAGCTGCAGCTTGGGTCAAATCAAACCAAGTAACTTCTTTCAAGACTGTATCCAAGGTTCATGGTGATATTGTCTCTTAGCTATTTGATGTTGATCTTAAGGTATGTGTCGTGAAATGGGAAAAGGGGAACCAATACTACGAGAAGATAATGGATGTTCTTACTTTACCGCGTTGGGATGTTCGTACCCTCGCGAGACATCCATTTATCAATCGTGGGGGTTACCGGACAGATGAGTGTTTTCATCAACACTTACTTTTCGAGGTCAATCATGGCTTCAAATTCTTCAAGCCCCGGGTCCCGAGACGTAAACGTATTAACGATATTGATCCAAGGACTGGCTGGAAGAAACTTGTCCTTAAGGTAAAGCCGCCAAAGACAATGAAGAGGGTACCTGTGAAGACGATGCCTCAACATATGTATCTCTCGTTCAACCGCTGGTATTATGGCAATCGTACTGGCGAGGCCGTCATTGTCCTTGGTAAAGGACTGAAGACTGAGCTCATCAAGATAATTGACCAGATGTGGTTGGTTAATTTATCTGAAACAGACAATGACATGGTCCATAGGAGACAGATTTTGATCGAGCGCAATGAAGACTACGACATGGCTATGCAATTCCAGAACGTTGTGCGTGTTTGTCATGAAAATGGAATTCATAGTTGCAGAGACTGGCAGTCCAAGCGTTTCAAGTAACTTAAAGACAAAGAGCTTAAGATGAGGGGGTGTCTGTTAGTGCACGGTTTTGCGCCTTGAGTCTTTGTATTTATTGTTAACGTATTTGTCTTATGTTTAATGTAATAAACTATTAAGTTATTATCTAGTTCTCTAATGTAATGTCTATTTCGCTAGGGGATATTAGCGAACTAAGACTTAAGGTTATTCCCTCTGATTCGTTAGGGGATGTTAACGAATCAGAGGATGATTCGTTAAGATATTTTGTTTTATTTATGTATGTAACGAAGTAGCGTCTGGTTCGCTAGGGGATGTTAGCGAACCAGACCTATCTTCTATATATAGTGAACACTGTTCACGTTTAATTTAAGTTTTAGAGAGATAATTAACAAAACGCTGTCCAAACTCTCTCGATCTTCATATAAATATTATTCATACATACATACACTAATACTGATAATACATATAACATATAACATATATAATCAAACGTAATTATGTGCTAGATCCGTGATATAGGATTAATAGTACTCATACAGATCTGAGATCTGTTTATAGTTAACGTATTAGATCCGTGAACAAACATATACTACAACAGGTCATTAATTTCAACAGCAATGTGGTTCTCTGTTTCCACATATCTCGCGGTGTTCCAAAATTGACGAAAGATGCTAAACCGAACGTCGGGATTGGCAGTTACGGCATAGTGGATACTCGAACGACGGATAAATGCCAACATCCCACCAAATACATTCTCGTCAGCAAAGTCTGTACCCACAAAGGCACACACATTGTGTAGTTTGTCATATGGAAGTATAGGAATATCCTGTTCCTGTTGTTGTTGTGGTGCATCAACGGGAGGATCTTTATCCATGTTATCAGCCACTGAACTGTATAAACAAACCCGAGAATCAGTGATAATAAATAATAATACTTATAGATAATTTAAAAATAACCTATTTATAAAATTATAATTATAAAAATAATTAATATGTCATTCGCTAAAAAAATATCTGATTCGTTAAAACGAATGGTGATTCGTTATAACAGACTAGCTACTTCTCTATCAAATAAATAGTGAACGAATTAAGACTAACGAATCACTAATAAAGGTTAACGAATTATGGTCTAATTCATTATAAATAACGAAGGAGAAACGGATTCGTTATAAATACGATTCGTTATTCTGATTCGTGGGAAATGTATAACGAATTGGACACAAATGAGTTCCAATTCGTTAAACAATAACGAATGGCCAATTAAGCTTAATATTTGACTAATTTGGTCAAGGTCAAACTCACCAAGAACCCTAAAAGCCAAGTTAACAATCCTGCAATCAATTCCACCATAAACAGCAATGGATAACTGAATAAAGGATCACAAGGATCTCGGAAACCTAATGCGATTAGAATGGTATTGAGCTGTAGTACCAGAACATGGTACAAATCCGTTAAATTAAGGGTTTATATAAAGCATAAAACCTGATTATAAAATCCAATAATTAAACCAGCAAACATCCATCAAAGATGACGTAACACATCACGTTTTGATCGCATTTACCTTGTGAATAAGAATATATAATTAAAAAACAATATAACAATGATCAGAGATTTAGGAAAAAATTCGCTAGAGTAACAGTTGGAAAAGATGAAGAAGAAAGTGAATAGTGTGAGACGAATCGCCTTCACGAACCCCTATATAGTCTGAAACGCACAATTTCCAATGTAACGAATCATCTGATTTGTTTGAATTTTGAATTAATGAATCAGGTGATTCGTTATCTTAAATTAACATGTGGCTTAAACGAATTACAAGTAATTCGTTAAAATCTTAACGAATTAGAAGCCATTCATTACAGAGTGGAAGGAGCGAAATAAAGTTAACGAATTGGAGTTCCATTCGTTATAAATGACTTTAATTCGTTAAAATTTAGCGAATCACATTTAACGAATTACTTTATGTAATTATAACTTAAATAATTAAATTAATTAAATAGGAAAACCAAATAACTTGAATGAAACACCGAGAACCCATATCTTGATGATCGAATACTAATGTGTTTTCCGTTTCGAAACACTTAACTTAAAGAAAATAAATAATATATAAAATGAAAAAGTAAAATGGTTTTGGTATTTTGTATTTTTGTTAATGAAAAATATTTACCAGAAAACTATCCGAAAATTAACATGTAAAACAGGAAATATATATATATATATATATATATATATATATATATATATATATATATATATTGTTTTTGTATGAGTTTTTCAAAAGCAGTACATATTTTTGGATTTTTGTTGAGTTTGAGCAGAGAATCATATTGACCAGATTTCCCTTCCATCACAGTTTTATATTTCAGCGATATTGTGACTGGCGTTAAGTCGGTCATAGATATTGTTGTCCACTTAAATCTTATAACAAACTTTCAAGCGTTTTTGTGATATGATTAACGGTTCAATTAAGAGCATAGAATATCAGAAACTATCAGCCCTAATCTCGGTTCAAGCTTAATTTGATTTTTGCCATATCACCCCAACTTGACTTAAACCATTATATTGTAGATCAAAATTTTAATTTTTATTGAAATTTATGAGCAATGCATTGAGTTTCCTTTACTATGAGTGAGTATGCACGAGTCCATCTGTCAGCTTCCATACATTGTATCCCCTGGGGTCTGTTTCTTAATGGTATTGAGATGCGTGCAGGGGAGGAACAAATGTATGACTAACAGCGCATTTTGATCAAGTCAATGTTTTAGTTTGTAGGAGGTACAGCAGTGATCAAGTTTAATGACTTTGGGTTTGCTCTAAAAGCGAGTGAAATATCCATGCATATGATACCCAGATGATTAAGCCGCATAAAGACTCACAGTGTCCAGATATTCAACGTTTGTTATTTGCTTTATTTTTTTTTTTGGGTGATCAAACAAGTATAAGGCTTGAGTATGACAGGTTATTACATTTCTGTCATCCTCATTGAGATTTTTGCTAGAGACTAACACCTTTTAAAATTTGGCATTTCTTTATGTTTATATCACATACTTTACTCTAACAATTTGTTTAAAACCTACCAATGCACCAATGCAATTAAGCACTCAGTCTTTTAAGCTTATTTCTTGCTGGATTTGGGGTCAAAACAATCAATGTATTATCATTTTCTCTTTTTTTGCTTCAAAAACTCAAAATTTTGAGGAGCATAAAACAAAATGAATTTAATCGCCCCAGTTACATTAAGTCTATAAGTTAATGGCTAACCTATCGATTCACAAGTGAATAATAAGACCAAGACATGCAAGCATGCTCCACAAACTTAAATAACCGACATAATTTTCAGCGAGAAAATAAAATAAAACACATAATGAACGCCCCAACTACTTTCCATTGTCAGGTAAATGGTTATCCCTAATATTTACAAGTAAATATCAGAACCAAACATATACAAGTACATGTCCTTCAAATATGACTAATTGACATACTTTTCAGCGAACGTATACATACATAAAAACATAATCTTTTTGGTTTTTCTCTATACATACATAAAAACATAATCTTTTTGTTTTTTTCAATTTTCTTATAAACATAAAAACTTCACAATCTTTTTGGATTTTTAGATTTTTTTATACAAACTGAAAATACATTATTTTTGTCTTTTTCAAAGTTTTTAGATTTTCTAAAATATTTAAAAAAAATAACGACAAGAAAACACAATATTTTTTATTTTTCTAATTTTTCAATGTTTTTGACTTTTAAAATTTTTAAATGTTTTTGGATTTTATCTATACAAACTAAAAGCACAATATTTTTGTATTTTCTATTTTCACCCCCTAAAACCAAAACCAAAATAAATTTTAAAAGGAAAAATAAACAGAAAAGAAAGATAGTTATCCTTGTTTCAGGATATCAGCAAGGGTCTTCAATCCATTTAAACCAAGAAAAAACTGAAATTGAGTTTTTTCAAAGGCTTTGGTATGTACTTTCTCAAGGTTGATTAATTTCTTTTCAAAACAATCCTATATGAAATGATATCGAATTTCGATATGTATCGTTTTAGAATGTTGTACGGGATTTTTGGTGATACTTATGCAGCAGAGTTATCAATCAAATAGGAGTAGTAAGAAACTTCAAACCGTAGTCACGCAGATGTTGTTGAATCCACAAAACCTGGGAACAGCAACTCCAGGCTGCAACATATTCTGCCTCAGCGATTAAAGTAGAGACCGTCGTCTGCTTCTTACACTGCCAGGAAACAAGCCGGTTTCCTAAGAATTGACACTCTGCCGTAGTTGATTTGAAGTTAATCTTGCAACCTCCGTAGTCCAAGTCTGAAAAGGCGGTAAGTTCAAAGTTATCGTCCTTGGGGTACCATAACCCGATGTCTAGATTTCCCCTCAGATACTGAAGAATTCGCTTGACCGCAGCTAGATGAGTCACTCGTGGACATGCTTGAAACCTAGCACAAAGGTAAACAGGATCTAATAACAATTACGGATCTAGTTCATTGATGCTCTTAAATGATTATATGTCGTATATATTAGGATTAGTTGTATATATGTGTATAGATTGAATAATTATTTAATATGAAGCTTGAGAGAACAATCGAGCAGAGATTCGTTAATCTTAAACTCAAAACTTCAATTATGCAGTGGACGAACCCACTATAAATAGAAGATGGGTCTAGTTCGTTACACATTTTGTAACGAACTAGCCACCCACTTCGTTACATACATTAAATAGATAAACTTAACGAAACATCCCCTGATTCGTTAAACATCCTTAACGAATCAGGAGGAACTTAACTTAAGGGCTAGTTCGTTAAACATCCTTAACGAACTAGCCTGTTCCACTAACGAACTAGCTTAAATATAAAAACTTTTACATTAAATAAACGATAAATACAAAACGATAAATACAAAGACTCGAGATGCAAAACCGTGTACTAACAAACCCCATCAACTTGGGTGGTTAAATATTGATGGGTAGGCTGTTATAATGCCAGTTTTTATCAAAATGGGGCTGGTTTGGTTGGTGGTTGGTTAATCGGTTCGTTAACGCACAAATTCGACATAATTAACGTTAGACGGGCATAGTTTGGGAACCGTTGGTGGTGATTTATTGAAAAGGGAGTTTTGGGTAATTCAAGGACTCTGAGGCCTGATGTAGATGAATATGAATGTTGGGTGTAGCCTTGGGTCAATTCAATCTCGTTAGGACCTCTCGTAAAGTGAGTGAGTCGTTGAGGTCTAGTTAGTGATTGTTGTGTGCTTTAACTTGACAAGCTTGTGGATTGTGAGTGACTAGCTAGAGAATCCAGTTGTGATGTTCATGTGGTTCATATCAGGTGAGTTTCATGATGCCCCTTTTTAAATGTTTTACGTTTTGGGCTAGCATACACGTTTTATGACGATTTTACCCTTTTAAAGCATTTGGATGATATTGCATAGTTTCTGTTATGTTTACTATCAATGCTTGGAAGTTTGTATGATTTATGTTTGTTTTATTTGTGTGTGTGTGTGTGTGTGGCCACCACGTGAATGTTTTTGTTAAGCCATGACCAGGTCGAAGAGAAGAAAAATTCCTTGATTTCACTGTTGGCGGTTAAGGTGAGGAGTCCCGGGATAGGAAGCCTGTCCTTGGGGCGAATGGGTGTTTAAAAATCCCCTAACAGTTTATCTGTCCTTGGGGTGAAGATTATTCGGGTCCTTAACTTTGTGTTTTGGACTTGAGAGGATGTGACCCGTGTTACGTGCTTGACTGAGGAAAGTTTATTTATTTATTTATTGACGTTATTTATTTATTTTTACGGAAGTCGTATGTTAAATACATTGGTCGGTCTTTAATAAATTTTGATGATAAAAACATGAACTCACTCAGCTTAAACTGACTTTGCGTGTATGTTTGAATGATTTCAGGTTGAACATGGATGTGATTCCTGCTTGGAGGTGCTCAAGACTACCCGAGGTCCCGAGGTAGTTCTAATCGATTCTCCTTATTGTGTTATTATTTATGAAAGTTTTAATTTACATTTTTATGTCTTAAGGATAGTATTTGTATGTTTTGTAAATTTTCCGCTGAAAGAATACTCTGTACTGAATTTTTGAATTATATGAAACCGGTTTAACCTCTATATTTGAATTTGTTTGGAATGATTACCAACTATAGGACTCCCGGATTTTGGGGTCTTACAATTTTGTTCCTTAAAACAGTTGGAAATGATCTGATCATGGTTCAAATTTATGTGGACGATATCATTTTCTACTCCACCAGTACTACTCTATTTTCGGAATTTGAAGAAGTAATGAAGAAGAGATACGAGATGTGTTCACTGGGAGAGATGACGACATTTATGGGATTATAGGTTCGTCAGAGTTCGACGGAAATTTTGCTACATCAAGGGAAATACATTGAGGAAATGTTGGCAAAATTCGAATTCCAAGATTCTAAGAGTGCGCCGACTCCTATGGCGGAAAGACCACTTCTTTCATCTGATCCTGAAGGGAAATCCGTAGATCAAACATACTATAGATTAATGATCGGATCCCTGATGTAGCTCATCGCCAGTCGCCCCGACATCAAGTTTGCAGTCTGTCTATGTGCGCGCTTCCAGGCTAATCCTAAACTTTCTAATCTAATTGTTGTAAACGTATTTTTAGATATTTGAAAGGGCAACTGAAAGCTAGGTCTTTGGTATCCCAAAAACTCAGAATTTGATTTATATGATTTTGCTAACAACAATTATGGAGGTGATGATATTTACAGGAAATCTAAGTTTGCTGGATGCCAATTCTTGGGTGATCGACTCATTTCATGGCAATGCAATAAACAACAAACAGTTTCCACATTCACAGGTTACCTGGATACGAAACCAATTGATGGATTACGCTTTCGAATTTCTTGACACTCTAGTCTTTTAAGATAATGATGCTGATATTGATATTGTTAAAAATCGTGTTCAGCATTCTAAAACTAAGCACGTTGATAACAATGTGGGAGAAAATTTGTACATAAAAGTGTTTCTTTTTGTTATATTTTTTGCACAAATTTAGGGGGGGGGGAATTAAAAAAAATACAAAAAGAGTGTGCTTGTGTTATAAAATTAAAAAAAATTCAAAAAGTGCGTGGGTTTTTATAAAATTAAAAATTAAAAAATATATTTTTGGCTTTTGGTTCTTTTTCTACATGGGAAGTGATATATGTTTATTCGGTTACAAGCTTTATAAAAGCTCAAATGTTTTTAAATGAAAATATGATCCAACCTTTGGAAAATTATAGATAAATTACTTTTGTGTGCCTAACATGTGAAGTTACTAGGCTAAAAAGGCATTTGAACAATCATTGATTTCAATGGTAGCTTTCCATGATGCGTAAAAGTTTGAAGTGATATAAACATGGTAAACTTAATGTGGAGAGTCATTTTGAAGACTTATGCATGTCTTTAGATACATCTCTCCGAATGATAGGCAGAAAAGCAATTACCTAGTCATACACGAGCCCGTTATTGATCACCAAAAATATTATATTTCTTAGTTATTGCTATTTTAAAAAAATTATTATAATATTATATAATACTGTGTCATAAAAAAATTTTAAAGCTTAAAGAATCAAAATAGAACTACAAGGCGGGGATTCAAATAATTCCTAAACACCCTGAATGTAAGGCATGTAAGTCCGGACGGCATGTAAGTCCAACGTTCAACCTTAAAGCTTAAATTTTTTGTTTGTATAGAAATTTTTTTTTTGATCAAGCACTAGGGGATTGGAGTCAAATTGGGGTGATCTGGGGAAAGCCAAATACGATTTGAAAAGAGATAAGAGGCACCATAGGTCCATAAGTGATGTCCATCTAAGCTTTATGCCTAATTAAACCTAATACGTATCACTGATGCAATGAAAATCATGCTAAGTATCTAAATATTTGCTATCAACCTCTTTCTCTATGTTACAATAATGCTGAAAATGAATCATTGATAAAGTATCTTAATTAATATGATTCCATGTTCGGATCTTTTCATAAAAGTTTGCTCGTTTATCTAAACTGAAATTTGATCCCGAAATATGTTAGAACTACTAAAGGCTGGGTGGTTAAATTACATTGTTTTGGTTTAGTTTTTATCTTTATTTTTTGTTAATTTTTATTCGTTTTTAATTTTACCTCATGTTTACTCTTGTCGAAAAAATACGTTAATAAATCATTTTAAACATGGATCAGGCTTATGTTTTCAGCCCAAGAGATCTGATATCAGTTAATTGTGTTCTCGGCCCAATCAAATTGGCCCAAAGTGTTAATAACAAAGGTGTGCTCGGCTCATCAAGGTTTTCGGCCCAGATTATTTATTTTTGAAGTTTAAAAGGCAGATTTTGTTTCGAGTATGTATTATTGTTCAAAACTATTAAATCTTCAGAAATTTTAACCTTCTCATCCTCCAAATCCGAAAACTCTAAACCTTGATCATCAAGTTCGCTTTGATTTCTTTAAGTCTTGAATGGTGAATAAACATAAATCGAAATCTGTTTTCGGACCACTATTGAAAATCAATTTAGGGTTTTAGGTTAAATGGTTAATTGGACTATGATATGTGATTCAGAAATATGTGTGTGATGAATGATTATTGTGTGTTTCAGTTTGTTATGAGTTTATTCAGGTTGCAGGTTTATTCATCCATGGTGGTTTGGCTTGATAGGGAAGAAGACACGAATTTTTAGAAGAAACTCAAGGGTTTTCGGTGCTGGTTGACTGAATACTCTTGGTCAACCAGAGAACCTATGTGATATTATTTAAAAGTGTTTTCAGCCCAAAGGGTTTGGCCCAAACGATTTGTAAAAGCTTGAGTTCTCGGCCCATCAGGTTTCAGCCCAGATCCAAGGTTTTTTTTTGAAGTTTAAAAGGCAAGTTATGTGTGCATTATTGTTTATTACACTCAAATCCGCATAATACTTTTCTTTCTTTTAATCTCAAACTATCTCTGCATACATCGTCTTTGTACTTGATAATCAAATTGTTGAAATTTGCTAAAGGTATATGAAACTTTGATCAAATTGTTCTCGGGTCACTGCTAATCAATATATGGATTTTACGAGTATTATTTGTTTAAATGGTTGATTAAATTGTGATACTGGATTGTGAAGTATGTTTATAACGGATGTTTGTGAGGTGGTTGATGTTGTTATAAGCTTATCTTGAGTTGAAGGTTTTAGTGTTAATGGAGGTTTTGGGTTTTTTAGGGAAGACGACTCAAAACACAAGAAAGAACTCAAGAGTCTTATAGACCAAGATCATCAGAGTTCTCAGGATCCAGGGTTTTCGGTGCTGCTTGACCGAATACCCTTGGTCAACCAGAGAACCCTTGTGATCAATAGAGATCTCAAGGGTTCTCAGTCAAACTATGACCGAGAACTCATCTGGTTACCCGAGAACCCGTGTTCCCGGCTATCAAGGATCATTGGTGAATAGTCATTGACCAAAAACTACTTTAATAGACCGAAATTGCATATAATTGACCGAAAACTCATTATCTTGACAGAGAACATAATACTTGTACCAAAAACGTCTTTTAATCAGATTATCATTATTATTTTTGGACAAATTTACATAAAAAGGGGTTTATGTTTTCAGTATTTGTATATTGGGTCCCTATACTATAATCAAGTTGTCCATTCTACAAGATATAAATTCCATAAGATAACTTATTATGTATTTAAGTGAATTTATCTCTAGTTTGACTCGTTTGTTGCAATCATGGCTGATCAAGCACCCTTGAAGTTTATAGACACACATAATATTGTTGGATACCTCTTTGATCCTACTCTAGCTCACAAGGAGTTCAAATCAATGATAATGGGGCTAAACACGTGAAGGATTTCTCACGATTTATGAGAAACTCATGTTATATGTAAGAAGATGGTGACTGATGTGCTTAAAACAGTCAATTAAATATTAACTAAACTAAACAAGTAATAAAAACTAGACTTAATACTCAACTACACAAAACACTGGCAAGTGAACCGGTTAATTGTACTAAAGCTAAGTAAGTCCGGAATATCGAACCCACATGACTCTATAAATTACGTTAAATAACTAATTAGACTCGACTTACGACACGCCTATTTATTATTAATGTTTAAAGGGGGTTTTTAAACTAAGATTTAGCTAAGAAAGCAAATAAACAAGTAAACAAGAAATAAGCAATTAAAAACAAGATCGAAACCAATCAGAGAAGGAATCTACCTAGGTAAGAATCCCATGTATCAACAATCATCAAGCAATGGACAAATAACATGATATGGAAACTAATTTCTAAACGTATTCATCTAACAAACCATAAAGGACCTCAATCGCATCAAGTAAAATTATAAAGAAAGAATTTTAGGTTATTAAACAATCAGTTATATTGATTTCCTCACGGTTATCAAATAGGGTTAATTAATAGTATCTAAAGCAAGTAATCTTACGAAACACTAAGCCCTAGATAACTTGATAAACTAACATGACATCATGAAAATGGATCAACACAATAAGCAAGAATATTGTCACTAATCTATCCTAGCATGCGATTGACCAAGATACACGAACAACTCCTCACCTTACAGCTATTGGAATTTAGCAAAACATTCAAAATTCTAATTAACGATTAATAAGCTTCTATGATCTAATGGGCCCATTCAATCACAATAATCAAAACACCAAGTAATGATTAAACATAAACCCTAAATCTAAAGAACACAATCAAGAGATATAAGATCTATGTGAAGCTATAATTAACAATCAATCAAGATAATAAACATTCATATGCATCATGAAAGCAAAATCAAGTCTTTTACTATTAAAATAACGAAACCATAATCAAAACATTAGTCCAAAGCAAGAATCATGCATCAAACATGTTCATCAAACCTAGGTAGACATAAAGTCTAGCCTAACATAGTTAAAATCAAAGACAAATAACTAAACCAAAGAACAAAGAGAAACATCATGAAAGATAATGAACAAGGATGATGAAAAAGAACGAAATAACCCTTCTTAATCGATCCTTGAACAATTGTATGAAAGCTCTATGATCTCCTCTCTTCCTAGCCTCCAAGAAACCTTCAAACCCTTGGAAAATTGGCTTAAAATCGGCTGCCAAAAGTCTCCCTATCGGCTAGGTTATAACCCTTTATATATTAAACGAACTGGGCCTTGTAACTTGCAAAACGTGCTGACCAGGGAGCCCTAGGCGCCCCGCGACCGCCTTGGCCCTTGCCTTAGCGCGGCGCGACGCCCTTCTGATGTAGCCCACTAACTTTTCATGTTATTTATTACTTAAACTTGTTATATCTCTTCCTTAGCTTCCAAGCAACAATAAGAACCTTCTGGAACTTCTTCTCCTTGACTTACAAATCATCATCTACATGAAAACAAATCAAACACTAAGTGGAGTAATCATGTAACCAATGATGCACAAAACGAGCATAAACTTCACATGAAAATATAGAAAGAATTAAGTTTAACATGCAAGATACCAAAGGATTAAAAACACGACAAATATAAAAACTACTTGACTCAAAACCTAATTTAATATAAGATAAACGAAACACGAACTAAACCGAACTCAAAACATTAAAGAAACAAAACTTTACACGGGATTCGAGATGTATAAATAGATGTATATCAAATATCCCCACACTTACTCTTTTTTCGTCCCTGAAAAAGTGTAATGCAGTTGGATCAGAATCGGAAAATATAGTCTTACAAACATATAGGTTAATTTTTAAAGCATAGAAAAACGCAAAAACCGCGATCACTGATATTGTTGTCCACTTAAACCCTTGCATTAATCTTTACCGGGACAAATAAAATGCGACAATTTTTTACTCAGTGGTTTACATAATAAGACCCGCTTATTTTCAGCTTTTACCGGACCAGACCACCCCAAATTGGCTTAAACCTCAAAATTAGCAGAATTAAAACTTTTGTTGCTCTATTTTTTTTTCATGAATAGTTAAGACGATCAAGGGTATTGTTTATCCACCTAAGCTTAAGCATCAAAGTCTACCAAGCAACCATTAGATACGATTAAGGTTCAATTAATTAATAGCTAGTGTGTCCCACAACATGACATACCCCCATTATCAAGCAATACCCCGAACCCATCACCATAGGTGAGTATGCAAAATTTCATCTGTAGGGCTTACATGTAGCGTGTCCCTTGTGGTCCGTTTCTTAATGGTAATGAGACGCGAGCAAGGGGACCCCACATGGCTAACAGCGTGTATGATCAAGTCTGTAGTGTATTTGTACTTTTGTACTCTTGTGATCATGTTTATAGACTTATAAGGGTTTGCTCTTTTTGGCTTAATTTTAAATATTCACAACCCCACTTAGGAATTGTGAATACCCAGATGAATAAATTGCATACAGACCCATGGTCTCCGGACCCGAAGCACCCATCAATACAAGAATTAAGGTTATAAAACCATACGCCAATGAGGTGTAAAACACTAAACTAGTAGTTTAAGATTTATATCACAGGCTACACGGCATACTCTAACGTTAAACCTACCCAAGCATCATAAGATAACGTATTCAGATTTTTAAAACTCATAATATTTTCATTTTTTCATACCAAAATTGAGGCTTGAGTATGGCCCGACCTTTCATTACCTATCTTCCACGAACAAAACGCTTTACCCACAAAAGATTTCCGTTTTAACCATTTAATCAAATTGCCCTTTCATTTTCAAGGCTGAGCCTACCGACACATCCCAAGTTAAGTGCGTTTTCTTTTATTTATCTCATATTATTAGTAGTTTGAAAAACCGATTTCCGATAAATATCATCATTTCCCACTTTAACGCAAAAAAAAACTAAATTCAAGGGACATTTTTAAAACATTTTTCAATTTTTTTTCAAAATTTTTATTTTTTTTTATTTTTTTTCTTTTTTAAATTTAAACTCGATTTAAACTACGACTCAAATACGATTTAAACTACGACTTAAATATCCTATCCCCACACTTAAATTTTGCATTGTCCTCAATGCGAGGATAAGGACGACTTAAAACAAAAATAAAATAAAGTCGGACTACAAAAACTAAGACTCTAAAAATTATAAAAACAAAATAAAAAGTTAATATGCTAGATAATGGAAAAGACTTAGCTGGTAATATGCGAATGGAACATGATGCCAAAGTCTTCTTCCATGAATGCCCTCCAACTACGAACGTGCTCAGCAATTAGTAACTCATTCTCTCACACACGAACGTAAGCGACAAAACAAAACAAACATATCTAAATATTTATCTTATCAAAACGATAGATATTAAGCAATTAAAGTATTTCACCAACCAACAAATAAATCATGAATAATTAGCAGAAAATAAATAAATAAAAAGTATACGGCTCAGCTGCTCCATCTCCATACTTGTCTTTTTCATTAAAGTCTTCCTTGGGGGATCTTCTCTCTAGCTCATACAGTCTTTCTTTTAAACTCGCAAAATTCAAAAACATAAAACAAATTCGAACTACAAAAAACTACGTTAGTGACTAAAAGAAAAATTAAAAATTAAATAAAAGAAAATATATAAACTCTACACTTGAGTTTTCACTCAAGAACCCATGTTATGCGAATCACGTGGCGGACCGAGTGGAGCTTCCTCCACCTCGGTAGAACTCTAATGCCCTCAAAGATACCGAATCACGATCCGACCATTCATCAATCTTGGTCTTCTTTTTTCTAACTCCACGAACCTTCTCAATCTTTCGCTTACCACCACCTTTTTCTCCCACATGCTTCACCATTTCCCGAGAGCTCAAAACCGGTCGCTCCTTCCCCACACTTAAACTTACAGAACGGGAACCGTCAAGACTAAGGTCCATGCCCGAGATAAATGATTCTATCAAGTAAACTGGGTGACATGGATCAATGAGACCGTCTTGTCCACTCGGATGTCTCATGGACTTAGCCAAATAAGTGGCACTATCATCGCCGGCTCTAAGAGTAATCTTACCTTCAAACACGTCAATGACCGCCCAAGCAGTACGTAAAAATGGACGACCTAAAATAATAGGAACTCTCTCGTCGGCCTCCATATCTAAAACAACAAAATCAGCAGGGAAAACCAAATTATCTACCATAAAGAGCAAATTCTCTACGACACCCCTCGGATACTTAACGAAACAATCGGCTAAAGACAACGTCATACGAGTTGGGGTGAGCTCTCCTAGGTCTAGCTTTCCATACAAAGAATATGGCATAAGGTTTATACTAGCTCCTAGATCGGCTAATGCTTGACAAGTCGTGTCACTTCCGAAAAGACATGGAATGGTAAAAACACCGAGGTCGGGTAATTTCTCCGGAACTTTATTGAGCACTACTACGGAACACTCTCTATTTAGGGGCACAATCGACAGCTCCTCCAACTTATCCTTTCTTTTAAGAAGGTCTTTCAAAAATTTGGCGTACTTAGGCATATGCTGAAGGACTTCTACGAATGGAAGGTTGACATTCAATTGGCTAAATATATTAAGAAAATGCCCGTAATCTTTTGTATACTTTTGATTCTTTAGACAAGTGGGATACGGGACATAGGCTAGGTTAATGGTGTATGGTGGTGGCCGGGCTCCAACCGGCTTCTTATCGGTGTTTTTCTTAACTTGCTGGTCTATGATTGGTGAAGCTATAATTAACAATCAATCAACATAATAAACATTCAAATGCATCATGAAAACAAAATCAAGTCTTTTACTATTAAAATAACGAAACCATAATCAAAACATTAGTCCAAAGCAAGAATCATGCATCAAACATGTTCATCAAACCTAGGTGGACATGAAGTCTAGCCTAGCATAGTTAAAATCAAAGCCAAATAACTAAACCAAAGAACAAAGAGAAACATCATGAAAGATAATGAACAAGGATGATGAAAAAGAACGAAATAACCATTCTTAATCGATCCTTGAACAAATGTATGAAAGCTCTATGATCTCCTTTCTTCCTAGCCTCCAAGAAACCTTCAAGCCCTTGGAAAATTGGCTCAAAATCGGCTGCCAAAAGTCTCCCTATCGGCTAGGTTATAACCCTTTATATATTAAACGAACTGGGCCTTGTAACTTGCAAAATGTGCTGACCATGGAGCCCTAGGAGCCCCGCGACCGCCTTGGCCCTTGCTTTAACGCGGCGCGGCGCCCTTCTGATGTAGCCCACGAACTTTTCATGTTATTTATTACATAAACTTGCTATATATCTTCCTTAGCTTCCAAGCAACAATAAGAACCTTCTGGAACTTCTTCACCTTGACTTACAAATCATCATCTACATGAAAACAAATCAAAACACTAAGTGGAGTAATCATGTAACCAATGATGAACAAAACAAGCATAAACTTCGCATGAATAGATAGAAAGAATTAAGTTTAACATGCAAGATACCAAAGGATTAAAAACATGACAAATATAAAAACTACTTGACTCAAAACCTAATTTAATATAAGATAAACGAAACACAAACTAAACCGAACTCAAAACATTAAAGAAACAAAACTTTATACGGGATTCGAGATGTATAAATAGATGTATATCAGTGACTGATTTCTGGAGTCATGCTTCCGTTAATAAAAGAGGTGCTGGGGGAGCTGTTATTATTGAATCAAAGATCCAAAAGAAGCATGTTATCATCTCTAAGGCTATCATTTGTGATGTGCTATTGTTTGGGGATCAGTCTGATTACCCTACAGAGTATTCTATTGTGACAGTGGCATAAATTGCTCAAAGAATGGGATATGAGAGAACCTACCCTCCAGCCATTAAGTGGTTGTTTCATCGTTACTGGAGGTTCTTGATTCACATTTTCTTCACGTGTATCTCAGGACAAAAAAGGGAAACTGATGAGATTATCCACACCCAAATGTCAGTCGTAGTTGCTTTGATCATGGACTAGAATTATAATTATTCCAAGTTTGTGTTTGATGAAATGATAAAACCTTAAGGGGAAGAAGAAGAAGGAGATGGTTTTGATGTACCCGAGGTTCCTACAGATGATCTTCAATTCTCATTACTCCAACTTGACCAAATCTATAAAGACACTCGACTTGAAGGCTATGGTTCCCAATCCTTTTGGGTTGATGAAGCAGTCAAGGAAAAGGGCCAAGGTATTCTATCAGGGACTCCATCAGTTGGTGAAGTTTTTAAAGTTTGTTGAAACTGAGGTTTTTGCTGCTACTAGTGTCATCGTTACTGTGGAACATGTGGTTCCGATTAAAAGGCCCATAACTGCCTTTGAAACCATTTCTGATGACGATGAGTCTGATAACTCTCCACCACAACATATGGCAATTGAACACCAGGTACTAAACGTTGTATTTATTGCTGAGTAGATTAAAGATTTTGAGACCTTCAAAGAGAAGCTCCATTCGACTGGATCTAAGCTTCCTCAATCAGTCGCTGTGACACATAATGAAGATGATGCTGAAGAAGAGCTAGCCACCGATCTTATTCGACGTAAACGATAAAAGAAAGATCCAAGACCGGGTGTGCTGGCTACTGAACTTACACCAACCAATCAACCAACAACTACTGATCCAGTTACTGTTGAAGCTCAAACTGATCAAGGTCCGCCTGTTGCTTCTTAACAAACTCAAGATCAGATTTTTGATAAGATTATGCAAGAATTTGAGTTCGAGGCACATATCCAGACTACTACTGAACTATCTAGATCTACTGACCCGATTGGTCAAGAAAGTTCAAGTGCAGCTAACATCATTGCTCATGTCCTTGCCATGCAAAACAAATTCTTACAAGATAAGGGCAAGGGGATTGCATTAGAAGCTGAACCCGTTGACGTACACACCTTACAACGCAGAGTCTTTAGGCTTGAACAAGACTCTGTGGTAAAGGATGTGCGTATTCAAGAGCTTGAAGCCAGCAATGCAGATAAAGATTCTAAAATTCAAGAGCATCAAGCGAACATGGTTGGTCTTACTGCTTTATATCTCGACCTTCAACAAAAGCTTACTAAAAGGTTTGGAGATGACTCTAAAAGTGGTGATGATGGCGGTGAAAGGGCTGGTGGTGATAGCGGCTCCAGTTTGCGCCCTGCTTCAAATATCGATACTTCTGCACAACTGGAGAAATACATGTCCGCTCCACCAAAGACTGCTGAACAAATGGAAATGATAAAAAGAAAGATGCTAATCAGAAAGAATTCCAATCAGAATGTTGTATCTTCTGATCATCCTGAGAAGTTCGTTGTAGAGATCAAGAAACGTTTTTATGATAAGTATGGTGATCGCTCTGGGGTCGTGTCATGGGGTTATGATACTGATAAGGAAATGTGGTGGGTCAAGCGTAAATAAGGTAACACAGAATATTACAAGAAGATGAAAGACTTTGGTTCGTGGACAAATATTGATCTGACTAATTTGATAAATGCTCCTATCCACAATCCGAATAATGATCCAAGGGCCGCAATTTTCTGGAATTAATTGAGCAATAAAGTTGAAAGAGGATTTCAACCATGCCTACCACTGAGTCTTTCCTCAAGAAAGCAAAGGGGGTGCGTGGTTCTCATGCTGACAAGACAATGCTAAACATGATGTGGCCTGCGACTAATAAAGTGACGTCCATTCTGGTCACCAAGAGATTTCTTGAGGGTTCTCTTGATGAATGAAGTTTTGTACATTTGATGGTGAGACGGCTATTGTCATTATAAGGCTTAACAAAGGACTGAATCGTTGTTGATCCAAGAAATTTACTAAAGTGCGGCAAAAAGGATATCAAGACCCTTAGCGGCTTTCAGATTATGGCTGAACCACTATATGAGCCAGTTGCTAAGGAGTATACTAGAATAGTGGGGTCGATTATACGAACAGGCTTATGGGCGGGCGCTTACAAGTAAGCTGATACGGATGTACTTGAGCACGGATAAGGATTAAGTGGTAATCCAAGGGGGAGATTGTTGGGCTATAATAAATGGTTTACGCTTTTATGTACTTGGCCTTGGTTTTGGGCTATTCAATGTAAGCCGAACTCTATGATTCCGGTGGGCTTCGTTTATGTTTGGGCTTAGGGTTAGCAAATACTATATATACATGATGTATGTAGCTTTTTTTGGTTGGCCAGTCGCAATAGAGAGAGATGAGAGACTTGTAATCATTGTTAAAGTGCTTAAGAATCCGACGTTGAATAGAACGTGTGTTTTGAAGCATTCTAGTGTGTTTATTGTGTTTGTTCATATTACATTGAATCAATCCATTTTTAGATTCCGCCTAACAATGGGTTTACGTGATATCACACTGAAAGATCCTTATACGGGACTTACAAATTCTCTATTATTATCTCTATCTCACCCAATTAATAAGGTGAGTAATCACTCCCCTTATTTTTACTATTTTTAGATAATTTTTGGGTACTTTATGGATACTTATTCATATTACATATTATTCAAAACTAGCAAATCATGATTATTGTGTGGTTGACCAATTGAATGTTTGTATGCTACATGTTTACTTGTTTATTTTATCACGTTCAATGTCCATTAGAAGTCTAGCATTATAGTATGATCATACGCCATTTTAGTAGCCAAAGCTTGATTCGCAAGGCATGGTCAAACGACATCAGTTACTTTCTTAGTTTTTAATTGGTGATACTCACAATATTGGTTTACTTAATTATTCTATTATTACATCAAAATCTGGTGATTATTGTAACATCCGACATATTAGATAACAATATAATAACAATAAAACGGTGGACCTTGTATGTGTTGTTATTGTAGGATGGTATAGGGAAGGACTGTGGACCTTGTACGTACCATGAATGGTGAACATAGGTAAGGACTGCGGACCTTTTACGTGTTTATGGCCTTGAGTATAGGTTTAGACAGCGGACTATGAACATACTCTTGGTTAACTAAGGCAAGTGAAGGTATGTATGTATGTATGTATGTATGTATGTATGTATGTATGTATGTATGTATGTATGTATGTATGTATGTATGTATGTATGTATGTATGTATGTATGTATCTATGTATGTATGTATGTATGTATGTATGTATGTATGTATGTATGTATGTATGTATGTATGTATGTATGTATGTATGTATTATGTATTATGTATTATGTATGATAGAAAGGTAACAGGCTAAGTATGAATATGTATCTTCGGTTACTTATATATGTTTTACTAGAACTCACTCAGCGTAGCTGACTTTTAGTATGCACGCAGTCAAATAGGATAAAGGAGTTGGCTTGAGGGAGACACATGGCATGATCTGAAGCGGCTAACATCTGAAGAAGAATTGTTATGATGTCTTAATACGATGTTTTATGTTATGTTTAAAGACAAGATTTGAATATTTGTATTGAATGGTTGAAGTTTTATATTCCACGAAATGTTTTAATTAACTCTGATATTTCGAACTGTATTTATGAGTAAATCGAACGCCAATTTAGGGCACCGGGAATGGGGCCTTACAACTCATTTATGGTAACTAACATTATTACATGCTATGGTCTGATTGTATATACTCACAGATAACAGTTTTACTCTTTATTTATATATTATTATATTGTATTATAAAACTGGTGATTTTCTCACTCAACCTCCTATTGAAAAAAATATATATATATAATTTGTATGCATTTGCAGGTTATCATGTTGGATTGTTTAGCAAGATGAAGATCACGTAGAAATGCCGTTTAGGACTTAAAATTTATTTATTAGATTTGTTTTGTAATTTCTTTATACTTGATGTACTTAAAATGTAAACTGTTTTATTTAAATAATTAATTAGATAATGTCACTTTACAATTGCATGATAGTACCTTATGAGCTGTGAACAATCAGTTCGCGCCCCGTCATTTCCGCCTTAGGTTGGGGTGTGACAATATTTCACTTGAGCTTCATAGTCCCTTTTTAATCTTTACATTTTGGGGTGTTGCATGTACCTGATTGAAATATTTTTTCATTTTCACAACAATTTATCTTCAAGTGTTTGTATTCTATTTTTCCAATTCATGATTTTTTATGATTTACATGACTAATTGGTATATGCTTTGTTGTTGATGTAGACACATGCTCATACTCATATTCATAATCATTGTAAGGCCCTGGTCCCGGTGCCCTACTTTAACGTTGGATTTACTCATAAACATAGTTCTTATTATTAAAGTGAATTAAAACTTTTCGCGAAATAATTAAACCATCAATAATTCAAACAAAAACATTTAAAGCTTAAACATGTCTTTAAAGTTCAAACATCACAAAACATATAACTTCAAAGCTTCAGATGCCAGCTTCTTTATTCTTCAACTATGTGTGCTCCTCAAGCCAGCTGCCTCGTATATTTGCATGCGCGCTTACTAAAAGTTAGCAACGCTGAGTGAGTTCTAGTTAATCAAGCAACATACATTACATTCACATACTTACATATATACGTATCAGAAGATACATATTACATACTTAACCTGTTTACCTTTCTTACATACATACATCAATTCATTCATTCTTTCTTTAATACTTTTATTCTTTTAACATGTGTAATACATACATAACTATCTATAAGTTTTAAAGAGCATATCTCCATATAACTTTCGCATATATTATTAGGGTCTGCAACCTAGTAACCTTCACAGATATCAGGGTCTGCAACCCTGTAACCTTCGAAGATATTATTAAGGTATGCAACCCATTAAACCTTGGCATATATTATTAGGGTCTGCAACCATTTAAACTTCGCAGATATTATTAGGGTATGTGACCCTTTAACCATACCATCATACATACCTTTAGTTATATATATATATATTCATGTTCATCTATGTATATACTTTTAGCTCTTCCTATATCATTCAAATACTATTCATAAACATTCATATAGCATATACTTAACACTTAAGGTAAGTGTATTAACTAACCCATAGGAATATGCACACAACCTTGAAAAACATAACAGAGAAAAGGGGCTAGAAATTCACCTGTGTCTGTTCCTTTCTGATTTAACGTTAATACCCCTCCTTAGTTGTGCACGACTAACTGTGTAATAATTATATGTGTCAGTTAACTACTTCTACTATATCATATGTCTAGGATAGTGAAATCCCTAGCTAACAGGGCTCCGGGGGCAGCGCCGCTGGCAGAGAAGTTCTAGAGGCGGCAGCCCCTAGCAGCGTCCAAGGGGTAGAGCCTCTGGCTGCGGTTAAGCTGCCAAGTCAGCTTGGATGAGTCTTTACTAAAAACCTCATCAGAAAACTGAAGTCAAACCAATCAAATCAAACTTATACGTTGTATAAAATATGCACCGCATATGTCCAACATATGTGTCGTATATGTTACAAACATATGCGTCTCATATAAGTATACGCTCCAAAACTGGAGATCTGATTATTATTAACACGTTTTTAGGGTTTTTTCATGTTTTTGTCGCCGTCAGCCGAGGTGTTTGTCCTGAATTTGATTATCTTTGACCCAGGTGTTAGTACACAGTTTTGCGTCTCGAGTCTTTGTAATTATCGTTTTATATTTATCATTTTATTTATGTAAAAGTTATTTATTATTAATTAAGTTAGTTCCTTAGAGGATTAGTCTAGTTCGTTAAGGATGTTTAACGAACTAGACCATAAGTTAAGTTATCTCTTGATTCGTTAAGGATGTTTAACGAATCAGGGGTGTTTCGTTATGTTTGTTTATTTAATGTATTGTAACGAAGTGGGAGGCTAGTTCGTTACGGAATGTGTAACGAACTAGACCCATCTTCTTATATATAGAGGTTCATCCTCTTCTTAATTTAAGTTTGGAGATTAACGTATCGAACCTCTGCCCAAGTTTCCTCTCAATCAAACTTCATCTAATTAATCCATTACATATAATATATACACCTATATCCAACTAATACTAATATATATATATAATGTATAATCTATAATAGCAACAATGAACTAGATCCGTTTATTGTTAATTAAGCCTTAGATATGAGATATGAGGGTTTCACAAGTGGTATGAGAGCTTTCGGGTATTCGATTGCTCTTGAATTGTGTTTTAATTCGTTAATTAAGAACTGATTAGTATATTTTTAGTATTGTTTTGTGTTCGGTTTGATTTTGATAAGATTCGGTGTGATTTTGATCGGATATGGATTGAATTGGATTGGATCTGTGTTTGTTAAGGTATCGGGAAGGTGTTGTGATTTGGAATTGGAAATTGGATTGGTTTTGTATTAAAATTGGTTTGGATCTAATTTTGGATGAAACAGAGGTTTAGTTTTGGTTAAATTGGTTACAAGTTAAGGTTAATTGGTTACGAAATGGATTGATTTGGTTTCGTGTTGAGATTCCGAGTGTTTTGATAGTTTATATGGACGAGTTGGTATAGTTACGAGTGCGTATTACGGATTTGTGACTTGTTTGAGTGTTCATAAATTTTTCCAGAAATCTGGAAATGTATGATGAAGGTTTGAATATTTGAAGATCTTCATCTGATTGTTGAAGATTCGTTAAAACCTCAGTTAGTTCGTTAGTATAATTCGCTAATTCGTGATCCAATTCGTTACATATTCTCATTCGTGTCTTCTAATTCGTGAGACACGTGTCCACTTGGTTAACTTTAATTCAAAACACTCGGAATCTCAAGACGAAACCAAATCAATCCATTCCGTAACCAATTAACCTTAACTCATTACATATTCTCATTCGTGTCTTCTAGTTACGAGTGCGTATTACTGATTTGTGACTTGTTTGAGTGTTCATAATTTTTTCCAGAAATCTGGAAATGTATGATGAAGGTTTGAAGATTTGAAGATCTTCATCTGATTGTTGAAGATTCGTTAAAAACTCAGTTAGTTCATTAGTATAATTCGCTAATTCGTGATCCAATTTGTTACATATTCTCATTCGTGTCTTCTAATTCGTGAGACACGTGTCCACTTCGTTAACTTTAATTCAAAACACTCGGAATCTCAAGACGAAACCAAATCAATCCATTCCGTAACCAATTAACCTTAACTCGTTACATATTCTCATTCGTGTCTTCTAGTTACGAGTGCGTATTACGGATTTGTGACTTGTTTGAGTGTTCATAATTTTTTCCAGAAATCTGGAAATGTATGATGAAGGTTTGAAGATTTGAAGATCTTCATCTGATTGTTGAAGATTCGTTAAAACCTCAGTTAGTTCGTTAGTATAATTCGCTAATTCGTGATCCAATTCGTTACATATTCTCATTCGTGTCTTCTAATTCGTGAGACACGTGTCCACTTCGTTAACTTTAATTCTAACAACCTTTTGGCACGTGGCAATAGTTGTCAGAGTTTGCTATAACCGTTTAACAAATTGGTTCGTTATAGGTGATTCGCTAACAACTATAGCTGCTGATTCGTTACCCTGATTCGTTAATCTTGCCTTAGTGTTTCGTTAAAGGAACTCAGCAATTCGTTACCTTAATTCGCTAAGATTTCACTTGTTTGATTCGTTACTTGATTCGTTACTTGATTCGTTAAGGGAACCACCTGATTCGTTAACCTATTTCGTCAATTTAATTCGTTACCTTGACTTAATTTCTTGGCTCAGTTCGTTATAACCTATTTCGTGTGACACTATTCTAGATTCATTAAAACTATTCCTAATTTGTTACTGTCAACTGGTTATCTTAATTCGTTTCAAATACTGTTTCCAATTCGTTAGAGTTACTGTTCACAGTTCGTTAAAATATTTTCAAGTTTAACCCTTTAAGGTTGATTATCTTGTTATTTTTCAAAATGGCCGGTATGCATGCATTAGCTTCCCAAAATATGCTGATGCAGCAAATGTTACAACTAGACACCGAGATCGGATCACATTCCAAGTGTCCACATTTAATGAAATTTAACGATTTTGCTAAGTGGGAACCCCGTTTCCGTGCTCATCTAGGGTCGGTTCATCCTGATTGTTCGTATTACTTGGATGAGGTATATACCGTTCCGATGATTGGAGATGAGACTATCGGCTTCACACCTAACGCCATCTCACAGTACTCTCAAGAAGAAAAGAAAGCGTTGGAACTTGAAACGAAAGCATATTCTACTCTTACAATGGCGTTACCTGAAAACATCTTTCATCAAGTTGGTAGCATCAAGATTTGTGCTTCGTTATTCCAAAATATTCGTATGAGGAGTATGGGTAACACCACTGAAAGCAAGAAGGTGATGTTAAAGTTTCAGTTTAGAAACTTTAATTTACTTAAAGGTGAGACTGTCGAAGAGATGACCATACGGTTTAATCATCTGATAGCCGAAATGGACAAGATGAAGTTGGAACCTACTGAGATTGATAAGATTGATACACTCAAGAGTGCATTACCGAGTTATTATTCCACCTTCCTAATGGTATTGAAGGAAAACAACTCTTCAGTAATGAAGATCTAACCGCAACTTAATTCATACAAAAGATCAAAGCTCGTGAGAATGATCTTAGGTGTCAGAAATCATCCAAGGATAGCCAAGATCCGGCTTTTTATGGTGGGAGTATGCCATTGAGTTCAACCATTTCTCCAATCACCGCACTTCTTACACAACATTCAAGTGATAATGCAACAACTATCTATAGTGATCCACGAGCATGTTTCTACGCTCCTGGAAGTTCTGGATCACCTGGTGCTTCTGGATCTACTAATGGATCTGGAAATTCATCCACTGCAAATCCATTTTCATCTTCATCAAATGTAAACATGAAGGAAGCTGAATAAAACTTTTCTTTCTTGTTTGCCTTCATGACCTCATATGAGAATCTGGTAAGTAGTAAGATTGCTACGAGTGATCTGACTGATGAAGACTACGATCAAATTGATCCGGATGAGTTAGTGCTTATGGATTTGAAATGGAACATGGCTATGATTGTCCGAAAGGTTAAAAAACTTATGCAAAGAACCGGCAAAGATCTTCCTGCTTTAAACAAGAAGGTTGGATTCGATAAACTGAAGGTTAAATGTTATAACTGCCAAGAGTTCGGCCATCTTGCAAAAGAATGTGATAAACCGAAGAAGGAGTATACTGGTCCTAGAAATCAGGTTCTAAGTTCATCGAGTAAAAATGAGAATGATACTGTTAAGACTTCTGGAACCACATCGTCTTCTTTTGGGTCACAAGCTATGCTAACTAACTTGGATGGAGCTGATTGGTCCCAAAGACTTTTGTGTAATGATAATCAAGCCAATTTGGTTATGTTCAAGACAAATGAAGTTTTTCAAAATGCAAGCGGAAGTGAGTTGTCGTCTGATAATGATACTGAATCGGATTCTGATGATTCTGATAAGTTTCCAACCACTTTTGCTTGGATGGATAAGATCAATGAGGTTAGTTCTTCTAACTCTGCTAATTTGTCTGCTAAAGAAACTTGTGTTGAATGTGAGAAAAACAAACCTAAGTTAGAGTCTTTGAAAAATCACAATGACTGTTTAGTGAGAGAAATTGCTTCACTAAAAGATACTCATCAACAATCTTTAGAGTCTCAAATGAGATCTAGGGAGAAAATTGAAGCATTGTCGACAAGTAATCATGATCTCAAAGCTGAGTTATCTGTTAAAATGACAATCAGCGATCAAAAGTTTCAAGAAATTTTGAACATCGTTCGAAGATAACCGAGCTTGAGAATGAGGTTCTTGAGTTAAAGAACAAGTTGGGCAAATTTAGAAACTCTTCTTTTTTGCTAAATGAAATAATCGAAAGTATCTGGTAAGCAAAAAAGATTCGAAAAAAGGTATAGGTTTTGTTGAAATACCACCACCATTTCAAAATGATTATAGAGCAAATCCTTTTGCTAAGAAAGAAGAAGAGGTAATTGTGAAAGAACCTATTTTTTCTGACAAACCTAAACCAGTAAAATTTGAAAATGTTAAAGCCCAACCACCAACTCAAAAACATCATGTAGAAAGCAATAAAGTATTTGTAGAAAATGTTGAGAAGGTGATCATTGAGGATGTGTTTGAACCTGAGGTTATACACAAAAACCAGAACATTCCATGTTCTAATCACATTTTATGTGAACCTCATGAATTTGAGGAAGTTGTGTATGGTTCACACACAACTCAAGTGAAAAAGGAAGAACAAGTTAAGGTTAAACCGATGAAGGCTAAGAAATCAGAAAAACCCAAAGTTTCTGATAAGGATTTGATGCGCTTTATCAATCCTAATGTTTCTAAGCCATGAACTAGTCGTGTGTTTAAGTTGAAAGGAATAGACACGATGTTCACTGAGAAAGACATTCCGATTAGCATTATCAAACCGGAATTGATAGAAAGTGTCTTTCAAAGTGAAACTTCCAAGATACAAGATCTTGAACGTCAATATGCTTGTGCCAAAACATCAAACACATCAGACCCATTGATTAAAGCTAAGCAATTGTTAAAAACTGCTAAAAGGGTCAACTGGAACTGACACATTGCAAAGTTTTTCCAACTGTTCTAATCTCGATTTATATATGAAAAAGAAGTTTGTGTCGTCTGATGGTTTGGCTAAGAGTTTTACTAAGAATGTGAGTCATCAACCTTCTGTGGCATCTGTTTTTGCCAAATCTCAACATGATCGTGTGGACATGAGAAGTTGTTTTCTGTGTGGACAACAAGGTCATGTAGTGAGAAACTTTGGGCAGAAGAAATCTCAAAATCTTCATCCGTTTGTCAAGTACCAATCGAAACCGGTTCCTGTGATAAAGGAGATTCTGAAACGACCTTTGTCATGTGATGATGATACTCACATTATGTTTTCAAATGTGAATCCACGTAAGGTCATTCATGTGAATGAAACATATGGTCAAGTAAAACCAAAGTTAGTTCCAACTGAGCCAATCTGCAAGAACGTGAACTCAAATGTCGTTTAAGCTGCTTATCTAAGACGAAAGTCTAAAAAGCCTGTAACTTATTCTCAAGTTGCTGAACAACAATTGATTTCTGTTAAAGTTGATTCTTCTCATGAAACTCAAAAGGTGCCCAAGACTGAGTCCTAGGCTGCCTTTTTGAACAAATCACTTTTACTTTGTGTGTAGGGTACATCCAAGACTGTGTCCGGTGAAAACTGGATAATGGATAGTGGATGTTCTCGTCATATTACTGGAAATCTCGACCTGTTAACAAATGTGAGAAATATTCAAGGGGGTTTTATGGCTTTTGTTGGGAATTCTGGGGGTATGATAACACAAGAAGGTGAAGTTTCAAATGGTCATATCACGTTTGAGAAAGTCAACTACTGTGATAAAGTTGATAATATTTATTGAGTGTGTCGCAAATCTGTGACAAGAAGTACACAACCATATTTACTGATAAATAATGTCTGATTTCAAAATCGGGATACGTCATTCCCGAGAACATGGTTGTCATCCCGTCTCCTCGATCGAATGATAATTATGTGTTGAATATGTCTTCTAAGGCGTCAACTTCCGTGGAAACGTGTTTCGTTTCTAAAGCAACTGAAAAGGACTCTATTCTATGGCATCGTAGAATGGGTTATATTCATGTGAGGAAGATGAATTATTTAATGACGAATGACTTGGTCGAAGATGTTTCTTTGAAGAATTTTAAATTATCCGACCACTATGTTTCTTGTAAGAAAGGAAAACAGAAGAAAAAGTCACATCCAGCTAAGTTATTAAATTCCATTGATACTCCTCTTGAACGACTTCATATGGATCTTTTTGGTCATGTGAATCGTGCTACTATCGCTGGAGATTGGTATTGTCTTGTGGTTACCGATGATTATTCAAGATATTCATGGGTTTTATTTATGAGTTCAAAAGATCAAAAACCTGCTCTGGTACAAAACTTAATCACTAAGATCGAATCACTATACAAGCAAAAAGTGAGGAGAATTCGAAGTGATAATGGTACTGAATTTAAAAACACTGTATTCGATTTCTTTTGTGTTCAAAAAAGAAATCACCGAGAATATAGTGCCCCTTATGTACCACAATAGAACGGTGTTACTAAAAGAAAAAACAGAACTTTGATTGAAGCCGCTAGAACTATGCTTGCGGATTCTAAGCTTCCGGTCCAATTTTGGAACGAGGCTGTGAAAACTGCTTGTTTTACGCTTAATCGAGTTCTAACTGTTAAGAGACTCCAAAAGACTAGTTATGAGCTTTTGAACAAACGAAAGCCTAACTTAAAGTACTTGGAACCATTTGGGTGTCCCTGTACGATGTTGAAAAGAGATGTGGGTAAATTTGAAGAAAAAGCCGCTGAGGGTTATTTTTTGGGTTATGCTTCTCCAAATAAAAGGGTATTTAACGTTACTTCTGGTTTTTTGGAGGAATGGTACCTTGGGGATTGTCAAAAGTACACCACACCTCCTCAATGGAAAGGTCCCGACTGGATGTTTGATTGTGATGGTTTATATAACTCGTTTACTCCATCAACTGAACAACCAGATGAAGGCCCGGTTCGTGCTTATTTTGAAGATCAATTGGTAATTCCAAGGTTTTCAAGTTCTAATGATGTTGTAGCTCCAACTGTAACCCCAAGTGAAGATCCATGTGATGATCCTCCTGTTTCTTCTGATAATGTTTCTACTTCTTCTGAGGATACTCCTAATGTTGTTGATGCAGTTGAAAGTGATGACTCATATCAGCTAGGAGAACATTACACTAATTTATTCGACAATGTTTTTGTTCCTGAGAATCCCACTCTTAGGATTCAAAATTATCATCCAAAGGAAAACATCATTGGAGAAATTTATGTGGACGTTCAAACACGTCATCAAGTTGCTTCTTCGAGTGAGAATAATGTATTATGTGCTTATGTAGATTTACATTCTTCTGGAATTGTAAATGTTGTCAAATTCACTTGCTTTATATCCCAAGTTGAGACAACGATGCCTCGTATGGAACTTCAAGATCCCTCTTGGGTAGAAGCCATGCAAGAGGAATTGCAGCAGTTTGCACGTTTGGGTGTTTGGGATCTTATCGACAAACCCGCTAGAGTCAAGAAGGCTATTCCAACTAAGTGGGTATTTAAATGTAAAAAAGAAGATCGTGGTGTGATCGTGAGAAACAAAGCATGATTAGTGGTGCAAGGTTTCCATCAGCAAGAGGGTATAGACTACACTGAAGTATATGCTCCGGTTGCAAGATTGGAGTCTATACGAATCTTTATGTCGTATGCAGCTTACAAGAATATAAAGGTCTATCAAATGGATGTGAAAAGTGCTTTTCTCAATGGTAAATTACACGAGGAAGTGTTTGTTTTACAACCTCCTGGCTTCGAAGATCCTGATTATCCAGACCGAGTTTACCGCTTAAACAAGGCCCTGTATGGTCTACATCAAGCCCCGAGAGCTTGGTATGGCATGCTTGCTGACCATCTGACTGATAACGGCTTCAAGCGAGGGACTGTCGACTGCACTTTATTTTATAAGAATATTGGTGATGATCTTCTTCTCGTTCAGATATATGTCGACGACATTAACTTTGGGTCTACAAACGACACATTATGTAACGATTTCAAGAAGTCATTGCAAACAAAGTTCGAGATGAGCTCGATGGGAGAGATGAACTTCTTTCTGGGGTTGCAAGTTCACCAGTCTGCAAAAGGAATCTTTATTTACCAGACTAAGTATGTGAACGATGTCTTGAGCCGATTCAAGATATCTGCCGGAAAAATCCCTTCAACTCCTCTCCCCGTGGGTCACAATTTATCACCGGATGAATTGGAGGACATTGTTGATCCGACCCTCTATCGTGCTATGATCGGATCTTTAATGTATCTTACGGCTTCTCGCCCCGACATTATGTTTGTAGTTTGTCTTTGTACTAGGCATCAAACTAGTCCACGAGTGACTAACCTAGCAGCGATCAAGCGTATTTTTTAATATCTGAGTGGCAATCCAGATATCGGGTTATGGTACCCCAAGGACGATAACTTTGAACTTACCGCCTTTTCAGACTCAGACTACGGAGGATGCAAGATTAACTTCAAATCGACTACGACAGGATATCAATTCTTATGAAACCGGCTTGTTTCCTGGCAGTGTAAGAAGCAAACGACGGTCTCTACTTCAACCGCTGAGGCAGAATATGTTGCAGCCTCGAGTTGTTGTTCCCAGGTTTTGTGGATTCAACAACATCAGCGCGACTACGGTTTGAAGTTTCTTACTACTCCGATTTTGATTGATAACTCTGCTGCCATTAGCATCACCAAAAATCCCGTACAACATTCTAAAACGAAAAATATCGAAATTCGATACCATTTCATACGGGATTGTTTTGAAAAGAAATTAATCGACCTTGAGAAAGTACATACTGATTTTTAAAAAATCGATCTATTTACCAAAGCCTTTGACAAAACTCGATTTAAATTTTTGCTTAGTTTAAATGGATTGAAGGCCCTTGCTGATATCTTGAAACAAGGATAACTATCTTTATTTTTTGGTTTAATTTTTCTTTTAAATTTTATTTTGGTTTTGGATTTTAGGTGGTGAAAAATCGAAAATACAAAAATATTGTGTTTTTTGTTTGTAAAGATAAAACCCAAAAACATTGAAATATTTGAAAAATCAAAAATATTGTGTTATTCTTATTTTTAATGTCTTTAAAAATATTTTGAAAATCCAAAAACAATTTAAAATCTTTAAAAAAAACCAAAAATATTGTGTTTTCAGTTTGTATAGAAAAATCCAAAAATCCAAAAAGATTGTGAATTTTTTATGTTTATAAGAAAACTAAAAAAGACAAAAAAGATTGTGTTTTATGTATGTAAAGAGAAAAACCAAAATGATTTTTGCATACGTTCGCTGAAAACTATGTCAATTACTCATATTTGAATGACATATACTTATATATATTGGGTCCTGATATTTACTCGTAAATGTTCAGGATAGCCATTTACCTGACAATGGAAAGTAGTTGGGGCGTTTGTTATGCGTTTTACTTTATTTTCTCGCTAAAAATTATGTCGGTTATTTAAGTTTGTGGAGCATGCTTGCATGCCTTGGTCCTATTATTCACTTTTGAATTGATAGAATAGCCATTAATCTATAGACTTAATGTAACTGGGGCGATTAAATTCATTTTGTTTTATGCTCCTCAAAATTTTGAGTTTTTAAAGCAAAAAGAGAAAATGATAGTACATTGATCATTTGACCCGATATCCAGCAGGAAATAAGCTTAAAAGACTGAGTGCTTAATTGCATTAGTGCATTGGTAGGTATTAAACAAGCCATTAGAGTTAAGTATGTGTTATAAACATAAAGAAATGCTAAACTGAAAGAGGTGTTAGTCTCTAGCAAAAATTTCGTTGAGGATGGTGGAAATGTAATAGCCTGTCATACTCAAACCTTATATTTGTTTGATCCACCAAAAAATAAAATAAAGCAAATAACAAGCGTTGAGGTTCTGGACATTGTGAGTCTTTATGGGCTTAATCATCTGGGTATTTATATACATGAATATTTTATTCGCTTTTAGAGTAAACCCAAAGTTATTAAACTTGATCACTGATGTACCTCGTACAATCTAAATTACTGACTTGATCAAATCCACTGTTAGTCATACATTTGTTCCTCCCTTGCGCGCGTCTCAATACCATTAAGAAACGGACCCCAGGGGATACAGTGTATGTAAGCCGACAGATGGACTCGTGCATACTCACTCATAGTAAAGGAAACTCAATGCGTTGCTCATAAATTTCTATAAAATTCAAATTTTGATCAGCAATATAATGGTTTAAGTCAAGTTGGGGTGATATGGCAAAAATCAAATTAAGCTTGAACCTAGATTAGAGGCTGATAATTTCTGATATTCTGTGCTCTAATTGAACCATTAATCGTATCACAAAAACGCTTTAAAGCTTGTTATAAGATTTAAGTGGGAAACAATATCAATGACTGACTTAACGCCAGTCACAATATCGTTGAAATATAAAACTGCGATGGAAAGGCAATTTGATCAATATGATTCTCTGCTCAAACTCACCAAAAACCCAAAAATATGTACTATTTTTGAATAATCAAAAAAAAACACAAAAATATTTTTATGCTTTACATTTTTCTTTTCGGATAATTTTTCCTTTAAATATCTTTCTTCAAAAAATTTAAAACAAAATACCAAAAATATTTTAGTTTTCATTTACATTTTATTTATTTATTTATTTATCTAGTTATTTCCTTTTAAGTTAAGTGTTTCAAAACGTAAAACATATTAAGGTATTCGATCATCGAGATATAGGTTCTCGTTGATTTACTTAAGTTAATTGGTATGAATATTTATTTATTATTTAATTTTAATTGATTTAATCAATTTATTTAAACTTATTTATTTAATTTAAAATTACATAAAGTAATTCGTTAAATGTGATTCGTTAAATTTGACGAATTAAGGCCATTTATAACGAATGGAGCTCCAATTCGTTACTTTTTAATTCGCTTCCGCCACTCTGTAACGAATGGCTTCTAATTCGTTAAGATTTTAATGAATTACTTGTAATTCATTATGCCACGTGTTAACTTAACATAACGAATCACCTGATTCGTTATTTCAAAATTCAAACGAATCAGATGATTCGTTACATTGAAAAATGTGCCGTGTCAGACTATATAGGGAGTCGTAAAGGCGTTTCGTTTCACTATTCACTTTCTTCTTCCGTATTCCTATTGGTTACTCTGGCAAAATTTTTCAGAATCTTTGATCATCATTATATCGTGTTTTGATTATATATTATTACTCATAGGGTAAACACGATCATAACGTAATGATTTTCGTCACATTTGAAAACTGTTTGATGGGTTAATTGTTTGATTTTGTTATCGGGTTTTTGAGTATTCGATAAACCTTAATTTAATCAACTTTTTACCATATTTTGGGACAACAAGTTAATACCATTATAATCGCAATATGATTCCGAGATCCTTGTGATCATTGATTTGGTCTCCTTTTGTTGATTGTGGATGTATTGATTTCCGATTGCAAATTTGACTTTTCATGTTCTTGATAATTTTGACCTTGACCAGTTTAGTCAATCATTAAACTTAATTGGCCCTTCGTTGTTTAACGAATTGGAATTCATTCGTGTCTAGTTCGTTATACAAATCACACGAATCAGGATAACGAATCATACATTATAACGAATCAGATTTTCCTTCGTTATTTATAACGACTTAGACCATAATTCGTTAACTTTTATTAGTGATTCGTTAACCCTAATTCGTTAATTATTTACTTGATAGCGAAGCAGTAATTTGTAAGTCCCCGTTACCGGTAACCCTACTTTCGTGTTGGATTTACTCATAAACACAGTTCTAAATGTCAGAGTTAATTAAAACATTTACGCGGAATATAAAACTTTCATAAAACTTTACATAATTCATAACTTGTCTCAAAACATTTATTGTCTTTCACATTAAAGCATTAAAATTAACACATCATAGGTCTTCAGATGCCAGATTCTTGTTCAGTGCCATGTGTCTCCTCAAGCGAGCTGCCTCATCCTACTCACCTGCGTGCATACTAAAAGTCAGCTACGCTGAGTGAGTTCTAGATAATCACATAATCATACCATTCACATAACATTATATTCTTTCATTCATACTTTTATACTTTCATACTTTCATGCTTTCTTACATTCATACTTTCTTACTTTCATACTTTCTTACTTTCTTTTGTATTAACTTACTTTCATATCTTATGTTATAAAGAGCATTACGCCCTACATTCCTCGAGTATTATTAGGGCTCGGTACCCTCTTTCCTCGAGTATTATTAGGGCTCGGTACCCTCTTTCCTCGAGTATTATTAGGGCTCGGTACCCTCTTTCCTCGAGTATTATTAGGGCTCGGTACCCTTCTTCCTCGAATATTAGTAGGGTTCGGTTCCTTAGTTCTCGAATATTAGTAGGGTTCGAGTCCCTCTTCGTTACCATACAACCATACATCATACCTCGAGTATTATTAGGGCTCGGTACCCTTTTCGTAACCATACAACCATACATTATCATTTCTTTCTTCTATTATCTCTATCATGTTCATACACATAAACATACATAACATACTTACCTTATACATAGCGTTACAACCTGACAGTACGTGCAATATCCGAAGATCGTTCACGTACCATCAAGCAATCATTCATACATTTCACATTATCCACATAAGGCATACACTTATCTCTTAGGATAAGTGTATTAACAAACATGTTGAGTATGCACACAGCCCCGAAAACGTAACACATAAATGGGGCTAGAAACTCACCTGAACACGGTTACGTTCTCCGTTGATCGTAATCCCTTTCTTCAGTTGTGCACGGCTGACTGTATAACAAGTATACATATCAATTTAACTATCACTACTTATAGCATCTTTCTAGTCTTAATTACTACCCACAACGAACGGGGGTCCGGGGGCAGCGCCCCTGGCAGCGGGGTCTATGGGCGGCAGCCCCTAGCAGGGTCCAAGGGGCAGAGCCCCTGGCTGGGGTCGAGCTGCCAGGTCAGCTTGGAAAAATTTTATTTCCATTAACTGTCTTAACACATTTTCATTAGATTTTAAATTTATTTTCTAAACGAACTTGGCTTTAGGCGAAGTTAAACCTCAGGCGAACTTAGCTTTAGGCGAAGTTAAACCTCAGGCGAACTTAGCTTTAGGCGAAGTTAAACCTCAGGCGAACTTAGCTTTAGGCGAAGTTAAACCTCAGGCGAACTTAGCTTTAGGCGAAGTTAAACCTCAGGCGAACTTATCATCAGGCGAACTTAAACCTCAGGCGAACTTGTCATCAGGCGAACTTAGCTTGCAGGCGCAGTTCATCAGGCGAACTTAGCTTGCAGGCGAAGTTCATCGCTTGAAGGCGAAGTTGCCCAGATGAAGGCGAAGTTGCCCAGATGAAGGCGAAGTTGCCCAGATGTCCGCTGTTTCGGTTTCTGATCAACATTTCGGGCGATTTTAACACCCTTGTTAAGGTTCAATACCACCCACTACACTTCCCGACCATTTTCGGTCGTTTATACACTAAAAGCTCGGATCTTTAAACTTCCAAGATCAAGAATCATACCTTTTGAGCTTGTTTGGATCTCGTTTATCTTGGTATCACCACTAATCTTTCTCTCTTACCCGGACCTCGCTCGATCCTTCCTTCTTTCTCGGCCCGGCCGGCGGCGGTTTTGGGTGTGCTTGGTGTGTGTGTATGTGTGTGTTTAGGAGAGTGGGGGAAAATGAAGATATTTTGGGATTTTGGGGGTATTTATATCCCTGAAATCCCATTCTCATTTAACCCATCTCAATTAATCCAAGTCCAAGACCCGCTCCTTCCCCGACATTAATCAATTACGCGAAATCACTAAACATAACTTCCTTTATTCATCATTAAAATTTTAGGATGTTACATAATTCGTCTTAACGAATCACCAATTCGTCATAACGAATCACCAATTCGTTATAACGAATTAGAATTTTTAATGAATGACATAATAAATTAGTTTAAATGACTAATTGTTTTAATTTTTAAATATTATGCTAAATTAAAAGTTAATATATTAGTTAAATTTTTAAATGACTTAAACAATAAAGTTGTTACTCGTGTATATGATATAATTGGTGTATTACTATTACTATTATTATTATTATTCATTATTACCAGTTGGAATCAGGGGGTGAAAATAAAAGAACAAGAGGATCGTATGTTGCAGCTAACATGCAAGGACGATGAACTGAAGAAGCTTAAAAACGATGATGAAGATCCAGATGCTTCGGGTACTGGAGGAAGTGAGCTTAAACAAACTCACGGCTCGTCTTCTGGTGCTGGTACAAGTGCAGTTGGTGACTCCGGAAATCAGATAATTGCTTATCATGATTCTACAGCTGCTACACCCATTGAGATGATCAAGGCTAATACCGTTATCTTTGTTGATGGTACGGGGTGGTTAGAAGCATTGTTAATGCTGATGAGATTGTGGTTGGGCAATTTATTGAGAAATCCCTAACACGAGGGAAGATTTCTATTCTGCTTGGTCTGAATGATGATGAGTTAACCGCGTTAGAGGGTGAAGACGATGTGGAGGACGAGAACGATGAAGAGATCATAAATGATCCAAATATTCAGATGAATACTGAGTTTATTTATGAAGATGAGGAGGTGGAGATTGAGGATGTCACGGCTGAGGAGTATCCTGACTTATTTCAACACTCTAACGTTGATCAAGGTGCTCCGGTATTTAATGAAGAAACTGTCAAATCAGCCGAGGATCAGTTGGAAAAGGAATCAAAGGGCAAGAATGTTGTTGATACAGGATTTGATTCAAAAATTGATCCGTCTGTTAAAGATATTCGAGGCTGGTTTGCATTTAGAGACAAGAGGGCTCGTAAGATTATTGACGCACACAGATACGTAGATCAAGAATTGAAAGTGTAAGTCATTGCACGTGCCAAAGCCAATCAGATGACTTCTTTCAACGCCGTGTCGAAAGTTAGAGGTGATATTATTTCATGGTTTTTCGATTCTGAATTAAAAGTTTGTATTATCAAATGGGAGAACGGCGTTCAGTATTACGAAATAATGACTGACGTTCTCTCATTGCCAAGATGGGACGCACGTACTCTTGCGTATCGTCCATTTTTTAACCGTGGTGGGGATCACCAAGATAAAGAAGCTACCGAGAATGATTTTATCTAAAAAAATGCGAAAATCCCCAATATGTCCATTTTTATTAGGGAAGTCAAGGAAATGTCTATAACCAAAGAAAATTCTCGATATGTTTTTGACAATAAGTTAGGTCTCAAATCTATTTTCTGCCAACCTATCTTTTTTTATTTGTCAACCAATACATACTGGCCACATGTTTATTTATATGCTAGGTGCCGTATTTATATGTTAAAAAACACGAGGAAACGACTCTATTGCAATGATCTTGTCCCCGTAGAAACCTAGCGCTAGCCATCATGTCACCGTCGAAACCTAACTTACTATATTTTATCAGTATACATGCGGCCTCACATTTTTGCAACTCTCCGTATGTATTCTAATTTACATATAACAGATATTTAAAAAAAAGTCGGATACATTCGCCCCACTTATTCTCACCTACCTACTTTTTTGTATTACAATTAAATACCATTCTTTTAATAAAAATATAAAATAGAGGCTGACCAAATAATTAAATAGAACAAGTATTTGATGGATATTAAGAAGGGTAACAAATATATTTTATAGACAAAACATAGTTGAAAAAAAACAAATTAAGTTACAACCAAAAACCAAGTTAAGCTTTTATATTTATTTTAATAACAAAATATTTTTTAAAAGAATTATACACTATACAATTTTTGTTTATTCACTTTTTTTTGTTTATCACGTTATTGAATTATTGCATTTCTATTATTTATTAGAGGGAATTCTCTATAAAATAGTAATCAAGTTTTAAAATTGTTACAACCATAAGTTTTGAAATTGTTACAAACACGTCACTCATAAAACGTTTTGTTCCAATTAGGTCAATAGAGTTTTCTTTGTGTTTTAATTCTAGATATTTTACTTGGATAATATGTTATGTAAGTTTTTTTTTATTTTTAAATAGTTTGACATTACAAAATATTTTAAAAAAAATTGACTAAACTAGTAAAAACTGAGAAAAAAAAAATTCTGGAAAATTGAAAAAAAAAACTTAAAAGTTGCAAAAAATTAAAATAGGAAAAAATAATCAGATTTTTTTTTTTTTTTGCAATTTTTTAGATTTTTAGCTTTGCAATTTTTCAGATTTTTTTTTTTTTTTTTTGCAATTTTTCACAATTTAAAAACTATTTTTCTCAATTTATACTAATTCTTTCAATTTTTAAAAAAATATTTGCAATGTCAAACTATTTAGAAATAAAAATAAACATACATAATCTGCTATCCAGGTAAAATATATATGATTAGAATACAAAATAAACTTTACTGAACTGATTTAAACAAAACATTGAGTGACATAATTAGAACAATTCTAAAACTTAATTACTATCGAATAGAATAATTCCTATATTAAATTATGTAAAAAGAAAGAAAAGTTTACATTTATATTTATAAGTTTTGTTATTATTGTTTAATAACTTGTGAGAACTCCATTAAACCATTATTAAACCCTAAACAATAAGCCTTAAACCCTAAAAATTAAACTCTAAAAGTAAACTATAAACACTTAAACTTGAAAACTAAACCCTATACAAAGTCTATACTTAGATCAAAGATTAGCCCAAAATATTAAACACAAAATAGTTGATCGATTCGTAACCCAAACATAAAAAAATATAATCTGATTGAAGGTGGGTATGAAGAATAGAGCAACTAGAATTAAAACAAATAAATAAATGAATAAATAAATAAATAATCATGTTCAAGTTGCTTCAGCAAAACTCATATATAAGCATTAATTGATTAAGGTAATTGTCGTTTTGGATTTACTACGGTGATGTGATGCATACTTTTTCTATTGACTGTTATTTTAATTCAAATAACAGAACACACAACGGGACCAAAGTTGTACTCATTTGTCTCTTCATATTTTTTTTGTGAAAAACTATAAAAACGTTGAAGATTTAAGTGGCGTGTATAGCTTGAATAAAGTTGTTAATCCATTTTTTAAACGTGAAAGAGACATGGCGGCCAAAGCACCATATGAGCCCACTAGAGAATGGATCTTAACGAGATTGATACGTACGATCAAAGGTGCAAAATCCTTTCGATTAGCGTTGAAGGCTGAATCGGGCAAAGTTGCTAAACACGAGAAAGCTTGTTTAGATAATCAACATGTCTTTCTACCATTTGTCTTTGATACATTTGGTTTTCTGGCTCCAGAGGCTGTAAAATTTTTGAGTATGGTTCAGCGCGTCGTACTCGGAACCTCTTCAGCTTCTAGGTCCCAAAGCTTCGTTTTTAGCAGGATTGGTTTTGCTATTCAAAAAGGGGTTGCGGCGCAGCTTGTTGCCCGTTCGCCTGCCACTTTATTGTAATCGTTTTTATAGTAAATTATCTATGGGATTACTACTCGATTAAAAAAAATTATAACAAATACAACCAATACTAGAATGACAAAACTCGAAAACAGTTTGTTCGTATTCTCTGGACGCCTCGGAATGGCTAGAAAGCCTAACCTAAAACTCAACTGAACTTGTCTTTATATATTCGCCTAATACGCAAACAAGTAAAAATATCCACAAGTTTTCAAAAGTTTAAAACTTTTTCTAAAATCTAACTTCTCGTAGCCCCTTTTTCCTTATTTGTTAAGTAATCTCAGAGGAGCCCGCGAGTAACCGTTAAGTTTAAAATAAAACAAAAATAAAAATGCATTAAAGAAATAAAAGAAAATTAAAATGATAAACAAAATAATAAACCAAGCTAAACATACAACAAGTATGTTTTTAAGGGATCATATCATTCTTGTCTTGGCCAAGGAACACTTTTAAGCACACACATAGTAAGATAGATTTGGTCGATTGTCGGTATTGTTGTCCACTAAAGCTTACACCCCAATACTTACCGAGACATATAAGTTGTGACATATATTTAGTTTGTATGACGAAGTGGGACCCACACTTATAAGCCTATAAGCTACCTTACTACGCTTCATTATTTTTTTTACCAAAATGAGGCACCCCAACCTTGAGTTAACTATGACATTCGTGACAAAACAAGGTATACCTTATATATTACGTAGCGAGTAAACAATTAACCAGTTATTTCGTAACGAGTAAACGATTAATAGAACAATACTAATTTTGACTGGGATATATCGGGGGGGCATATACAAGTGATATATGTATAGTAACAACCAACATATTGATATTATAGCCCTAGTATGTGCAAAACCGCTTAAACTAAAAGATTTTCGTTTAACAATACGCTATGATCTTAAACCCAAACATTTGTACCAAAACAAGCATTGTATCATCCGTCAAGCCAACAAAGACTTGCAAAACACTTATTTGAGATGTTTTAAGTAACTCGTGAAAATATTTTGGATTTTACAATGAGTCAGCACGTTTATCTGTTCAAAAAATAGTCGAAAAACACTCGTTTATGCGCTGTTTATCACACCTGAACTATTTTTCCCATTAAAAACCAAACCCAAACTACATTTGGATTCGGGATTTAACATTTGGTAGGCGGTGGGGGGGGTGGGCATATTGGCGGCCGCAAGTCATGGGGTTCCCACCCCTTTACATATCTTCATACATAAGCTTCTATACTTGATCATTTTTACAAAATATCTCAAACAAACTCACATCTGCTACTCTTCATTTCTAGCCAAAAACCTCTAAGGTAAAGTCCATTTTGATGAGTTTTTGAACTTGTTAAATCATGTTTGAAACCTAGAGATTATGTTTTGATTAGTAGAAACGATGTTTAACCATGTAAAAACTTTAAAACTGGTCCAAAAACATATTTTGATCCTAAACTTGGGAACAAATCAGGATCAAATACTTGTTCGGTCAAAAATACGGATTAGGAGGTTTTATATTGCGTTTATACGGTTTAGATTTATAACTGTAGTTGAAACCCTATGTTATAAGGCTGGATGATTGATGTTCTATGCTTAGTTTTGTGATAATTAATCTGCAGATACACTATATAGCTAACCAAAAACCCGAAAAGTTGAAAAGAGGGCTTAACCGATTGAAAAACGCGAAGGTATCACCCAAAACACTCGTTTATGGGTTGTTTAGGATTATATTATGACGTAATTGTTGTTAGCCAATGAAATTCAGGGATATCATGGATCAAATGAATGAGTTCCCATCCAAATTTGGTAATTTTTTGATAAACGAAGAATATCTTGCGATTTTATTACCGTTTATTGAAGATTTACTGTGAAAACTAGTAAAATAGTCTGAAAAATTATGAAATTTAGGGAAGAACTCAAGACTGTCATTGTAAGATCAAACATGAAATTTTTGGTCAATTAGAGAATCCTAGATATGGTTTGTGGATTATCGTTTAATCGAGTTTTAACGATCGCTTTATGCTCAAAAAAGCTATTTTAGCTAAAGTGTTAAAATAGTGGATTTATCGGTTGAAAAATAACATATAAAATGAATTTTTATAAATAAATAATTAACTTTAATAATTCTGAAAATAAATTTCGGTTTGCTCAACAACCAAACCGTAAGATGTTTTCCACTAGACTCAAGTAATTTAAATTTCAGTTTGGTCAACAACCAGACCGTCATTTCATTCTTAAAATTTGAGTATACCGATACATCCAACACAAATCCTAAACCTTTCAGATACATTACCTTATGTGTATTGACATTTCCGTTAACATGAAAACTTATAACATTTTTCCCATATACAAAAAAAAATTCTTGATTTTCTATTGTTATTGTATTTTTTTAAGTTTTTTTCTTGTAAACTAAATAAATACATGAAATATGTTTTTTTATATAAACACAGTTACTCTATGGGTTTGGACTACGATGAATATTCGAACATAGGATAATTGGGTTTAAACGATCTGAAGCTCAATTAGATTCTTCCCAACCCGCTTCCCGTTAGACACATCACACATGTATCATAAAATAATTTAACACTTTAAACAATCAACCATTATCAGTTATTAAAGCCAACGTACTCCCTCAGACACGTGCTAGAAGTAGCCACTATTAAATGACCTATTTTCCGTTGACAATCCATTTCTACTACTCTTGCACTCATTAAACAAATTTGGTTAGAATGACCTAAGCCATCACAGTGTTGGGTTGTCCAAATTCATGAAGAAAAGAATTTTTTTTAAATAACCATCACACTTTTTCTGTGCCATGGTTGAATTACTTGTTGATATGTTTGTAGATTCATAATAGTTTTAAAATTAGAATTCTAATAATTAGGCAAAATTGGATTTTAATAATCCATCTTTTTGCACTTGATCAATAATAATCCCACTTAAGAAAATAGTTGTCACCGGTCCCACCTTTCACACTAATTGTTTTCATTGGGCCTCGATTAAAAAAACGTTAATGTCGTTAAGTTTTTTTGAATTTTAATTTAACGTTTTAGGGTTTTTATCAAAAGAAGGATACGAATAGATTGACGTAAAACTTTCCTTGAATTGGATCTCCAAACGGCTTGATTGTTTGTTAATTGGAAGATTAAACACCCTAATTGAAGCACCATTTCCTCGTCTGTGGCACTTTTTCAAGGTAAGTTTCACGTCAATAGACTCGTATACTCATTTAATTAAAAGCCCTAAAACATCAGTTTGAAATTTGAAAAAACCTAACAATGTTAACTTTTTTTTAACGAAGGTCTAGTGAAAACATTTAGTGCGAAAGGTGGGGTTGGAGAAAACTATTTTCAAAGATGTGATTATTATCGGCCAACTGTAAAAAGGTGAGATTATTAAAATCTAATTCACCTAACATTTATATAGAATTTAGCTCATATCAATATACATACTAGGCATACATGGTGGTATCTAGCATCATTGCAAGCTCATAGATTATCATTCATTTACAAATATTGCATACAGACTTAGATGAGTTTCATTATGCCTTTTTTACCTAACTTTTTTTTTGGCTTAATACGTGTTGTGAACTGTTTTACTTATGGTGTGATGTTTATAAATAATTGTTTTTTGCCATATTTATGTCCCACTTTAAATTACACAATCATTTACTAAAAGAGTGAGCCTAAGGCTCGTATGGGTAGTACTATTAGGGAGACCCTCACACATAGTGACCTTATATCAGGTAAACCACACTAAGATCTACGGACCGTTGTGACATATGACCTAAATATTTGATTAGTACTTGACGGGGACATGTGATGTTTCGTTGAAAGTCAAGGGGGACTTATGATCAGATGCAACATTGATTGTGAACTTTATTTATGTGCACCATGCTTTATACATACACACAAACTTTCACGCTTTAACAACTTTACTCGATTATGAGTATGTGAGCTTAATTCACAAATTCATCAAATTTTTAGTTGACATTTTTTTAACATGTATTATAGAGTAGCATTGTAATGAGTATCCCTAAGGATAGAGGCGTATGCCAAACAAGAACAATTAAGATTTGATTCCAAGAAGATTGGTAAAACCTAACACAGGATTGCAACAGACAAATAAGATATAGTAGTTTAGTTACAAATTGTCTTAAACACATAGTACAAATGTTGTAACTTATTTTTATTAATAATCTGTCGCTTCTTACATTTGGTACCAATTACCCATGAAATGCTCAGGCACCCATGACATGGTGTGACACTTGGTTTGCAAATTAATACACACACACGTAAACACACACACATATATGTATGTATGTATATATACATACAACAAGGTTAAAATAAAAAGGAGTGAAGTGCATTTTCGTCCTTATGGTTTGAGAAATAATGAGAGTTTAGTCCAAAAAGTTTATTTTTTGCATATGGACCATCCACGTTTCTCAGTTCTTGCCAATTACATCCAAATCACTAACTTCGTTAAATTTAATCGTGAAGTCACGGGTAGACATGCTTTTTCACTCTTTCTTTATTATTATACTTATTTAGTGAACTGTGGTTTTCATCATTGTTGTTTGTCTAAATTTACGGTTTTAGTCCAATAGTTTTAAGTTTGCAATTTTCATCATTGTAGTTTCATTTCACTTGCAATTAAACCCGAATTTATTAACCTCGTTAAGTCTGAACGTTAACCCATCTGCGTGCCCCTCACATGACGATCAGTTTTGTTATTTTTCTACCCAAATAAACCTCAGTCATAATTCGCATGCCCCTTCAAGTGAGGGCCTATGGTGTATTTGGGGTAAAAGGATAAAAAGGAAGGAATAAAACTGCCTCTCACGTGAAGGGCACACTATGGGATTAAAGACCAATCTTAAAGAGTAGTGAATTCGAGTTTAATTGCAAGTGAAATGAAACCATAAGGAAGAAAATTGCAAATTTGAAACTACTATACTAAAACCGCAGTTTTGAAAAACCACATGGAAGACAGCTGCAGTTCTCTGAAATAAGTATTATAATAAAGAAATGCTGAAAAGACATGTCTACCCCTGACTTAATGATTAAACAAAACGGGGTTAGTGATTTGGATGTAATTGGTAAGAACCGGGAAACGTGGATGGTCCATATGCAAAAAATAATTTTTTTGGACTAAATTCATATTATTTGACAAACCACAAGGACGAAAATGACACTTTACTCAATAAATAAAACAATTTGATTATGGTATTAAAACATATAGGGGTAGAATGGTAAAGAAACAAATATTATAATTATGGTATTAAAATCCCAATTAGTTAAGGTTTCTATTTCTATGCTTAATTTATTAAGAATTTCTTAAGTCTAAACTAATCAGATTTTATTTGAACTGCTTCTCTCACAATTTCTAAACATTGGTTTCTTCACACTGAAAATCAATCCATTCTTCTACAATACATACATAAACTACTTTTTCTAGTGGTATTATTTAATTACTACTATTATACTATGTCTTTTTATCTTAACCAATTATTCAGTTTTACTCATTCGTGGTATACATTATACTAAGCCTTTTATTATAGGTTTAAAAATACTAAATTTATTAATATTTTACGCTCCTAAGACTGGTTGTTTTAACACAAGTGAAAGATTCATAAACATTGTTGTTTTTGATTCTTTTTACATTGCTTTGTAGTGATTTTTTTTTGTAATTAGTCATATTTCACGCTTAATTTGTCAACCAAATATATCATGTATAACCATCATTCAACACATACACAAATCATACTATTGTGAACACAATCATCATCATCATCATCATCGTCGTCGTCCTCCTCCTCCTCATCATTATCATAATTTTTTGATCAAAAATTAACGAAATAAAAATTGAACAAATTTGTTATGTGAGGTAGTGTGCTTCTCAATAATCAAGTGATTGAATGAGGTAAAAGTAAAGTGGACACAACGATGTAGAAAGGAAAACCTAGAATCCCAGTGAATTTTCGTAAAAAAACCTCAGGAGGGGAAAACTACCCATGCCTCAAAATATTAATAAGTAAACCTGGAGTACAACTCGAGAACTGAATGAGAACAATCTCTATGTACAAAGTATAAATAGTGTGTGTAGAGATTGTGTGTTCTAAATGGGCTCATCAGCCTCTCTTTATAGAGAAATGAAATAACAAACTAGGCTACTAATCCGGAAACCCTAACTATGTAATCGTTGTATGACTTATTCTTCAACTCCATGTGTTGTTCAAATGAGCTTCCGAATTACCAGCAAGACTGAGTCTTCTAGCCGTTTTATGTTGTTAGCCAAATAGTAACATGCAAGCATTTTATTTAATGTAAATAAAACAAGGTTCAGGATTTCAAAACTACTAAGGATTCCGAATGTCAAGATAATATTCTGGATACTAGTCGGGATCTAGTAAATAAATACACCCATAACAATTTCCCCCAAAAATATGCCAGCTGTAAACCTCTTTACAACGGTAATATTTTTATTAATCCTTATCATGATGATGTCGGCGCAGCTATTTTGAAAAGACTTTTATCAATTCCCTAAGAAAATTAACCACCACATCTTAAATGTTGGGATAATTGCCTATAATTACTTGATTTCTAGCCTTATTTATCTTCACTTCTATTCCGAAATCAACGTAACTCTCTCTCTCTCCCTTTCCTGATTTTTCTAGGGTTTTCTTCTTCCTTACTGTGATCATAAATTCTGATGGCAAAGAAAAGAACTCGATCTTCTGTGTCATCCACCTAGGATTCTGGTGAGGAATTTCTCAACCAAGAGATTCTGGGTTTTCCGAATCTTGAGACCTGTAACTTTACAGATCTTGATATTTCTCGTCTGCAAGCTGAGGAGATATTTCCAGAAGGGACCATTATTCGTCCTTTCGAAGAACAGATGCGCTCCTACCTTATCTCCAAAACTTGGGTTTGCTTTATTTATTATCCATTTTCTCTTGGCCTTATCCTTTCCTGCCTTTTATTTCCAAGTTTTTCAAGATGACCGACCTGAATTATGCTTAGATGATGCCAACGGATTGGAGGATTCTATTCATGCTTAATCACATTATCACCACCCACAACCTAGACTATGACATCTCTGACCTAGCCGACGTCTATTGCTTGATAACACATGGCTCCAGCAGATTCGTTTTTCCAATCATTCCTTGCCAAACCCATTTGATCCTGAAAACAAATCGATAGGGAATGGACTAGGAAATTCTTTTTTATCTAGAGATATTCCATCCCTAGAGGCAAAAATCTTTCATTCAAATGGGTTGATAAGGGTAAGAAAATAAGAATTAAATAAATAGTTAAGTAAAATAAATACTTATCTTTTTTCTTGTTGCAGCGCCCAAGTTTAAGGATCGTGCATCACCAACAACAGAGGCTTGTAAGAGGATTCCTACTCTTCTAAGGATTCTGGAGTCAGAAAGGCTCTTTGTGTTGACATTCCTGCATCCTTTTCCACTAGCCACATTTTCGAAAGCATGTCTGGTAAGTATCTTCTTCGGGATTTTGATCTGACTCCTTATACTCGTGCTGATTTTGATCTCCTTATTTTAGGCAAGCAAGGTTTCATGTTGGAGGATCTCGAGAATAATTTTAAAAGGAAAGAGCCAACCACTGTTGAAGTCTCCAAACCATCCGTTCCGTCCTCCAAGAGCAAACCCTCTTCATCGAAGAAAAGAAAAGGAGTTGAATTCATCAGGCATACCGTTGGAACTTTGACCTTTATGAATCTCCAGCCTATAGTCCAGCAGATAGGGTTTTCCACCATCGAGGTGAAAAAGCTGAAAGTGGATGATCTCAACAAGATATCCGAGGCCAAGTCTATCTATATTAAGAATATGGCTAAGGAATTTTATCGGCTGAAGCGGGATTAAGCTGATCTCAAGGCTACTCATGCTAAGCAGTTGAATGACTTCAAGACCCAACTTAGGATGCATGCTGCTCACTCTATATGTAGTGCCAAGATCAAGCTGTTGGAAGAAGCTAGGAAGCCTGGTTTCGTTACATATTCTTGGGACCTTAAAGGTTTATAGGTGAGAGAGACAGAGATCAGGGCTGATTTAGGTTTGGCTTCTGGAGAGGATCCCGCTGTGTCAAGCAAGGATGCTTAGGTGAAGGATGGAGATGCTGAGGTGAAAGCTGGTGATGGAGATAAGGTGGTGTAGGCTGAGATGGCTGCTGGTTTTTCAGAGGGGCAGTGAAGGATAATGAAGACAAGGCCCGAGCCCCTCTTTGTTTGATGACTTTTGCTTGATGGTATTCTATATGGTTGTAAAACAATTTACTTTTTTTTTGTCTTATGGTGATGCTTGAAACAATTTACATTTTATGTCGTTTAAAACGATAGATAAACAAGGTGGAGGGATCATGAGTTTCAGGACGAAGCCTTTCATTATCAGTTTATGTAAACTTTTAGATGTTCCTGATTGAGGGATAGTGAGTGTCAGGATGAAATAAGGTATATCCTTTTGCTTAAATCAATGTTAATCGTTTGCCTTAATTATGTCTATTTCTTTTTATGCCAAAAGGACATATTTGAAAAACCTCTTTTAGATTTTTACTGGATTAAAACATAAGTTTGGAAAATAAATTTTCACCACATACTTGGGAAAGTAAATAAGTAACCAAATTTGGTGGGATAAGGTTTATATTCATAAACAATAGGAATCTCCAAGGTTCCAATCAATCCTCATAATCTTTATCTTGGGTTGACTACGAAATCCTGCAAGATATGTTAAGATAATAATTGAGATTATTAGGTGATTCTGAGGATCTTGGGGAAATCCTAAAATAGGTTTGAAATTGGGTTAACACATGATTGTCAAATACTTGGGACAAGCCATTCGTTCGTGACATGAAAATGCCAAAACTTATGTAAATACTTGGGACAAGCCAATCGTGAGTGACATGAAAATGTCAAAACCATATGTAATTACCTGGGACAATCCACGGTTGTATAACATGTTCATGTTATTCTGTGGATAATATACTTGAGGATCCCCCATGTAACCAACAATAATGATCTTCTATATAAATCAACACCACACATATTTCCCCATGTTCAAGTTAGGTCTTTTTTCTTAAATCTTATGGCCCGTTAAAAACATGTAGGCTTGTTGAATATTGTAGATGGACTGTTTTGTTTCATTGGGCTTGCATCAATTCTCATGGACTTTTCATGCACCTAAGCTCAAGACATAGACTTTAAGTTATGGATGACCCCAAATTATTAAGCCATCACTCCTCTTATACTTTTTTTTTGTTGTCAACGTCCAAACAAATAAACAATCAACATATATATGAGAATATGCAATATCACATCTGTTTCGAACACATTAAAACTAATTAAATATTATTTTTAACTTATTCAATTTTTTAAAAGAGAACTGATTAATAATAATAATAATAATAATAATAATAATAATAATAATTTGACCCTTTAATCCTCGGTCTCAAAATTTAGTAAACGTACTCGAGTTTAGCTTATTGTCTCTTAAAACCTTTAAAACTTATATATGAGCCACTTGAGAGTAATATTTAACAAAAACTAGCTCAAAATTATTAAAAATTGTAGGAAGAATGTATATCATTTAATTATAATTTAGAGCACATCATTCGGAGGGATTCCATCCCTGGAGGAAAAAATCTTCCATTCCAATGGGTTGTTAAGGGTAGGAAAATGCGAATTAAATAATAGTTAGATAAAATAAATACTTATCTTTTTTCTTGTTTGAGGATCTTGCATAACCAACAGCAAAGGCTTGTAAGAGGATTCTTGCTCTTCTAAGGATTCCGGAGTCAGAAAGACTCTTTCGTGTTGGCATTCCTACACCCTCTTCAACTAGCCACATTTTCGAAAACATGTCTGGTAAATATCTTTTTCAGGATTTTGAACAGACTCCTTATACTCGTGTTGATTTTGATCTCCTTCTTTTAGGCAAGCAAGGTTTCTTGTTGGAGGATCTTGAGAATATCGTTAAAAGAAAATAGCCAACCACTAATGAAATCTCCAAACCACTCGTTCCATCCTCCAAGAGCAAACCCTCTTCATCAAAGAAGACAAAAGGAGTTGAAGTTGTCAGGCATATCGCTGAAACTCTGACCAACTCGAATCTCCAGCCTATTGTCCAACATTCTTAGCTTTACCTTGCATAGTACTTCAGAACTAACGCGTTTGTATCTTTGCAGGGTCTTGATCAGATCACGAGAATCCATAGCAGCAACGTGCAAGAGCTCGAAGCCTTTAGGGAGAAGGTGGACGATCCTTCCAAGATTGACGAGGCTAATTCCCTTTGTCTAGAAAAGAAGTCTGAGCTATTTGACCAGCTGAAGAAGGATCTCTAGGCGATTAAGGTTACTCATGCCAAGGAGTTGCATGAAATCTAGATGAATATTCAACTATTTGCCACTCACTCTATTTGTCGTGCCCGGGTTATGCTGATGGAAAAGGCCATGAACCGAAAGTTTGATAAAGCATCATGGGATCTCAAAGGTATGAAAGTTAGGGAAGCGGAGCTAAGGGCTGAAACATGCTTAGATCCTAACCAGGATACTGCTAAGGCGGGCAAGGTGGCTGAGGATAAGGTCAGGATGATGAGGTTGAAATTGGTGATAGTGAAAAGGTCGTGCGGGCCGGGATAGTTACAGGCTTTACGGAGGGGCAATGAAGGATATTGAAGATAAGGCTCGAGCCCCTTTTTGTCTGATGGTTTTTATTTGCTAGTTTTCGGTATGGTTGTTCTTTAAACAATTTACTTTTCTTTGTCATGTGGTGGTGATCTTTTGAACAATTTTAATTTTAGTTTGTAAGACAATGAATAGTTTAAGGTGGAGGGATCTTGAGTTTCAGAATGAAGCCTTAACTATTATTTAGATAAAACTTTTTAATAACTCTAATGGAGGGATCCTGGGTTTCAGGAGAAGTCAGAAATTTTACTTTTGATTAATATGATGATAACCTTCCGTTCTTACTTCTGTTTATCTTGTTTTAATACCAAAAGATATTGATGAACACTTTTGGTGAGCTATATTAGGACATACAAATCGTAAGTGAAAAACAATTTTTCACCACATACTTTGGAAAGCAAAGAAGTAATCAAACCTGTTTTGGATAGGATGAGGTTTATATGGATAGGCACTAGGAATCTTTGAAGATAAAAGACAATCAATCATCTTAACCTTTATCTTGGGTTGAACCTTAAGATCCTACTAGATATGTTTAGATAATAGCTAATATTGTTAGGTGATCCTGAGGATCCTGGGGAAATTCCAAAAGTATGTTTAATCATAAAGACTCTGGGGAAAATCCAAAAAATGATTATGATCGTAATGATCTCAAGGAAAATCCCAAAAACAGCTTTTGATCGTAAAGATCCTTGGGAAAATCCCAAAAATAACTTTGAACATGAGTTAACACGTAAGTGTTAAATACTTGGGGCAAGCCTATCGTGAGTGACATGAAAATGCCAAAATCTTGTGTAAATACTTGTACAAGCCAATCGTAAGTGACATGAAAATGCCAAAACCTTGTGTAAATACTTGGGCCTAGCCACAATTGTATAACATGTTCATATTATTCCAGTGAGAATACACTTGAGGATCATTTAACCCACAATAACGAAATTTTCAGCCACCATTAGGATGAGCTGGTCCTGCCATCTTGCATTACACGTGGACAACGCGCGCTCCTAGCGAGGTGTTTAAACCCAATTCGTAGAAAGGTGAAAACCTTTAAACCTTCGAAGGAATTTATACCTTAAACTTAGAGAGGTGGCCAAACCCCTAGGAATGCATTCACTTTTTAGTCAGGATCCCGATTTTACAAAACACTTGAGCCTTTGTGAGGGTGGGTTTTAGCTCGGCTAACACCCCTCCGATGCTTAAGTCAGTAATGGGTTTCAAGAAATAGTATGAAAGGAAATATATAATTGAAATATTAAAGTCAGAATACATATTGTCACACCACAACCTACGACAGAAATATCGGGGCGTGAGATGATTGCAACAGCTCTCAAGGTACTATCATGAAATTTATAAACCGACAATATCTAATTAATTTATTTATTATCAAACAACATTTGAATACAACAAAAATAAAGAAGAGTACAAATACAAAACCAACAATTCTTGTATATGTTTATTATCCTAAAGTCATATCTATGTGAGCTTCAGTTCGATAAGCAATCCAGATCTATAACCTGCAAATGCGTACAAAATATATATTTGTCAACAACACATGTTGAGTGAGTAGATCATGACCAGTTTTGACACAAACAAAGATGGTAATATATAATTATAAAAATGAATGAATAAAAATAGGCAAAACTGTTATCTGTGAGTATAAACAATAAAATCGTTGAGCAAATAATGAGTGTCGGTGAAATCATTGCCAATGCGAATCGGGCTCCGGCCACTACGACGGTCGTATGATCATACTATGTTGATGAGGATGAGGATGAGTTACCAACCAATCATAAAAACAGTAAACACATAAGCGTATAACAAATACAAGTAGTCATTCAATTGATACACAACACAAATATTAAATTTTGCATTTGAAAAATAATAGTGTAAGTAATTTGATAATTGGTACGCAAGTGTCCCCAAAACATTTGAAAACAAGTAAAATAGGGGAGTGATTACTCACCTGATCGGATGAACGAAATACAAATGAGGATGATAAGAGCAAGTAAACCCCTTCGGAAAGTACCGTCAAGGATTCCTAGTTAATATTAATATGGATTAATTAATAATGATACAACACGTATAATGAATTAAGATTTGATGTGAATTGACTTAGGTTTGGGATTAGAATGTTTATTAATTGGTCTATGTATTTCTTCAATAATTATTATTGTAACGATTAATATTATTGTTTGTCATACATTTAAAAGAGGATTAATTACTATTATTTATAAAATAATATTGATTATTGATAAAATATAAAATCCATTTACTTAAATAACTTTAAAGAGTTAAGATATAAAATATCTAAATAAATAAATTTAATATCAGTGTTAATATATAGTTAAATACATCTAAATTAATTTAAGTAAACATATAATATAAATTATACTTATAATATTAATATTTAAAAAAATGAAAATTAAATAAATAAATTATAATATGTAACAATATATAATGACATATAAATAGATATTTTATCTCCAATATTTAATGGAAAATAGTTTTACACATTTTACATCTTTGTCATACAATACAATATATATATATATATATATATACACACGAAAGTTTGAGACGTGATTAATAGACAAGAAACGCAACTTGGTAATGTCGGTTCAATAAAATTATGTTTATTTTATATTAAATATTAATTATAATATTTTGTTAAATTACTAATATGTTAAAAACTGTAAAACAGAAAATATAAAAGGGCAAAAGGGGCTGGCCGGGATTCGAACTCGCATCCCTGCACCCCGCATGAACACAAACCAATAAACCAACTGAGCTATGGTGTCTGGTGTTAATCAAGTGCAAATAAAAATTTAAATACAAGATCATATTTTTTTCCCCAAATTTGATTATAAACCCTAGATAATACAATAGATCGATCAAGGCGAACTAGTTGAGATGCCTAATTACCTGTCACGACGCTAGATTGTGTAAGGCCTCGATACCGGTGCCTAACTTTAAGGTCGGATTTACTCATAAACACAGTTTTACAGTTCAGAGTTAATTAAAACCTTTCGCAGAAATATTAACTACAATCATTCGTTACAAAAACATTCAAACTTGTCTTTAAAACATAACATAAAACTTCATATTTTAAACATCATTTCTTCCATCTTCAGATGCCAGCCGTTCAATCCATGCCATGTGCTATCCTCATGCTAGCTCTTTAGTCTGATCACCTGCGTGCATACTAAAAGTCAGCTACGCTGAGTGAGTTCTAATTAATCAAGCAACCTACCATACAACCACTACATGCATTTATATACGTGTCTGAAGACAGATAGTCGTTTATCTAACCTGCTCACCTCACCGCTAACCTCTTTATTACCCCTACAGCTTAGCCATTTGATTACGGAAGCACATTTAGACTTTGCTCTCTCACGTACTTACGTATTGCCACTTATTTAATGAAGGCATGTAGAGGCTTACTCTCCCACGTACTATCATCATGCCACTTAATAACGAAGACACGTATAGGCTTACCCTACCAAGTACTATCGTCATGCCACTATCACCCCTACTAGACCCCCTTTCCACTTCTAACACACTCTACATCTACTTGTCTAAAACACACTTCCTATCAGTTCATCATTTACATAATAAGCAAGTCACATCATAACATTCCTACACACTAGTAATGTAACATCCTAATTTTAGAATTTAATACAAGAAGGTTCATGATCCGAAACGAGTGTTAATATTTAAATAATATTAAACATTAAAAAGAATTATGGAATGAGGTAATTAAATGGATTAAGATGGTGGGATGGGCCTTAGGTCTATGGGCTTTAAGAAGTATAAATATCTCCTTAAGCCATCCTAAAACCCTAACTCTCATTTCCATCTTTCCATAATCCCTACACACCCTCAAAAAAACACACACCTTCCTTAAAATATATAAACGGCCTAAAGAAAGAAAGAAAGGAGAAGCGAGATCGTACGTGATTATAAATAGATCTTCCTTGTACAAGATATATCCAAGGTTTAAGGTTCATAAACAAGCTAACCGAAACCAAACGAACACAAAAAGGTATATTCTTGATCCTAAAGATTTCATTTTTATGAACGATTAATCTTGAAACTTAAATATAAGGTAGATCGGGTATAAACAAAATATAAAGTTGTAAACTTGATGTTAAAACGAATATAACGAACCCGAAAATGAAAGGCTCGTTTAAAGAAACCCTAGATCTAGTCTTGAATATATTAAGCTTAAAGATCCATACTTTATGATTTCCCGAGTCAAGTCTTACCAGGAAATGGTCACGAGAGCGCTTAAGGGGTAAGATAGCATCATGTTAAAGGTTTATATGTTTAAATAATAATAATAATAATAATAATAATAATAATAATAATAATAATAATAATAATAAATGAGTAGTGGGTTAGGACCCAACCTGTAACCTTTGGGTAGTCCAAAACCCACCAGCCCAAACCCAATACAGTGGAGAACCATCAGGTCATCGATTACCTTGCAGTGAAACACACATCGATTACAATCGCTGAGTTCTACTAGTCGATTACAACGTGTTCAACTACCCTAGCCTCTATTACAAATAACATTCGAACACAATCCGAGTTCTATTATAATGGTGGAAATCGCTTACTCAATAATCGGTTACAACATGGGTCAATTACCTGTAAAAATCGATTACATTACAGCCGATCATAAGACTTGTATTACATTGTAATCGGTTGTATTGGAGACTCTATTACAATACAGGTTCGCATGCAAACTATGAAATCGATTACATTCGGGCCGAATACAATATATGCGATTGCAATATAGGAGTTCGATCACATTGTCACTCGATCACATAGCTTAACTCTATTACATTCTGAATCTGGTTACAATGAGCTAGTCGGTTGCAATGAGGGTCGATATGGGGAGGTTCGATTACACTGTGAACCGATTGTAATGAGATCGCTACAGTAAACTTGTCCATGCATGGCCTACCGCTTACAGTAAGCTGACTTGAAAGCTGAAGTCGGTTACATTTGTAGATTTTCTTACAAATGAATAGACTCGTTTACTTGGCCTTACCGCTTACAATCAAACTATAGATCACTATACATATATCGGATTACTTGAGGTTATCGATCACAATTGGGCCACTTGAATACATTATGTATATACCCGCATACATGGGTACTCGCTTACTTATGTAATTCGCTTACATGATAACCCGATTACAACTTACACTAGAACACATAAAGCCAGTCGCTACAACTTATACTCGCATACAATACAAACACATGAATACAAGATTATCTCTTAAATAGAACAAAAAAGAATGGAGGAAGGATTAATAAAGGGAAGGGAGAGAGGAACTTAATATATAAATATATATATATATAAGTATACGAATACAATAGGGTTTAAAGGAATATAATATTCTAAGTAGATTGTAATCTAAAACCAAAACCATTAGATTAGACCGGACTTAGCCATTTTCTGGCTGAAATACAAATAGGATGAGTTTTAATACGTATAACTTATATATAGTTAGCAGGGCTCAAATAAAGAAGGGAATAACGATTAACGAAGAACGAAATAGGATCTAGTTGAGTTTCTAGCCCCATTCCTTGTTATGCTTTCGGGGCTGTGTGCATACTCGATGTGATTAGTTAATACACTTACCTTAAGTGGTAAGTGTATAACATATATGTTATATGTGATAGATATGAATTATTTCTTATCGGTACGCGAATGATCTTCGGATATTGCGCGTACTGTCAAGTTGTAAATAAAGATATGAATATTATATATGGATGATGTATGATCGTTATGAATGAATTCTTGTCGGGGCGTGAACGATCTTCGGATATTGCATGTACCGACAAGGAGTATGATTGTTAAATGAATGATGTGAGGAACCCCTAGAGTGTTCTTATGATATGATGTATTTATTTTATATGTGAAGTAAGCGTATGTAGGTACTGGAATGGTATGTGAGTTCTACGTCTGACGTAGTAAGTTAGGATGGCAAATCCCTATAATTTTCGTTGGACATAGACTTGGCATGTGATGGCGTAGTTAGGATTGTGGGCCTTATACGTGTTATTGATGATAGATGAGAACTTAGTTAAGGACTATGGACCTTATACATACTTCATATAGGAGCCATCATAGGAAAGAAATGCGGACATTATACAAGCTGTAATTGCGTTGTGGTAGCATAGGGGAGGACTGTGGACCTCGTACGTGCTACAACTTAGGTTTCTACATAGGGAAGGACTGCGGACCTTGTACGTGTTGTGAATGTAGAATGGTATAGGGAAGGACTACGGACCATGTACGTGCCATGAACGGTGAACATAGGTAAGGACTGCGGACCTTTTACGTGTTCACGACCTTGAGTATAGGTATAGACGGCTGAATATGAACATACTCTCGGTGGATTGAGGTAAGTGATAGTATGTATGTATGTATGTATGTATGTATGAAAGAAAGGTAACTAGTTAAGTATGGATATGTATCTTCGGATATGTATGTATGATATGTATATGTATGTTATGTCGCCGGATTAACTAGGACTAACTCAACGTAGGTGACTTTTAGTATGCACGTAGGTGAGTAGAATGAGACAGCTAGCTTGAGTGGGCACATGATGGACGAATAAGAGACTGGCATACGAAGACTCAAGATGTTTTAATGTTATTGACGTTTATTTTGAAAGACAGGAATGTTGTTAAGACATGTTTATGAAGTAATATGTAATGTTTAATGAATCGTTTTATATTCCGCGAACGTTGTTATAAACTCTAATGACTGGAACTATGTGAATGAGTAAATCTAACGTCCAAATGTGAGGCACCGGTAACGGGGCCTTACAAGTTGGTATCAGAGCAAAATTCGAGAGATTTAAGCATCCTACATGTTTAGACTCATACAGAGAATGAGATTTAAGTAAGAAGATGCCAGTTCAAGAATGTCATGTGTCACTCAAGCAAGCCCAGTAAAGGTAAAGTGTATGGGTAGATAATAAATGTTAATGTTATCTAGATTGATATGGATAGGATTTCTTGATTGTTTGATTGATTAACTGTTTAAGCTTCGAATTAGCACAAATAGACTCATAAGAGGAAGGGTATAGGAAACGGAAAGTAACGTGATCAGCTAATCACAGCTGGCCACAATTATTACCTGTTAGCCTTACTATCCTTGTACTAAATAGTTCCTTAAGTTATGACGTTTTTGTTTTCCCTTTTAGAATACAATGGCTAGAACGGGAGGAAATGTGGGAGCTGGAGGTCGCACTGGACATCGTGAAAGGCCTCGTCGTATCCGACAACTTTCGGTTGAGACAGCTTCGAACACAAGAGATGAAGGAAGCGCAGCTGGAAGAAACCCGAACAACAACGAAGGGGTTCAACTGGATCCCGCAATTCAAGCAGCTATTGTTCAAGCTGTAGCCATTGCTTGAAGAACATGACTCCTAAAGGAACTTCTCGAAGCCGTGAAAGAACTGCTGAAGGGGCGGGTGGTGATGGTAGGAGATATGAGGAAGGAGAGAGGGAGGCCACGAGTGGGGTTAAGTCTGTGAAAGTCGATGACAGGAAAAGACGGCGAGGTGGGTGCAACTATAAGTCCTTCAAGGGATGTGACGCACCGAAGGTGACAAGTTTGGGAGACGCAATCACTACTCCCCAATGGATAACCAATATGGACAAGGTTATCCGCATTAGCGAGTGCCGTCCCGACCAAGCTGTCGGTTACGCCACCCAATCGTTTGGTGATGAGGCGATGCATTGGTGGGAATCGATTGAGCAGAAGAAGAGTCCAGAGGAAATTAAGGCAATGAAATGGGAGGATCTGAAGGAATTGGTTATGCAGAAATTCTGTGCTGACACCGAGGTTGAGAGGACGGAAATGATGTTCCTGAATTTGAAAGACGGTAAGATGACGCATCGTGAGTATACTACTGAATTCAACCGACTGTCTAGGTTGGTGCCTGATATGGTTGACACTGAGGCTAAGAGGATAAAAATGCTATGTGAGGAGATTGCCACAAAAGGTTCGCACATTAGTCAGGGAAAATAAACCTTCTACTTTTGACTCTGCTGTCGAACTTGCAGAAGTGGTTTATGATGATGACCTGGCTGTGGATGATGTGGTGGTGGAGGAAAAGAAGAAGAGTAAATGGGCTACTCCAGCTAAGCGGTCTGGCGATATGTCAACAACAACTGATGAAAGGAAGAATAAGGTTGGAAACAGGGATGCATGTAAGAAGTGTGGGCAAGTGCACCAGGGAGAATGCAAGACTAGAAGGGACAAGTGCTATCGATGTGGAAAGAGTGGGCATTACTCCCAAGAATGCCCTGATCGCCCGAAATGCTTCAAGTGCGGTAAAGCTGACCACATGGCTAGGTATTGCAAGGAAAAAGAGGCGGGAGGTGCGAAAGGGTAAGGACTTAAGAAGCCGTAGAGAGGAGCGCTCGACGAAGGGATAATTTCTTACGAACTAGTTTTATTTCGTTTTAAGTATGATTGCCTAAGAACTTGATTTGTGTTAAGATTTAAAACTTATGCTTATCTATGACGTGTAATATATTGGGTTTGATTATGAATGATTATTTATGTTACAAATGTCGTTTAGACTATAGTGTTAAACGTTACGAAACAAAGTCCATTGGAAGGACGAGACGAGACTTGAAACATCGAGGGACTCATGGACAAGCTACCTCGAATAGCTAAAGCACATGAACACCGCTCGGTGACTACAAGTCAGGAGTAAGAAGGATAACCAGAATGCAATGACGATCCAAGAGAGTACGTGAATACAGGAAGTGTTCCGTTTACAAGGAATAAGCTAGGTTTCGGGGACGAAACCTCTTTAAGAAGGGAAGACTTGTAACATCCTAGTTTAGAATTTAATAAAAGAAATTTTATGATCCGAAACGAGTGTTAATATTTAAACAATATTAAATATTAAAAAGAGTTATGGACTTAGGTAATTAAATGGATTAATATGGTGGGATGGGCCTTAGGTCCATGGTCTTTAAGGAGTATAAATATCTCCTTAAGCCATCCAAAAACCCTAACTTTCATTTCCATCTTTCCATAGTCTCTACACACCCTCAAAAACACACACACACCTTCCTTACTATTTGTAAACGGACTAAAGAAAGAAAGAAAGGAGAATCGAGATCGTACGTGATTGTTAATAGATCTTCCTTGTACAAGATAGATCCAAGGTTTAAGGTTCATAAACAAGCTAGCCGAAACCAAACGAACACAAAAAGGTATGATATTGATCCTAAAGATTTCATTTTTATGAACGATTAATCTTGAAACTTAAATATAAGGTAGATCAGGTATAAACAAAATATAAAGTTGTAAACTTTATGTTAAAATGAATATAACGAACCCAAAAATGAACGGCTCGTTTAAAAAACCCTAGATCTAGTCTTGAACATTTTAAGCTTAAAGATCCAAACTTTATGATTTCCCGAGTCAAGTCTTACCCGGAAATGGTCACAAGAGCGCTTAAGGGGTAAGATAGCATCATGTTAAAGGTTTATATGTATAAATAATAATAATAATAATAATAAATGAGTAGTGGGTTAGGACCCAACCTGTAACCTTTGGGTAGTCCAAAACCCACCAGCCCAAACCCAATACAGCCTAGCACACATTGATTACAATCGCTGAGTTCTACCAGTCGATTACAATGGGTTCAACTACCCTAGCCTCGATTTGAAATAACATTCGAACACAATCCGAGTTTGATTACAATGTTGGAAATATCTTACTCAATAATCGATTACAACATGGGTCAATTACCTGTATATGGTCAATCACTTTATATGTGATTGCAATATAGGAGTTCGATCACATTGTCACTCGATCACATAACTTAACTCGATTACATTCTGAATCTGGTTACAATGAGCTAGTCGGTTACAATGAGGGCGATACGGGGAGGTTCGATTACACTGTGAACCGGTTGTAATGAGATCGCTACAGTAAACTTGTGCACGCATGGCCTACCGCTTACAGTAAGCTGGACTTGAAACCATTATGCATCGATATATATATATATGTACACTTTCATACAAATATTCATTACCTTGAAAGCTGAAATCGGTTACATTTGTAGATTCGCCTACAAATGAATAGACTCGTTTACTTGGCCTTACCGCTTAAAAATCAAACTATAGATCACAATACATATATTGGATTACTTGAGGTTATCGATCACAATCGGGCCACTTGAATACATTATGTATATACCCGCATACATGGGTACTTGCTTACTTATGTAATTCGCTTACATGATAACCCGATTACAACTTACACTCAAACACATAAAGCCAGTTGCTAAAACTTATACTCGCATACAATACAAACACATGAATACAATATTATCTTATAAATAGAACAGAAAAGAATGGATGAAGGAATAATAAAGGGAACATAGAGAGGAACTTAATATATATATATATATATATATATATATATATATAAGTATATGAATACATTAGGGTTTAATGGAATATAATATTCAAAGTAGATTGTAATCTAAAACCAAAACCATTAGATTAGACCGGACTTAACCATTTCTGGCTGAAATACAAATAGGACGTGTTTTAATACGGGTAACTTATATACAGTTAGCAGGGCTCAACTAAAGAAGGGAATAACAATTAACGAAGAATAAAACAGGATCCGGGTGAGTTTTTAGCCCCATTCCTTGTTATGTTTTCGGGGCTGTGTGCATACTCATGTGATTAGTTAATAGACTTACCTTAAGTGGTAAGTGTATGCCATATATGGTATTTGTGATAGATATGAATGATTTCTTGTCGGTACGCGAATGATCTTTGGATATTGTGCGTACCGTCAGGTTGTAAATAAAGATATGAATATTATATATGGATGATGTATGATCATTATGAATGAATGCTTTTCGAGGCATGAACTATCTTCGGATATTGCACGTACCGACAAGGAGTATGATTGTTAAATGAATGATGTGAGGAACCCCTAGAGTGTTCTTATGATATGATGTATTTATTTTATATGTGAAGTAAGCGTATGTAGGTACTGGAATGGTATGTGAGTTCTACGTCTGACGTAGTAAGTTAGGATGGCAAATCCCTATAATTTTCGTTGGACATAGACTTGGCATGTGATGGCGTAGTTAGGATTGTGGGCCTTATACGTGTTATTGATGATAGATGAGAACCTAGTTAAGGACTATGGACCTTATACATACTTCATATAGGAGCCAGCATAGGAAAGAAATGCGGACCTTATACAAGCTGTAATTGCGTTGTGGTAGCATAGGGGAGGACTGTGGACCTCGTACGTGCTATGAATTAGGTTTCAACATAGGGAAGGACTGCGGACCTTGTACGTGTTGTGAATGTAGAATGGTATAGGGAAGGACTATGGACCATGTACGTGCCATGAACGGTGAACATAGGTAAGGACTGCGGACCTTTTACGTGTTCACGACCATGAGTATAGGTATAGACGGCAGAATATAAACATACTCTCGGTGGACTGAGGTAAGTGGTATTATGTATGTATGTATGAATGAAAGAAAGGTAACTGGTTAAGTATGGATAAGTATCTTCGGATATGTAAGTATGTATGATATGTATATGTATGGTATGTCGCCGGATTAACTAGGACTCACTCAGCGTAGATGACTTTTAGTATGCACGCAGGTGAGTAGAATGAGGCAGCTAGCTTGAGTAGGCACATGGTGGACGAATAAGAGACTGGCATACGAAGACTCAAGATGTTTTTATGTTATTGACATTTATTTTGAAAGACAGGAATGTTGTTAAGACATGTTTATGAAGTAATATGTAATGTTTAATGAATGTTTTTATATTCCGTGAATGTTCTTATAAACTCTGATGACTGGAACTATGTGAATGAGTAAATCTAACGTCCAAATGTGAGGCACCGGTAACGGGGCCTTACAAGTTGGTATCAGAGCAAAGTTCGAGAGATTTAAGCATCCTACATGTTTAGACTCGAACAGAGAATGAGATTTAAGTAAGAAGATGCCAGTTCAAGAATGTCATGTGTCACTCAAGCAAGCCCAGTAAAGGTAAAGTGTATGGGTAGATAATAAATGTTAATGTTATCTAGATTGATATGGATAGGATTTCTTGATTGTTTGATTGATTAACTGTTTAAGCTTAGAATTAGCACAAATAGACTCATAAGAGGAAGGGTATAGGAAACGGAAAGTAACGTGATCAGCTAATCACAGCTGGCCACTATTATTACCTATTAGCCTTACTATCCCTGTACTAAATAGTTCCTTGAGTGATGACATTTTTGTTTTCCCTTTTAGAATACAATGGCTGGAACGGGAGGAAATGTGGGAGCTGGAGGTCGCACTGGACATCGTGAAAGGCCTCGTCGTATCCGACAACTTTCGGTTGAGACAGCTTCGAACACAAGAGATGAAGGAAGCGCAGCTGGAAGAAACCCGAACAACAACGAAGGGGTTCAACTGGATCCCGCAATTCAAGCAGCTATTGTTCAAGCTGTAGCCATTGCTTGAAGAACATGACTCCTAAAGGAACTTCTCGAAGCCGTGAAAGAACTGCTGAAGGGGCGGGTGGTGATGGTAGGAGATATGAGGAAGGAGAGAGGGAGGCCACGAGTGGGGTTAAGTCTGTGAAAGTCGATGACAGGAAAAGACGGCGAGGTGGGTGCAACTATAAGTCCTTCAAGGGATGTGACCCACCGATTGTGACTGGTTTGGGAGACGCAATCACTACTCTCCAATGGATAACCAATATGGACAAGGTTATCCGCATTAGCGAGTGCCGTCCGGACCAAGCTGTCAGTTACGCCACCCAATCGTTTGGTGATGAGGCGATGCATTGGTGGGAATCGATTGAGCAGAGGAAGAGTCCAAAGGAAATTAAGGCAATGAAATGGGAGGATCTGAAGGAATTGCTTATGCAGAAATTTTGTGCTGACGCCGAGGTTGAAAGGACGGAAATGATGTTCCTGAATTTGAAAGACGGTAAGATAACGCATCGTGAGTATACTACTGAATTCAACCGACTGTCTAGGTTGGTGCCTGATATGGTTGACACTGAGGCTAAGAGGATAAAAATGCTATGTGAGGAGATTGCCACAAAAGGTTCGCACATTAGTCAGGGAAAATAAACCTTCTACTTTTGACTCAGTTGTCGAACTTGCAGAAGTGGTTTAAGATGATGACCTGGCTGTGGATGATGTGGTGGTGGAGGAAAAGAAGAAGAATAAATGGGCTACTCCTACTAAGCGGTCTGGCGATATGGCAACAACAATTGATGAAAGGAAGAATAAGGTTGGAAACAGGGATGCATGTAAGAAGTGTGGGCAAGTGCACCAGGGAGAATGCAAGACTGGAAGGGAAAAGTGCTATCGATGTGGAAAGAGTGGGCATTACTCCCGAGAATGCCCTGATCGCCCGAAATTCTTCAAGTGCGGTAAAGCTGACCACATGGCTAGGTATTGCAAGGAAAAAGAGGCGGGAGGTGCGAAAGGGTAAGGACTTAAGAAGCTGTAGAGAGGAGCGCTCGACGAAGGGATAATTGCTTACGAACTAGTTTTATTTCGTTTTAAGTATGATTGCCTAAGAACTTTATTTGTGTTAAGATTTAAAACTTATGCTTATCTATGACGTGTAATATATTGGGTTTGATTATGAATGATTATTTATGTTATAAATGTCGTTTAGACAATAGTGTTAAACGATACGAAACAAAGTCCATTGGAAGGACGGGAAGAGACTTGAAACATCGAGGGCCTCATGGACAAGCTACCTCGAATAGCTAAAGCACATGAACAACGCTCGGTGACTACAAGTTAGGAGTAAGAAGGATAACCAGAATGCAAACACGATCCAAGAGAGTATGTGAATACGGGAAGTGTTCCATTTACAAGGAATAAGCTATGTTTCGGGGACGAAACCTCTTTAAGGAGGGAAGACTTGTAACATCCTAGTTTTAGAATTTAATAAAAGAAAGTTTATGATCCAAAACGAGTGTTAATATTTAAATAATATTAAATATTAAAAAGAATTATGGACTTAGGTAATTAAATGGATTAATATAGTGGGATGGGCCTTAGGTCCATGGGCTTTAAGGAGTATAAATATCTCCTTAAGCCAACCTAAAACCCTAACTTTCATTTCCATCTTTCCATAGTCTCTACACACCTTCAAAAACACACACACACACACACACACACACACCTTCCTTACTATATGTAAACGGCCTAAAGAAAGAAAGAAAGGAGAATCGAGATCGTACGTGATTGTTAATAGATCTTCCTTGTACAAGATAGATCCAAGGTTTAAGGTTCATAAACAAGCTAGCCGAAACCAAACGAACACAAAAAGGTATGATATTGATCCTAAAGATTTCATTTTTATGAACGATTAATCTTGAAACTTAAATATAAGGTAGATCAGGTATAAACAAAATATAAAGTTGTAAACTTTATGTTAAAATGAATATAACGAACCCAAAAATGAACGGCTCGTTTAATGAAACCCTAGATCTAGTCTTGAACATTTTAAGCTTAAAGATCCAAACTTTATGATTTCCCGAGTCAAGTCTTACCCGGAAATGGTCACGAGAGCGCTTAAGGTGTAAGATAGCATCATGTTAAAGGTTTATATGTTTAAATAATAATAATAATAATTGTAATAATAAATGAGTAGTGGGTTAGGACCCAACCTATAACCTTTGGGTTGTCCAAAACCCACCAGCCCAAACCCAATACAGTGGAGAACCATCAGGTCATCGATTACCTTGAAGCCTAGCGCACATCGATTACAATCGCTGAGTTCTACCAGTCGATTACAATGTGTTCAACTACCCTAGCCTCGATTACAAATAACATTCGAACACAATCCGAGTTCGATTACAATGGTGGAAATATCTTACTCAATAATCGATTACAACATGGGTCAATTACTTGTACTAATCGATTACATTACAGCCAATCACAAGACTTTGATTAGATTGTAATCGGTCGTATTGGAGACTCGATTACAATACAGGTTCGCTTACAACTACCAAATCGATTACATTCGGGCCGAATACAATATATGGTCAATAACTTTATATGTGATTGCAATATAGGAGTTCAATCACATTGTCACTCGATCACATAACTTAACTCGATTACATTCTGAATCTGGTTACAATGAGCTAGTCGGTTGCAATGAGGGTCGATACGGGGAGGTTCGATTACACTGTGAACCGATTGTAATGAGATCGCTACAGTAAACTTGTCCACGCATGGCCTACCGCTTACAGTAAGCTGACTTGAAACCATTATGCATCTATATATATATGTACACACACATACAAATATTCGTTACCTAGAAAGCTGAAATCGGTTACATTTGTAGATTCGCTTACAAATGAATAGACTCATTTACTTGGCCTTACTGCTTACTGATGTGTGTCTAACGATGCTCTCACAACTAAGATTTAAATTTATTAAACGAAATTTCTAAAGAAGCCACACAAAATCGGCAAGTGTACCGATCACTAATAGTATAGCACTAAGGAAGTCCGAGTGTCGAACAAAAGGGCACGTGCACACGTATCTAATACTTAACCCTAAATAAGACTCACCTAAGAATAATATATTTTAAATTGATTTTTATATTATTAACTACTTAACCTAACTTAATTTAATTAAATTAAAAGACTTAATTTAAGAAGACTAAATGAAACCGTGAAAATACGATTTATCAATGGGAAAAATGTCTACCTAGGTAAGAATCCTATTGAAGGTATAGTAAGCTATTGGATTGTAGAATCTCACGACACCGGCTCCTAAAGAATGACACAACTAAGGTTCACTCAGGAAGCTAGATTACCTCTCGGTCTCACTAACAAGCCCTAACCTACACTTAGTTGATTTTAAGAACAAACCGGGTGACGAATTGTTAACATGCTCTAATGCCGACTCTCCTCTCGGTCTCACCGACACATTACCCTAATAGAGACGAATACTACGCAACCAAGGATAGAGGAACAATTCAGTTTAACTTAAACTAGGTCAACTAATCGCTCAAAAACCCAAACCCGACAAGAACCAAACCCGCTCTCGCACGATCCTAATCCTAACAAGTAAAAGCTATGAGACGAGTTTACTTCCTATCACCTCTCGGTATCAAGGAAGGTGTCTACCCGCTGATTATATTTAATTAATACACTCACTTAAACCTTACGGTTGATCACCCCGCAAACAAACCCTAAACACTAAGTAAAGAGTCCTAACAAGCAACAATCAATCAAAACTCATTCAATTAATTACAGCAAGAGGTTTATAAGTGTAATTAACAAATTCACAGCCACTAAACACAACCTAATTCAATGTTAAACCAAACTTTACATTAACAATTTAATCCATGATCATCAACAATCCAAACTACTTACTAAAACCTAACAATAATCATCTAACCTAGGTAGAACTAACAACTTTAGCCACTCATTGATTTTGGACAGCAGCAACATATCAAATTAAACATCATATAACTCATCATAAACATAATAAAACTCATTCAATGATCAAGAACAATCAAACACAAATCAATCTCTAAGTTACTTGAAAAACAAACCAACAAAAAGATCAAGTTTAACTAGTTAGGTTTCTTGAACAAAAGAGCAAAATTTATAAGAGTTTACTATCGATTTGGGGATGAGTTTCTGGATGAATATCACCCGTAGCTGCTGTACCAAGTTTTCCTTAACGATTTCCTTCCTCTCCTAGCCACCACAACCCTTGCGCAAAACTTTTTTCTTCCTCCTTGCTGGCTGCCAAAATCCCGATCGGACCTGATGTGTGGCTGTTTTAATTTGTTTTTTTGTTGAGATCTCCTAATCACTTACTTTCCTGCCCACGTGAATTATTATCAAGAAAGTAGACCAAATTGTTGTCTCTTTTAAGGAGACAACTTTAAATTATTCTTCCGTGCACTCTTGACCAAGCCAACAACAATATGTGATAATATAATTTTTGTGAATGAACTGCCCGATTGGAAGTGATGCTAGGGTTTGCAAGGTGCTTGCTTCTTAGGGTTTTTTTCTTGTTATAATTAATATAATATGCATGTAAGGCTTTGAACTTGTGGGCTTGGGTCGGGCCTTGAGTTGTAGTCTTTAAACTTGATCAAATAAGCCGCTATAGTCTTCAAATTTTACTCTTTTCTCCAACAAAACTCATAACCTACAATTAAAATTCATTCTTTGTAAAATCAAGCAAAAATAAGCCATAAATCTTATTTATTAAATGATTAAGCAATTAAAACATGATAAAAAGCTACGGAAACTAAGTGTGTTTTACAACACATCACTTACAAATCAAACTATAGATCACTATACATATATCGGATTACTTGAGGTTATCGATCACAATCGGGCCACTTGAATACATTATGTATATACCCGCATATAAGGGTACTCGCTTACTTATGTAATTCGCTTACATGATAACCCGATTACAACTTACACTTGAACACATAAAGCCAGTCGCTACAACCTATACTCGCATACAATACAAACACATGAATACAAGATTATCTCTTAAATAGAACAAAAAAAATGGAGGAAGGATTAATAAAGGGAAGGGAGAGAGGAACTTAATATATATATATATATATATATATAAGTATACGAATACAATAGGGTTTAAAGGAATATAATATTCTAAGTAGATTGTAACCTAAAACCAAAACCATTAGATTAGACCAGACTTAGCCATTTTCTGGCTAAAATACAAATAGGACGAGTTTTAATATGTATAACTTATATATAGTTAGCAGAGCTCAAATAAAGAAGGGAATACGATTAACGAAGAACGAAATAGGATCTAGTTGAGTTTCTAGCCCCATTCCTTGTTATGCTTTCGGGGCTGTGTGCATACTCGATGTGATTAGTTAATACACTTACCTTAAGTGGTAAGTGTATAACATATATGATATATGTGATAGATATGAATTATTTCTTGTCGGTACGCGAATGATCTTCGGATATTGCGCGTACTGTCAGGTTGTAAATAAAGATATGAATATTATATATGGATGATGTATGATCTTTATGAATGAATGCTTGTCGGGGCGTGAACGATCTTCGGATATTGCACGTACCGACAAGGAGTATGATTGCTAAATGAATGATGTGAAGAACGCCTAGAATGTTCTTATGCTATGATGTATTTATTGTATATGCGAAGTAAGTGTATGTAGGTACTAGAATGGTATGTGAGTTCTACGTCTGACGTAGTAAGTTAGGATGGCAAATCCCTCTAACTTTCGTTGGACATAGACTTGGCATGTGATGGCGTAGTTAAGGACTGTGGGCCTTATACATGTTATAGATGATAGATGAGAATGTAGTTAAGGACTGTGGTCCTCATACGTACTTCAGATAGAGCCAACATAGGAAAGGACTGCGGACCTTATACGTGCAGTTATTGCGTTGTGGTAGCATAGGGTAGGACTGTGGACCTTGTACGTGCTATGAATTTGGTTACAACATAGGGAATGACTGCGGACCTTGTACATGTTGTGAATGTATAATGGTATAGGGAAGGACTGCGGACCTTGTACGTGCCATGAACGGAGAACATAGGTAAGGACTGCGGACATTTTACATTTTCACGACCTTGAATATAGGTATAGACGGCGGACTATGAACATACTCTCGGTGGACTGAGGTAAGTGATAGTATGTATATATGTATGTATGCATGTATATATGTATGAAAGAAAAGTAACTTGTTTAGTATGGATATGTATGTATGTATGATATGTCTATGTATGGTATGTCACCGGATTAGCTAGAACTCACTCAGCGTAACTGACTTTTAGTATGCACGTAGGCGAGAAGAATGAGGAAGCTAGCTTGAGCGGGCACATGGTGGACGAATAAGAGACTGGCATCCGAAGACTCAAGATGTTTTAATGTTATTGACGTTTATTTTGAAAGACATGAATGTTGTTAAGACATGTTTATGAAGTAATATTTAATGTTTAATGAATGTTTTTATATTCTGTGAACGTTCTTATTAACTCTGATGACTGGAACTACGTGAATGAGTAAATCCAACGTCCAAATGTGAGGCACCGGTAATGGGGCCTTACAAATAATCACCGGGTAATCGTCCTCCTTGGCGATATGTGCAATATCCGAATATCGTTCACGCACCGACAAGTATTCATTCATAACCTCAATATAATAACTAACTCGTATATCATTTATTGCATACGCTTACCACTTAAGGTAAGTGTATTCACATTTCACATCGAGTATGCACACAACCCCAAAAACATAACAAGGAAATGGGGCTAGAAACTTACCTGAATGCGGTTACTTTCACTGTTAATGGTTTTTCCCTTCTTTAGCTGTGCACGACTAACTGCATAACAATTACACGTATCAATTAACTATCACTACCCATATTGTGTTTCTTGTTTAATTATAACCCTCAACGAACGGGGGTCCAGGGCTAGCCACTAGCAGGGTCCAAGGGGCAGAGCCCTTGGCTGGGGTAGAGCTACAATGTCAACTTGGAAAAATTGTATTTCCATTAACTATCTTAACACATTTTTCATTAGAATTCTAAATTATTATATATTTTCTAACTCATAAAGTTAGAGGGCTCCTTTGTAATTAATACAATCTTTTCTAAGTCCAGGGACCCTCTCCGTCATTCTTTCTAACTCTAGTTCGTTATCCAGTTCGTTAACGAATGAGGTTCATTCGCTACTTCTTAACTTATAACGAATTGACCCTCATAACGAATTGGTCCTTATAACGAACTGGTCTTTATAACGAACTTGCCTTTGTAATGAACTTGCCTTATAACGAATGACCCTTTTAACGAACTGCTACTAATTCGTAATTTCTCCTTGACGAATGGGAATAACGAATTACTGCTAGTTCGTTATTTCCCCCTTAACGAATTACTGCTAGTTCGTCATTTCCCCGCTAACGAATTAGGGTTAGGTCAGAGAATGTTAGAAACATACTTTAACACCCTAAACCTTGTACCTGTATTTTTCGGCATCGTCATCACCGGAAAACCGGGATCTCGCTGGAAAAGCTAGATCTCAGCCGTTTTCCACCATTTTCACTATTTTTCGTCCCGTTCGAGAGCTAGGGTGACCCCTAAGCTCATCTTTTGATCGGTTTACACCCGATTCCATCCGGATCTCGTGACTTTAACGGTTTAGGGTGTTGGATCTTCGTTTCGCGACTAGATCTAGCGGGTTTGGATCCATACAATATCATACTATCATTACCTCGGGTCGGGAATCAATTCTTCTTCATGGTTTTGGTTAGAGAAAGAGAGAATAAGAGAGAAAGCTTAAGTGTGTATTTTGGGTGGTGTATGAAATGGGTGAATGAAAGAATTAAGGAAAATGGCTTACATATTATGGGTCATGGGCTTAAGCCCATGGCCTTTCCCCCTTCCTTATTAACCCAAGTCCATTACCCATATTACTGAACGCAACATACGTACGACTCATAATAACTCATATTTTTTTTATTAACTAAAACGAGAAAACGGGATGTTACAGATTGATGGTGAATCATCAATGAAACCTGACGGCGACCAAGGGGTACGAACAGAGGGTACACAACTTGTTAAAATTCAATTAATTGATAGGATATGGTCGCAAGGTGAGGAATAAGGTGTACTAGGGTTTAATCGCGTTTCTGATACGATTGAGGTATATACGAATTATGATATATGACGGGTTAGAAATTATATAAATTTGTATCTTCAAGATCCTCTATTCCTAACTAAACGAGTCGGTGATGCTGACTAAGGCAAGATTATCAATGTGATTAATTCGATTACCAATTTTATAACGAGAATTGTGGTCCAAGGGGTTAAACGGGTCACGAATTATCAATTGGATTCGGGTATGGGTATATGGGGTCTTGGGTTAACGGGTCATGGTTGATAATAATAACAATATTTGCAATATAGTCCCTATTGATTGAGGGTGGACGCATAAAGAGATAATAGGTTTTAGTTTGGGTGAAATTTGAGTATTTTCAAAGTTTTGCATCAAATATTAAGTAAAAGTATAATAAATAAATATTAATAATATTATCTCAAACAATGCAATAGTTTCTGGATAAAAATTTCTCGAACATAAAAGCGGTTCTGGTAAATGGATAAAAATATTAATTTAGAAACCGAGTTGTTACAGTCTCCCCTACTTCAGGGAATTTCGTCCCGAAATTAGAGAAAACTAAATAACACCATCAAATTTTGAGAAAAAGAAAATTTTAAATATAACTTTTAAAATTTACCATAACACATAATTTTGAATAGTCAAAACAACGCTCCAAATGTAAATCCGAAAAGAACACTTATATATAGGATGTACCAACGGCGATCCACCATGTCCTTTTCATCTATATATTTGTACCGTTATCCCAACTACTTTCGATTCTATATTATGACACACAATTGCACGTATTATGATTTCCATGCGACGACTTCGCTAATTATGTAGGCCTCATTAATTAGTTAGGTCATCGGATGGTCCACATAACTCGTCCCATCGTGTGGTTTACAAAATATTTGAAAGACATGACTTTGTGAGAAAAATTATTAATTTATTATAAATATGAGGAAAGTGTTAACATATTATAAGACCATTGGGAGTTGATTTATTATAAGTGTAAAATCAGAAGATTATATAAAATAATTCTAATAGCGCAATTTAGGTGAACTTTCAAGTTTGATTAATTACATTAGTGAAAATTTTTAAGTAACTTAAAAGTTAAGAGAAACGGTAACATTGAAGTTGGGATAGATGATGAGTCGACAAGATCGATTGTGAAGAAAGAGAGTGGGGAAAAGAGCCAACTAAGAAATTTATGTGAACTTACCAAAATTCTATGATTGCAAGGATAACATAAACAAAAGTTTATGAAGGAATTAATTGATAATTGTAGACGAATAATAACCTGTGAAATTTTTAAATATTGCAACATTCGAGGTAGAATACATAAGATAGAGAGTACAAATTTGAACAAGATTAAACGAAGACTTTGACGGATTTTGTTTAGTTAAATGAGAAACTCATGAAATTTAAAGAGAACTTCATACAAAGTTGAAATATCGCAATTATGTATTTTAGATGAGGTAAATTAAAATATTAAAGTACTGGTAGTAGTAATTGAGAATGCAAAAATATTAATGAAAAAGTTTATGTATACAAACAAACTGTAAATAGATGAAATTGGGAAGCAGATATTCACGAATCACCGAGATAGTCCTATTCCAATTAAATCTTTAAATCAGATTAGTAATAAGTGGGTCATTGGAGTATCCCCAAATTACAAGGGATTTTCCTATCTCTGTAAAATCGTTAAAATTAAAATAAAGAAGTTGCAATATTCATAGTTTATCATGAAAGATTAAATAAATAATGTATGTTAAAGTAATAATGAAAAATAGAGATGAGTTGAGAAATAATATAACTAAATAGAAGAAAACGCGGAGCTGGAAATGCACGAACCACAATGACTATTCCAAGAACAATTGAAGAAATCATCGAAACATTTTAAATTTCCCAAAATGTATTCAAATTGAAGTAAGGAGCTGAAATATCTACGAACCACTGTACGATTCCAACTAAATAACGGAATCTAACAAGAATGAAAACGGATTGTTGAGGTACCCACGAACCACCGCAGGTTTTCGACAACAATCGTGAAAATGTCATTAGAGAAAATGTATCACCATGGGAATTCAATGAAATTCATTTTTTTAATATTGAAAGTTAACTTAAATAATGGAATATAAAATTGCATAGAAGAAATAATTTTGCTTAAATAATGACAAGTTCAATTAATAATAGAACTATAACAATTCAATTTCAAGGATGAAAATTTATAAGATGAAAGGTAAATTTTAATGCATGAGATCAATAAATACATGACGTACAAAAATGTTGAAAATCAAAGTTGAGAGTAGAAATTGACACGTTGTCTGTAATTTAATAAGCAAACAAGGTAAATGAAAAAAAGAAAAATTGAATAATATGGTCAACTAATAACTGACTGTCGAAATTGTGTCTTTTATAATTGACAAATTGTTTTGATTTATGAGAATCTAAATGTTTTGATTAGTTGACGAAATGTTAATGAACCAAATCCTATAATTTTTGATTAAGTAAAACCAAACGTATAGATAAGTACGGTAATCAACGATATTGGTCTTTGGAAAGATAAAATAAATTTTATTGTATGCATAAATATTTAAGATGATGGGTTATTCAGATTGGGTCTGTTCCAAAATAACTAATTTAGACAAAGAGTTGTTTAAGGTATAATTGAAGACAAACACGGTTAGATGAAAATGAAGAAGACCGTGAAGATCTCCTTGGAGAAAACTTAACTACAATTGATTTGATTTATCTGATTAAAATCACCTTGGTTAATTGAGTATATAAAGACTTAAATATTTTGTGATTTGGTACACCTCGTTAGGTTTGCAAAAATGAGTTTTGACCAAGGTAGGCTTGATAAACTTAAGTCTCGTGGGTCTAGAATCAAATAAGTGAGAACAACCTTTTTACATGAAGACACCTAAAAGGCATAGAGTTGGTAGGTTTGAATTAAAGGGACATGGGTTGTGTGGTATGGTGCATGTATAATTTGAACTCGGCGTGCACGAATGAATAGGGAGCATACGTTGCGTATATGATTAGGGTTTCCATAAATGTAGGAATCACGTGTAGCAGGTGTATAAGATTGAGTTGTCGGCATAGACTGTTGCGGGACGTGTTGTGTAGTAGGCGATGTACGGTAAGTATTAGCAGGATAGTCATAACGGTTATAGTGTGTAAGAATAACACAAGGATTGAGTCGGATGACAAAAGTCACAAATAAGGAATAACGAGTGAATACGGGTGTGTGGGTTATTGTCTAAGGCACTATGATTTTGTTGAGGTTGATAAGTGGTTTACTTAATAACCTAACTCGATGATTAAACTTGTGTTTGTTATTATCGTTGTTATGAGTATAAGTATTGGTAGAAGAATTGAATTTATTAGCGAAGAAGTTAATGAGCATTATTGAATTGATTGTATTTATGTTTTGGAAATTGAGTTTATATTTTTGAGATCGTAGGAGCTATTTCTTTGACTAATCATGAGACCATGAGGCGGTTATAGAAAATAAATAATTGATGTTATCTAATGTTGAGAAAATATTCTATGATTAATAAATATGTGATTTAATGAGACGATTGGATAGTTGTGTATATTCCATGATTGCGTAAAACGAAACTTAAGTGCGTTATGCTGATGTTTATTCATAACTTAAGGATAAATTAGAATCTAAATCGAAAATCAATGAGTTAATTTGATGAGTGAATGAGTTTTATCAAAGTTTGACTTGTTTTAAACAAATTAGAATTTGAGGTTGAATGCTTTAAATATGTTTTAATGGTTTATGTATATGATATCATGGGTATTTAATTGTGCTATTTTATTTAAATCACTTGAGGTATTGACATTATAATAATGTGATAGGATGAATAGGTGAAAACCAAATTCAATAATAAAGTGTAAATTGTTTTGGTTGGCTCGTGATAACCGATTTTTGATGAATGAATAATTTGTATCCGATCAGGAGAATAAAATGTTTTGAGTGTATGAATAGATCAAATCAATAAATCTTAATTCAAAAGTGATTTAGTAAGTAAGTAATTGAATAATTTAATAATAGAATAATTGAATAGCTAAATCAAATCATAAATTGTTTCATATAAAACCAAACAAATAAACAATAAACGAATGTTCTTCGAGGTGTTGGGTTTCCCATGAGCTCTCCATGGCATTTTGTTTCCCCAAATTAATAGCATATCAAAACCAAAACAAATGTGTTAGTTAGCCTCCCATGAGCATTACATGGCAATTTGCATGGCCCAACTTAATTAACGAATTTAACGAATAAATTAAGTTTGTCGGCCCATGAGCGTTACATAGCGATTTAACCGACCAAACTAAATAACAAATAAACGAACTCAAGCATAAGTAGCTGAAACATCTCGTGTATCACTACTGATGATAATGTTCCAACAAGATATCACAAGTATAACGAAATGTGAAAATGTACAGTAGGCGTGTCCATGGCGTTCCATGGGTTTTACACCCGACTGGACATTTTAAAAACAATAAAGCACGATAAAGGGTGTAACCATTTAGCCGATTACGTTAAACGCTTAAAGTGTTGGTCGCATGATAATTTCCACTATGGCGGCGAATCTTGTCACACTCCCTATCTTTAAGTGAAAAGGAGCAAAAACAAAGCAAGGAAATTCTCAAGGAATTTCCCGATAATAAAAGGCAATCTAATAAATTAAATAAAATATTTTTTTTATTTTGAGACTGAGGCGTAGCCTCAGAGTTATAAAATTATTTTGAGAATGAGACAAGTCTCGGAGTAGTAAAATATTTTGAGAGTAAAGCATAGTTTCGGAGTTGTGTGTGCATGACAATAAAATAAATAATTAACAAAGAAGTTAAATAAGAACCTAATCTTAGCAAGTAATTACGCAAGCTGTAAACAATCAAATAGAACACATCAGGTAAACAAATAAGCATGTATGGGGCTCCTAAGAATGTTACTAAGGCACCACTAACGATCTATCTTAAACCTTCGGCTTTGATACCAATTTGTCACACCTCAACCTACGACAGAAATGTCGGGGCGTGAGCTGATTGCCACAGCTCTCAAGGTACTATCATGAAATTTATAAAGCGAAAATATCTAATAAATTTATTTATTATCAAACAACATTTAAATACAACAAAAATAAAGGAAATTTCAAATACAAAACCAACTATTCTTGTATATGTTTACTATCCTAAAGTCATATCTATGTGAGCTTCAGTTCGATAAGCAATCCAGATCTATAACCTGCAAATGCGTACAAAGTATATATTTGTCAACAACACATGTTGAGTGAGTAGATCATGACCAATTTTGACACAAACAAAAATGGTAATATATAATGATATAAATGAATGAATAAAAATAGGCAAAACTGTTATCTGTGAGTATAAACAATAAAATCGTTGAGACAATAATGAGTATCGGTGAAACCATTGCCAATGCGAATCGGGCTACAGCCACTATGACGGTCGTATGATCATACTATGTGGATGAGGATGAGGATGAGTTACCAACCAATCATAAAAACAGTAAACACATAAGCATATAACAAATAAAAGTAGTCATTCAATTGATACACAACACAAAGATCACGGTTTGCATTCGAGAAATAATAGTGTAAGTAATTTGATAGTTGGTACGAAAGTGTCCCCAAAACATTTGAAAACAAGTAAAATAGGGGATTGATTACTCACCTGGTCAGATTAACGAAATACAAATGAGGATGATAAGAGCAAGGTAAACCCCTTCGGAAAATACCGTCAAGGATTCCTAGTTAATATTAATATGGATTAATTAATAATGAGACAACACGTATAATGAATTTAGATTTGATGTGAATTGAGTTAGATTTGGGATTAGAATGTTTATTAATTGATCGATGGATTTCTTTAATAATTATTATTGTAACGATTAATATTATTGTTTGTCATACATTTAAAAGAGGATTAGTTACTATTATTTAGAAAATACTATTGATTATTATTGATAAAATATAAAATCCATTTACTTAAATAACTTTAAAGAATTAAAATATAAAATATCTAAATAAATAAATTTAATGTGAGTGTTTAGATCAATATATAGTTAAATACATCTAAATTAGTTTAAGTAAACATATAATATAAATTATACTTATAATAATAATATTTAAACAAATATAAAATAAATAAATATTTTATCTTCAATATTTAACGGAAAATACTTTTACATGTTTAACATCTTTGTCATACCTTTTATACAATATATATACGAAAGTTTGAGACGTGATTAATAGACAAGAAACGTAACTTGGTAATGTCGGTTTAATAAAGTTATGTTTATTTTATATTAAGAATTAGTTATAATATTTTGTAAAATCACTAATATGTTAAAAACTATAAAACATAAAATATAGAAGGGCAAAAGGGGCTGGCCGGGATTCAACTCGCGTCCCTGGCCGGCACCCCGCATGAACACAGACCAATAAACCAACTGAGCCAAGGTGTCTGGTGTTAATCAAGTGCAAATAAAAATTTAAACATAGCATCATATTTTTTCCCCAAATTTGATTATAAACCCTAGATAATACAATAGATCGATCTGCTTGTTAATTGATCAATTCGTATTAGAGCTTTCATATTACGGATCAAGGAGAACTAGTTGATATGTTTAATTACCTGTCACGACGCTGGATTGATGGTGAATCATCAATGAAACCCGACGACGACCAAGGGGTACGAACAGAGGGTACACAACTTGTTAAAATTCAATTAATTGATAGGGTATGGTCGCAAGGTGAGGAATAAGGTGTACTAGGGTTTAATCGCGTTTTCTGAAACGATTTAGTTATATACGTATTATGATATATGACGGGTTAGAAGTTATATAAATTCGTATCTTCAAGATCCTCTATCCTAACTAAACGAGTTGGTGATGCCGACTAAGGCATGATTATCTAATTCGATCACCAAGTTTATAACGAGAATTGTGGTCCAAGGTGTTAAACGGGTCACGGATTATCAATTGGATTCCGGTATGGGTATATGGGGTCTTGGGTTAACGGGTCATGGTTGATAATATTAATAATAATATTTGCAATATAGTCCCTATAGATTGAGGATGGACACATAAAGAGAGAATAGTTTTTAGTATGGGTAAAATTCGAGTATTTTAAAAGTTTTGTATCATATATTAAGTAAAAATATAATAAATAAATGTTAATAATATTATCTCAAACAATGCGATAGTTTCTGGATAATAATTTCCCGAACATTAAGCTTTTCGGGTAAACGGATAAAAATATTAAGTTAGAAAACCGATTTGTTACACGTACCATACCAAGTTAGAAATAAAATTGTAACTTACACGAAGTACAATATAAACTGAACAACATTCCTGGATCTTGGTAGGATCCTACCATCCGTAGTAGATAGCTGATATGCTTTTTTTCCTGCCTCATCCTCAATCTTGTATGCTCCTTCCCATTTGGGTGCTAATTTTCCATCTTTGGGTTACGTTTGTTGTGGGTCAATTTCTCTACTAGGATCCTGACCAGTATCTTGAACGATATCCTGAAATCTAGGATCCTTTACAAGTTCAGAATCATGAACCTTGTTTTATTTAAACTAACTAATATGCTTGCAGGTTACTCATTAAATAAGAACCTAGCCACCATCAATAGCTTGAGAACTCACGGCTCCAGCAGACTCGTTTTACAAATCATTCCTGGCCAAACCTATTTAATCCTGAAAACAACCAAAAACAATGAGGAATGGAATCGGAAATTCTTTTTTGTTCGGTGATAAGCAAAAAAAAAATATAAAAGAAACACGAATCGCAACGAAGCTTTAAAACCAAACATCCTAACCTAGTTTACACAAATCGGCAAGTGTACCGGTCGCGTGTAGCAACGACAAAGGAAGTCCGGGTATCAAAATCAAGGACACTAGAGGTGGCTCGGATACTAAACCCTAACTAAGTCCTGCACTGAATGCTTTTTAATTGATTTTATTATATTTATTTTATTTTAATTATTTAAACTGACTTAACTTAACTTAACTTAACGAAACTAGCTAGAAGATTTTACGAAACTTAACGAGGTTTTAACTAATATGGATAAACGACTACGTAGGCAACAATCCTATTGACATTTCAACGGCTAACGGAATTAATTAATCAAACGACACCGGGATCTTAAAGTGAATCAACTAAGCCTCATTAAAGTTCGCTAGATCACCTCTCGGTCTCACCAACTAACCCTCGCGAATCTAAGAAGATTGAATAAATGCACCAGGGTAAAAACTACTAAGGTTCCCTAATGACGAATCTCCTCTCGGACTCAACGACACAAAATCCGCTTAAAATTGGTACTAACAATTCAAGGGATAAAGGGGTAACAAAACCTAACCCAATCCAACATAGTTATTTGCACGTAAAACTATATTGGACAAGACCAAAACTCGTTGTCCAGCAATTCTAACCTAACTGAACAAAGAGGCCAGACAAACCGACTCCCTATTACCTCTTGGTCGCAAGGAAGTTGAACCTATTGAAATTTAATAATTATCACACACAAGATTCCTTTGGCCACGCTAACCACAAATAGATCAAAAACAACAAGTGTAAAACCTAACCGAATAACCTTAATCGAACAACACAAAATCAATCAATCGACGCAATAAGGAGAATTACATGAAAAAAAATATAAAAACAATTAATAACACATCCAAGATCAAATTATATAAAGCTTTTCAATAATAATGCGTCGTGTAATTAATCAAAACCAAATAAACCATCAAACAAAAACAATATTCATCAAAACCAAGGTATTTTCAAAAGGTTTAGCTAATAATCATAACCAACAAAAACTTAACAGATTCAAAATTCTTAACGATCATTTCAAGAAATATAGAAACGAACATATTATAATTCCAAACCCACTTGAAGAAAAATAATATTTTTTTATGTCTAGAAACCTTCTCTACTTGCAATTCTTTAGCCTCCGTTGACCAACTCCAAATAATAAACTCTTGAACTTGCTCTGACCCCTGCCGTTACACCCTCTCTCCAATTGCCGATCTCCAATATGTATATATAATAATGATCTTCTATATAAATCAAGAATCCACATATTTCCCCTTGTTCAAGTTAGGTCTTTTAAAAAAAATAAAATCTCATGGCCCGTTAAAAACATGTAGGCTTGTTGAATATAGTAGATGGACCCTTCATCTATTTTGTTTCATTAGGCTTGCATCATTTCTCATGAACTTTTCATGCACCTAAGCTCGAGACATAGACTTCAAGTTTTGAAAGCCCCCAAATTATTAAGCCTCACTCCTCTTATTTATTTACCTTTTTTTGTTGTCAACGTCCAAACAAACAAACAAACAATCATCATATATTCTCAAATATGCAATATCACATCTACTTCGAACATATTAAAACTAATTAAATATTATGTTTAACTTATACTATTTTGTAAAAGAGAACTGATTAATAATAATAATAATAATAAGAATTTGACCCTTTAATCATCGGTCTAAAAATTTAGTAAAAGTACTACAGTTTAGCTTATTGTCTCTTAAAACCTTTATAACTTACATATAGCCACTTGAGAGTAATATTTAACAAAAACTAGCTCAAAAGTATTAAAAATTGTTGGAAGAATATATATCATTTAATTATAATTTAAACCACATCAAATATTCACATACTTAAACATTTTTCGTCCCTGAAAAAGAAATCTACACAAGATCATAACCAAGTTCAAACGACAACTCTCGATTTATTTTTTATCATTATTATTATTATTATTATTATTATTATTATTATTACTATTATTTTTTGAAAAATAGCAGAACAAATAACTATGAACCTAGACATTTTTGTCCACTTGTTAGCTTTCACCTAGTATGCCAGATCAGGTCGATTTTCGGTATTGCGATCCACTTAAACTCATGCCCCTAATACTTACCGAGACAGCTAAGGTATGACAACTATATTAGTTTGTATGATAAAGTGGGACCCACAATTAAAATCCATGTTTCCACTTCAACACGCTTCATTGTGGTTTTACCGAAATGAGCCACCCAAACTTGACTTAAACCTAATGCTACATAATCAAAATATTTTTGACTCAATACAACCTATGAACTATAATTTGGTCTTTAAGTCCCCTTGCAGTGGTGATTCCTCTCTTTCAAGTTCACACATCTACTTGGATATCAAGATTGACCGACGGTTGTTTCCTTCATGGTGGTTTTGTTTGATACTTGACACTTTAACTTTTTTCTGCCATTTGTATTGAATTTTTTTTCTTTTTTGCATTTTATTCTTTCAAATCCCACCATGTTGGACAATATTACAGACTGCAACTAGGCTCAGGTCTGCGCCTACCACGCAACAGAGGGCCGAGCAATTCTGTCTTCTGCGAGCATCAGCATTCAGGTCTGCGCCACCACGCAAAAGGGTATGGAGCTTCGAAGGAATAGATACGTGTACATAAGATTTTATATATAACCATGTATACAAAGAGTAGTTTTATATATAATTGACGATCATGTGACACGAGGCTTGAGTATGACCCGGTGTTTCATCCCAGTCCTGTTACGGGCTTAGTTAAACAAACCAAACCCCAAGATCTTTCCCACTAAAGTTGAGCAATTTAAAAGGGTTCAATTAAGTCAACAGCTAATCCGCCCTTTTATTCTCAAAGGCTTAGCCTACCGACACATCGAACACTGAGTCTAAATAGTTTAGCTACAGTGCCATACTTATGGGCCTATCGACATTACTTTAATTTAAATAATAAACTTTTGAAATGTCCCTTGTGTTTGAAATTCTGTGGTGAACAGGAAATGATATTATTTCCGAATGTTTTTGACAATCTCTTGGTGTTTTTTAGAAAAACAAATATATATATATATATATTTCAAAACAAGGGACATTTTAAAACTTTGTTTTTTTCTTTTTTATTAATTTGTCTTATTTCCAAATTTTTTAATTTTTATTTTTGACCTACAACTAAGTAAAATAAACTTTCATCCCCACACTTGAACAAAAACACCGTCCTCGATGAGAACAAGAAAAAAAAATAAAAATAAAACACTTCTAGAAATTAAAAATACAAAAGAAAAGAACTAATACTCCCCTAGTAAATAGCTGTGTCTCCTAATCTTGTGATCCTCGGGAGCCAGTTCCATAACGCCATCAAAGCTATCATGCGAATAAATACCATCTGTACTAAACCACACTTGCTCGCATATAGCGGCGTATAAAACAGAAAAGAAAATATAAGAAATAAACATTTTTTTTGTATTTTTGATTTTTGATTATTTATTGAATTTTTAAAATTTTATATTTTTTATAATATATAGAATACTCCTTAAATCTACCAACTCGAATGGAGATTGAGTACGATCGGTTGTTAATAGAGAGCTATCATTAACCGAAAATAAACTAAATGAAATAACTACAAATTTCTACAACTCGGGCTGCCTCCCAAGAGCTCTTAGTTTAGCAGGTCCTCAGCCTGACCCCTTCATCATGCCTATTCATCATTAAATGCATCGAGGTACAAGACCTCGCCGGTCAGTTCCGCCACCTTCTCTCCTACGTAGTGCTTTAACCTGTGATCTACACCTTTGATTTCCCACTCTCATCTTCAATCTCAATTGTGCCATACGGGAATACCTAGTAATTGTGAACGGACCTGACCATCGAGAATTCAGCTTTCCAGGAAATAACCTCAACCAAGAATCGTACAGTAAAACCTGATCCCCACACTTGAACTGCTTATTTCCCTTCAACCTACAATCATGCAGTTCCTTCGTCCGCTGCTTGTAACTATATGAATGCGCGTATGCGTGGTCCCATAGCTCCTCTAACTCATGCAACTGATGGAAATGATTTTCGCCCACGGTAGATATGTCAAGATTAACTGTCTGAAGAGCCCAAGAAGCATGGTGTTCCAACTCCACTGGTAGATTATATGCCTTCCAATAAATCATCCAAAATGGAGTAGACCTGATCATAGATTTATACGTTGTATGGAAAGCCCATGAAGCGTCATCTAACTTGTCAGACCAATTCTTACGATTTGATCCAACAGTCTTCTCTAGGATACGTTTAATTCCCCGATTACTCACTTCCACCTGCCCACTAGTCTGTGGGTGGTAGGCAGTCGCAAGTCGATGGATGACCCATATCTTTGCAACATTTTCTCCATATGCGCATTGTAGAATTGAGAACATCGATTACTGATCAAGGCTTTAGAAACACTAAACCATGAGAATAGATCATTGAGAAATCTCACTATAACCCTGGCATCATTCGTGGGCAAGGCTTTGGCCGCAACCCACTTTGATACGTAATCAACTTCCATGAGTATGTAATTGTTCCCCCGAGAAGATGGGAACGGGCCCATGAAATCAATACCCCAAATGTCGAACACCTCGTACACCTGAATAGAATTTTGGGGCATTTAATTGCGAGATGAGATATTGCCAACACGCAGACATCTATCACAACCTCTAAGGAATGCATACGTGTCTTTAAACACCGCTGGCCAACAAAAAACTAGAATTGAATACCTTCTTAGCGGTGAGGCTCGCACCATGATGCCCTCCTGCCGGTCGCCCGTGACAATGGCTCAAAATATGTCACCCCTCCTTAGCATCCACGCATCTCCTAACAAGTTAATCAGTGCCAATACGAAATAGATATGGATCATCCCAGATGTAGAACTTTACGTCAGAAAAGAATTTCTTCTTTTGCAGGTGAGACATCTTTTTCGGGATAGACCCGTCAACAAGAAAATTCCCGATATCGGCGAACCAAGGGTAAACGTCATCCTATGCCTTAACAAACATCAAACACTCGGTATAGAAACAATCATCGAGCTCAACACCTTCATCTTTAACTTCGGCTCTCTTCACGCCTGACAAATGATCGATAGCCACATTCTCGCCTCCTTTTTTATCACGGATATCTATATCAAAATCTTACAGTAGCAGAATCCAACGGATAAGACCAGGCTTAACATCCTGCTTGCTGAAGAGATATCAAATAGCAGCATGATTCGTGTAAACAATGGTCTTGGACTGAACAAGATAGGACTTAAACTTATCAAATGTAAACACCACGGTTAGCAGCTCCTTCTCGGTAGTGGTGTAGTTAGCTGAGCGTCATTTAGGGTTCGCCTCGCATAGTAGATCGGATGGAAGTGTCTCTCCTTCCGCTGTCCAAAAACGACACCGACTGCATAATCGCTCGTGTCACACATTAATTCGAACGGTAATGTCCAGTCGAGAGAAAACATGATTGGGGCGTTAATGAGTTTGTCTTTTAAAAGATCAAACACCTCGTTACAGTGCTCAGGAAAGACAAATGGATCTTGGAGCATCTTTCTCAAGAAGCTTTGTCATGGGTCTCACGATTATTGAAATCTATTTGATGAAACGAAGGTAGAATCCATCGTTACCTAGAAAGCTTCGAATTGATATCACGGAAGTAGGCGGGGGAAGTTTAGAGTTTGTTACGATTTTAGCTCGATCTACCTCAATCCTGTTACAATCTGGATTTTTTGTTTATTATTTTATTAGCCGTTACACGACCCGTTTCTATGTTCGGGTAATTTTATTAATAAAACATTGCATTTATCGAGTTATTAATATTTTATTATTTTTTTATTATATTTATTTAATTTATCAAAATAACTTTGAGTTATATTTAATTTACACCCTAAAACTAAGTTTTAACCTATTATGTATCCACACCTATAGCCCATGGACTAAAGTGAAATTTTTCCATTTATTTTATTAATCAGTATCCAAACCCATTAACCCTTACCCATAGATCGGTATGAACCAAACCCGTAATCCAAATTGATGTCTTGTACAATAATCTTTGTTCTAAACATAGAATTGATCAATGGAAATCGTCTATATTGCCTAAACGATAACACCGACACAACTATTAGGAATTTATGATCGTATTGATACGAATTGACTTATTAACCAAACCGTCCTAACCTATTTGGTATTATACCAATCAAAGATCATAATATGAAAATTAAACTTGTCTACATCATCTCTGTGACCTCGCAAACATAAGCCCTAAAGCCAATTGCATTATAACAGCCCATTATTGTTCATGTTCCAACTGTCCATAATACGATCAAATTAACCCTCCATACGTAATCGTTGTAAGTAATTATTATATGTTTCTGGATTGTCGTTATCACATCTACAATAATCCTATGGTTAAATGATGTGCTAAAAACAGTCAAATAAATATTAACTAAATTAAACAAGTAATAAAAACTAGCCTTAAGACTCAACTACACAAAATACTGGCAAGTGAACCGATCAATTGTACTAAAGCTAAGTAAGTCCGGAATATCGAACCCACAGGACTCTATAAATTACGTTAATTAACCTAATTAAACTCAATTGCCAAATACAGCTATTTATTAAATAAGATTAACGGGGGTTTTATTAAACTAATATTAAACTAAGAAAGTAAATAAACAAATAAACTAGAAAACAAGCAATCAAACACAAGATCGAAACCAATAAAAGAAGGAATCTACCTAGATAAGAATCCCATGCATCAACAATTATCAAGCAATGGACAACTAACATGATATGGAAACTGATTTATGAACATATTCATCTAACGAACCCTAGAGGACCCTCGATCTCATCAAGTAAAATCCTAAAGAATAACTATTAGATTATTAAGCTATCAGTTGGATAGATTTCCTCATAGTCATCAATTAGGGTTAGTTAATAGTATCACAGGCAAGCAATCTCAAGAAACACTAAACCCTAGATAACTTGATATACTAAACATGACATTATAAACAAGGATCAACACAATAACCAAGTAAGAATACTGTCACTAATCTAACCTAGAATGCGATTGACCAAGACACATGAACAACTCCTCAGCTCACATCTATTGGAATTAGCATAACATTATAACCTAAATCAACTATCAACAAGCTTCTATGATCTAATAGGCCTATTCAATCACAATAATCAACACACCAAGTAATGATTAAACATAAACCCTAAATCTAAAGAACAAAATCAAGAGATAAAAGATCTATGTGAAGCAATAGTTAACAATTAATCAATATAATAAACACTCATATGCATCATGAAAGCAATAACAAGTCTTTACTATTAATATAATGAAACCATAATCATAACAATCGTCCAAAGCAAGAATCAAGTCAATACATGTTCATCAAACCTAGGTAGACATGAAGTCTAGCCTAGAATCATTATTAAAAATAATCCCAAACAAACAATAAAAACAAAGAGGAAAGACATGATAGAAAAAGTGAACAAGGAATGAAAGTTAGAGCGATAAAACCCTTGTTGATTGATCATTGAACACCTCCTTGAAAGACTTCTTGATCCTCTTTGATTCCTAGCTTCAAAAGCCTTCAATCTTTTCTTTCTCCATTAGAAAATCGGCTGCAATTCTTGACATTCTCGTCTAGGTTTGCAACCTTAAGTTTATATATTGCGTAATTGGGCTTATTCGCGAAAAATGGATGAACAGAAGGTGGAGGCGCCGCGCAACCAGGCTAGCCCTCCCTGGCCACGCGGCGCGGCGTGTCTGGGAGGGAGGTTACGAATTTTTTTGCTTTTTAATCAATGCTAGAACTTGTTAGATCTCTTCCTTAGCTTCCAAGCAACCATGAGAAACTTCTAGGCCTTCTTTTCCTTGACTTACAAGCCACCATCTACATGAAAACAAATCAAAACACTAAGTGAACTAATCTTGTAACCAATGATTAGCAAAAACGAACATAAACCTCACATGAAATGATAGAAAGAATTAGATTTTAACATGCAAGACACCAAATAATTTAAAGAATGATAAATATATAATAAACTTGACTCAAAACCTAAATTAATAAAAGATCAACATAACACGAAGTAAACCGAACTCAAATCCTTAAATATACATAACTTTACAAGGGATTAGAGATGTATAAATAGATGTATATCTAATATCCCCACACTTACTCGTTTTTTGTCCCTGAAAAAATCTAATGCAGTTAGATCAGAATCGGAATATACAGTCTTAAAAACATATAGGTTAACTTTTAAAGCATAGAAAAAACACAAAAACCGCGATCACCGATATTGTTGTCCACTTAAACTCATGCCTTAATCTTTACCGGGACAAATAAGATCCGACATTAATATTACTCAGTGGTTTACACAATTAAGACCCTCTTATTTTCAGCTTTTACCGGACCAGACCACCCCAAATTGACTTAAACCTCAAAATTAGTAAAATTAAAACTTTTGTTCCTCTATTTTTTTATGAATAGTTAAGACGATCAAGGGTATTGTTTATCCACCTAAGCTTAAGCATCAAAGTCTACCAAACAGCCATTAGATACGATTAAGATACAATTAATTAATAGCTAGTGTTCCCCACAATATGACATACCCCTGTTATCAAGCAATACCTCGAACCCATCACCATAGGTGAGCATGCAAAATTTCATCTGTAGGGCTTACATGTAGCGTGTCCCTTGTGGTCCGTTTCTTAATGGTAATGAGACGCGAGCAAGGGGACCCCACATGGCTAACATCGTGGATGATCAAGTCTGTAGTGTATTTGTACTTTTGTACTTTTGTGATCATGTTTAAAGAGTTATAAGGGTTTGCTCTTTTTAGCTTTATTTTAATATCCACAACCCCACTTAGGAATTGTGAATACCCAGATGAATAGATTTCATACAGACCCATGGTCTTCGGACCCGAGGCATCCCATCAATACAAGAATTAAGGTTATAAAACCATACGCCAATGAGGTGTAAAACACTAAAACTAAGCATTTTAAGATTTATATCACAGGCTACACGGCATACTCTAACGTTAAATCCACCCAAGCATCATATGATAACGTATTCAGATTTTTTAAAACTCATAATATTTCCACTTTTCATACCAAGAATTGAGGCTTGAGTATGGCCCGACCTTTCATTACTTAACTTCCACGGACAAAACGCTTTACCCACAAAAGATTTTTGTTTTAACCATTTTATCAACTTTGCCCTTTCACTTTCAAGGCTGAGCCTACCGACACATCCCAAGTTAAGTGTGTTTTCTTTTATATTATCTCATATTATTAGTAGTTTGAAAAACCGATTTCCGATAATATCATCATCTCCCACTTTAAGGCAAAAAACTAGATTAAAAGGACATTTTTAAAACATTTTTCAATTTTTTTTATAATTTTTTTTTATTTTAAAAGAAAAGTTAAATTTAAACTATGACTCAAATATCCTATCCCCACACTTAATTTTTGCTTTGTCCACAATGCAAGGATAAGGACGACTTAAAATTAAAATAAATTCGGACTACAAAAAAAACTAAAAACTTAAAAAAATAAAACAAAATAAAAAATTAATAAGCTAGATAATGAAAAGACTTAGCTGGTAATATGCGCAAGAAACATGATGCCAAGGTCTTCTTCCATGAATGCCCTCCAACTACGAACGTGCTCAGCAAACATTAACTCCTTCCCTCATCCACAAACGTAAGAGGCAAAACAAAACAAACATATCCAAAAATGTATCTTATCAAACTGATAGATATTATGCACTTAAAATACTTCACCAACCCACAAATATATAAATCATGAATAATCAGGAGCAAATAAATAAATATAAAGTATACGGCTCACCTGCTCCATCCCCACACTTGTCTTTTTCATTATACTCAATCTGGGGATCGTCTCTAGCTCAATATTTCTTCAAACTAGCAAAACTTAAAAACACAAAAACAAAGACGAAATACAAAAAACTAAATTAGTGACTCGATTAATTATACAAGACTCGACAAACTAGACCCTAAACACGACTCAAAATACCAAACAAAACAAGGAATCACATCTGAATGAAAACACTAAGAATAACAAGAAATAATAAATAAAAAAATATGGTCTGTGTACATGTAGCCGCGCCGCGCGATCGGTGTGGTGAATGTGGTCGCGGCGTGCGACGCCTACTCTCTTACCTCCTCCGCGTCGCGCGACCTGATTTAGATACCCCGTCGCGCGGCGCGACGGGGGTTTTTAACAGAAAGTTTTTTTCCGTGTTTTGCCTCTTTTGCCTTAGAAAAATTTTCAGAAAATTACCAAGTCTTTGTTATGCCCATTTTATGTCATTTTTACGTGTGAAACTTACCTGGCATGTCTTGAATTCTCATAAATTCCTCTCTCCATGATGGTGATGATTCCTTGAAATGACTCAACGACGCACCACAAAACTAAGAAAAACTAATGTTAGTGACTCAAAGAAACTAAAAATAAAATGAAAGATATTATACAAACTCTACACTTGAGTTTTCACTCAAGAACCCATGCTATGTGAATCACGTGGCGGACCGAGTGGAGCTTCCTCCACCTCGGTAGAACTCCAATGCCCTCAAGGATACCGAATAACAATCCAACCATTCGTCAACCTTACTTTTCTTCTTCCTAACTCCACAAACCCTCTCAACTTTTCGCTTACCACCATCACGTTCTCTAACACACTTTACCATTACTCGAGAACTCGAAACCTCTCGCTCCTTCTCCAAACCAATACTCACTGAACGGGAATCGTCAAGACGAGAATCAATGCCCGAGATAAATGTTTCTATCGAGTAAACTGGATGACATGGATCAATAAAATCATCTTGACCACTCGGATGTCTCATGGATTTAGCCATATAAGTAGCACTATCATTGCCGATTCTAAGAGTGATATTGCCTTCAAAAACATCAATGATTGCCCTAGAATTACGTAAAAACAGACGACCCAAAATGATAGGAACTCTCTCGTCGGCCTCCATATCCAAAACAACAAAATCTGCCGGGAAAACCAAATTATCAACCTTAACAAGCAAATTCTCCACGACACCCCTCGGATACTTAAAGGAACAATTGACTAAAGACAACGTCATACGAGTAGGGGTGAGCTCTCCTAAGCCTAGCTTTTCATATAAAGAATATGGCATGAGGTTTATGCTAGCTCCTAGATTAGCCAATGCTTGACACGTCATGTCACTTCCAAAAATGCATGGAATAGTGAAAACGCCGGGGTCGGGTAATTTCTCCAGTACTTTATTAAGAACCACCACAGAACACTCTCCATTTAGTGGAACAGTCGAAAGCTTCTCCAACTTAACCTTTCTTTTAAGAAGATCTTCCAAAAACTTGGTGTATTTAAGCATATGCTGAAGGACTTCAATGAACGGAATATTGATTTTCAATTGGCTAAATATATTGAGAAAATACCCGTAATCATTCGTATATTTTTGATGTTTTAGACGAGCAGTATACGGGACATGGTCAAGGTCAAAGATGTGTAGTGGTCGGGCTTCAACCGGTTTCATTTTGATGCTTTTCTCTACTTGCGACTCAATAATTGGTGTGTTACCTTGTGTTTTTCCCGGAACCTCCATCTCTATCTCCTCAACCACCAACTCATCGACCCCATCTTTCTCAACTTCTCTACTAACTCCCTCCGGATCATAAAGCCTACCACTACGAGTGGAGATGGCTTTCAATTGAGCAGCCGGATTTGTCTGAGGAATACCCAAAAATTGACCCGGAGGCCTCTCTTCTAAACGATGAGCAATATCACCAACAGTCCATTGAATATCAATAATAGCAGATTGTTGATTCTTGAAGAGTAAGTCATGCTCGGCAAACTTCCTTTGTGTAGCTTGGTTTCTCTCCAGGATTTGCTTCATCATTTCTTCTAAACGTCCAATTCCACCATTCGAATCCTGCACAATATTTTAAACATTAGTACCATTGGTATTATAATTATTAAAATACTGACCTTATCCTTGATTATAAGAAGTTTGAAATCCGGGTGGTGCGCCCGACTGACGCCAATTAGAATTGTTCTGATTCGGGTTCTTGTAAGTGTTCCAACTCGAATTGTTGCTACTATTAAAAGCATTTGGAACCCTGTTTTGACCAGCAATAAAATCAACTTCTTGATTCATTAACGGGAACTCCAAAATTCCATGTCCACCCATACAAACCTCACACTTATCAACCTTTTCCTTCAACTCCTTAACCTCTCTAATTAGTGATTCCAAAGCAGCAACCACACTAGTATCCAAATTAACCTGGTATACACCTCGAGCGGATGGGGATGTACTGCTGACAAAAGTGGAATTCCAGCGATGTGGCCCTTTGGCAAAATCAGATTGAGCAAAGCTTTCAAACATCTCGTTGCATTCGGTGACATTCTTCTTTGCCATTAGATTTCCTCCCGTAGATATGTCGAAACGAATCTGGGTTTCGCAGTTCAGCCCATTGTAAAATTTCTCCACGAGAGCCCATGGTGTGAGACCATTCTGTGAGCAACGAGCTAGCATGTTCATGAAACGCTCCCAAGTATGACAATACTGTTCATCCGGCTCCATGTGAAACGAGTGAATCTGATCACGAAGAATAACCGCTTTAGTTGGTGTGAGACCATTCTGTGAATCTTTTGATAAAAGTTGAGCGTAGTGCTTCCAAGGTAGTGAACGTGCCAGGTGGCTGAGTGTCAAGCTAACGAGCCGCTTTCCCTGCAAGTTCAAAAGGAAAAAGATGTAAGAAAATGGCATCGTCAGTTGCTCCTTGTAAATTAAAAGTTTTCAATGCGCGGTAAAGCTGGTTAATGGGTGCCGGTGCATCCTCGTCATCACGCCCTGAAACTGATTAGTTTGAATGATATTTTTGATAACGTATGACGGAATCTGCCACGAGTTGGGATTGTCGATCTCGGGGATAACGATGCATGATCAGTTTCCGGTTAAGCCATCGAAGGCTTGAGCAACAACTGTTTTATAGTCGGCCATTTGGTCGTTTGGTTGACTTCTCGAACTTTCTGATGGTGAACTGTTTGGTGATGACTTTGGTGTTGAGTCAACTTCTGACTGTTGTTGCTATGCTGACGAACTAGCCTCGGTCTTCAACGGGAAAATTCTAGATTCTCCAGTGGTGGTCCTTGCGAACGAAGATGTGGCATAAACCTGAAAAACGCAACGGACCACGTGAGTAGACTAAAAATAAACTAAAATTTAATTAGACTCCTACGACTAAAAACAAAACAAAAGGCACGTATGTAGCAAATAAGTCCAATTAACGCTAATAACGCTATCGCCAAGAGTCCCGGCAACGGCGCCAAAAAACTTGATGTGCTAAAAACAGTCAATTAAATATTAACTAAATTAAACAAGTAATAAAAACTAGACTTAAGACTCAACTACACAAAACACCGGCAAGGTGAACCGACCAATTGTACTAAAGCTAAGTAAGTCCGGAATATCGAACCCACATGACTCTATAAATTACGTTAATTAACATAATTAAACTCAATTGCAAAGTACAACTATTTATTAAATAAGATTAACGTGGGTTTTCATTAAACTAATATTAAACTAAGAAAGTAAATAAACAAGTAAACTAGAAAACAAGCAATCAAACTCAAGATCGAAACCAATAAGAGAAGGAATCTACCTAGGTAAGAATCCCATGCATCAACAATTATCAAGCAATTGACAACTAACATGATATGGAAACTGATTTATGAACATATTCATCTAACGAACCCTAGAGGACCCTCGATCTCATTAAGTAAAATCCTAAAGAATAACTATTAGATTATTAAGCAATCAGTTGGATAGATTTCCTCACAGTCATCAATTAGGGTTAGTTAATAGTATCACAGGCAAAAAATCGGACGAAACACTAATCCCTAGATAACTTGATATACTAAACACGACATCAAGAACATGGATCAACACAATAACCAAGTAAGAATACTGTCACTAATCCTCACCTCACATCTCTTGGAATTAGCAGAACATTATAACCTGAATCAACTATCAGCAAGCTTCTATGATCTAATTGGCCTATTCAATCACAATAATCAACACACCAAGTAATGATTAAACATAAAACCTAAATCTAAAGAACAAAATCAAGAGATAAAAGATCTATGTGAAGCTATAGTTAACAATCAATCAAGATAATAAACACTCACATGCATCATGAAAGCAATAACAAGTCTTTACTATTAATATAACGAAACCATAATCAAAACAATCGTCGAAAGCAAGAATCAAGTCAATACATGTTCATCAAACATAGGTAGACATGAAGTCTAGCCTAGAATCATTATTAAAAACAATCCCAAACAAACATTAAAAACAAAGAGGAAAGACATGATCGAAAAAGTGAACAACGAATGTAAGTTAGAGCGATAAAACTCTTGTTGACTGATTCTTGAAAACCTCCTTGAATGACTTCTTGATCATCTTTGATTCCTAGCTTCAAAAGCCTTCATTCTTTTCTTTCTCCCTTGGAAAATCGGCTGCAATTCTTGATATTCTCGTCTAGGTTTGCAACCTAAAGTTTATATAGTGCGTAATTGGGCTTATTCGCGAAAAATGGCTGAACAGAAGGTGGAGGCGTCGCGTGACCAGGGTAGCCCTCCCTGGCCGCACGGCGCGGCGTGTCTGGGACGGAGGTTACGAATGTGTTTTCCTTTTAATCTATGCTAGAACTTGTTAGATCTCTTCCTTAGCTTCCAAGCAACCATGAGAAACTTCTAGGACTTCTTTTCCTTGACTTACAAGCTACCATCTACATGAAAACAAATCAAAACACTAAGTGAAATAATCATGTAACCAATGATGAGCAAAAACGAACTTAAACCTCACATGAAATGATAGAAAGAATTAGAGTTTAACATGCAAGACACCAAAAGATTTAAAACATGATAAATATATAATAAACTTGACTCAAAACCTAAATTAATAAGAGATCAACAAAACACGAACTAAACCGAACACAAATCCTTAAATATACATAACTTTACAAGGGATTCGAGATGTACAAATAGATGTGTTCGTCCCGAATCTGGATCACTACAACTATGATATCAACAAACCAAGTATTAGTGCGGAAATATAATACTCGGTGACTCAAGAACACGTACAAACACAAACACGAGACACAAGCAATGCTTCAAAACACACGTATTGTATCATCCGTCGGGTGCTTAAGCACAAATACAACCTCGTCTATGAAGTGCTAGACGGCCAAACCAAACAACTAAACGAACAACCTTAAACCCTATACAATACCTGCTATATGTAGGGGACCAACTACAAAAGCCCAAACTAACCAAAATCCCAACGAGATCCCAAGGGATCTCGGTTTACATATTTAGCCCGTATCCCAAGCCCATATTACATGCTTAACCCAAACACAAATAGACTAAGTACAAACCACTCTAATCTAGACCCAACAATCTCCCCCTTAGTTTGTAGCTTGTTCTTCAATCATGCTCCATGTAATCAATATCAGCATCTTTCAACGCGCCAGCCCAAAACTTGCATCTGATAATATTTGCCGCCATGCTTGTATATTCTTTTGCAGCCGCTTCAAAGATTGGGTCAGCTATTATCTGGAACGAGCTGAGAGTCTTAATATTCCTTTCTCCAAACTTTAACAAATCCCTTGGATCAACAAATATGTATTGCCCTTTTCCCTTCTCTAATTTGACAACAACAGTGGCAGTTTCACTATCATACATCCAGAACCTCATGTTATCCAAAGTGCCATCTGGAATCGCTTCAGGTACAGGAATGTGAGTGGCCTTGTTTGTAGCAGGCCACATAACGTTGACCATTGTTTTTCCTGTCTTTGGATCCTTGACCCCCTTTGCTTTCTTCAGGAAGGATTCTGCAGTTGTCATTTTTGGAAAGCCTCTATCAACTTGACGTCTCAGAAAATTCCAAAAATCTATACCACGTTTATCATTAGTTGGATTGGTGAATAGAGAATTTATTAGGTCACTGAGATCCACTTTAGTCAACGATCCAAAGTCTTTCATCTTCTTATAGTATTCAATGGTCCCGGACTTCCTCTTAACCCACCACATGTTCTTTTCAGCATCGAAGCCCATGACACAACTCCCGAACGATCACCATATTTATCTGAGAAGCTTTTAGGAAAAGGGACAATGAATCTGTCTGGATGATCTGATGATTGGACATTTTGATTGGAGTTTTTCATCACCAGCAACTTTTTCTGAACTCTATCAGATTTTTCTTTGGAGATTGATGGAGCGTCCATATATTGGTTCAATGTCTCAGACTCATCTATGTTCTCTAATGGGCGAGTAGTAGAGCCTCCACTTTGATCAACATTGGATACCTTATCAGTACTGCTTCTGAACTCATCTCCGAATTTTTGAAAAAGTTTTTGTTGGAGATCTAGATAGATAGCAGTTAGTTCTCCCATGCTGGCTTCCAATTCTTGATCAGTGTTGCTGGCTTCCAATTCTTGAAGCTCTAGATTGAAGCTCTTTAATTTGGAATCTTTATCAGTGTTGCTAGCTTCCAATTCTTGAATAAGTACATCTTTAACAACAGAATCTTGTTTGAGCTCAAAGACTCGACGTTGGAGAACTTGTACGTCAACCGGAGCATCTTCTACTACAATGCCCTTGCCTTTGTTCTTCATAAATTTTTCTTGCATGGCTAGAATCTGGGCAACCTTATCAGGAACATTCGAACTAGACTGACCTAGATTTTTTGGTCCTGATGAGCTGGAGGGAGCAACATTGAATGGTATGTCAGCCTCATCTGTGTGTGGAATATCTGACTCAAAATCAAAATTACGAGCAAAGTCATCAAACACCTGATCTTGAATCAGTGGCTCAGCACTGGATGTACTTGGTTCAACTTGAGTCTCTGGAGCATGTGACTCAGGTTGGTGAGTTTGTTGTTGTGGGCTATTGGTTGCATTTGTTGTTGGTGTTGTGGTTGTTTCATGTTCACTGACCAGCATGACATGCCTCAGATCTTTCTTCCTTCGTTTGCGTGGAACGAGGTCGGCGGCTGGTTCCTCAAGGAAATCATCATTTTCTTCATTTACAGCATCTGATTGAGGAGGCTTCAATGCAGTTGACTGTAGTAGTTCTTTAAAAGCTTCAAAATCACTCAGTTGCTCAGCAGTCGGAGCAGTATCTGTCTCACGGTGTTCTGTTACATCTTCTTCATCTGAACTAATCTCAAAAGCAGCAGAACGCGGTTAAGCTTATGCCACATGCTCATCCACAACCTAAGCTGTAACTTGAACAGCTTCAGTTTCAGCAAATCTGCCAAATTTTTCCAAGGCATGAAGGCCCTGATAGACAACCTTGGATCCTTTCCTGGACTGTTTCATTAACCCTAAGGTGTTGGGTCCCATTGACTTCATATCCAAAGTATCAACAGATTTGACGAGATCGGTGTAATGAAAATCGTAGATCATCTGCAGAAATCTTGGATACATAAGGAACATTTCTTTCTTCTTCCTTTTTAGATTGCTCATCATTTCATTAAAAACAAACTTGGAATAATTGTAATTCCAATCCATTATCAGAGAAGTGACAGCAGACATCTAGGTGTGACTTATCTCATCAGAACCCCCTTTTCTACCCTGCACGCATGTGAAAAACGTGAAAAATAAAAAACTCCAGTAGGGGTGAAATAACTTCTTGATTGACGGAGGATAAGTACCCTCTTAACCAATCTGGTGAGAATCTCAGTGACATCTATAGTAGAATATTCTGTCGGGTAATCTGGTTGATCATCAAACAACAACACCTCTCTGATGATAGCCTCTGTGATACTGACTGGCTTCTTCTGAACTTTAGAGTCGATCGACACAACTCAAATCTTTCCTTCGTTGGTTGATTAAGGCGTTATTCCAAAACTCCTTCACCGTCTTCTTGCATATGACCGGATTTTCTCGTAGTACATGAGAAATCCTGCAAGTGTTGAGGCCAACGATCATAGATTTGAATTCTTTATGAGCCAGTGGTGGATCAAATAAGTGTCCAGCTATATTGTGTGTATTCAAAAACTTTAATGGAGTCTGATCAGCCATTACTGCACCAAACGAATCAAGTTAGTAAACGTAAACTTGACTATAGTTATATAATTTTGAGGAAGTTAGTCAAATTAATTGTCCCCCCTTTTAATAACACAAGGTCTTGTTGATTTGGGCCATAAGATTAGATATCAGGCCCAAAAAGATCATTAATTGGTCCATAATATCAAGTTTATAGAAGAGCAGGTAGATTAAGCCCAACAATGGTTTTTAATCCCACAAGGAGATCTCGGCCAATACTATGAGTTCTCTGTCAATATTTAGCCGAGAACCGGAGTTCTCGGTCAAATCCTGTGATTTCGGTCAACGAAAATCAACCGAGAACAAGAGTGGTCAATATTTAACCGAGAACAGGACTTCTCAATCAAGTCTAGGTGATCTCGGTCAACGAAAGTCAACCGAGAACACCTTGACAGTTGTGGACAGAGAACCCTTTAGGTTCCATCTTGGAAAGTGTGTCGTCTCCTCCAATTCACCGAGATCTCCATCAAACCTGCAACAAATCTAGTAATTTCCAACATATGACCCTAAACATCCAATCTAAGTCTTTAAGCATTGATCCTGATGATCCATGACCCCTCTTAGTCGATAAAATCTGGTTATTCATCTGTCAGTTCCTTCGAGAACCCAAGTTTCAAACAAGAAAAAATAGCTTGAGCCTTTGCTTATTACCTGTGAAACAACAAACACGACTAAAGATTACAACTTAATGCAAGGAGTGGTTCTTGGCCGGCAGAAAGGTTTGAGATAGATGAATAGGTTTTTGAGGGAATGGAGAACAATAAAGGAGTTGGGGTATATATAACCCCCCCCCCCAACTTTTTAGGGCCGAGAACCCTAAGCGGGCTCAAAGCCATCTTGACAGCCCAGAATTATGTTAACCCAAAAGAGACTTACAACCCAAACCTTTTAAACACAAATTGCAAGTGACCCATTTAAATCACACGTTACGAGGAGAGTAGTTTCGGGATAAAACAAACAAAACTAAATAAAATAAAATTAAATTAAACTGAATTAACTGAAAGGAATACAAAAATTAGCGTACAAAAGAACTCCCTTGAATTTTGTAAGATCGGGATCAAATTTCAGTTTGTTTAAAAACGCCGCCTTTTTATGAAAAGATCCGAACATGGAGTCATATCGTTTAAGAGGCTGTCACTAGGATTCGTGTTCAGCGTTATTAGGACATAGAGAAGCAGGTTGACAGCAGGTATAACAAACTTAGCATGATTTTCATTGTATCAGTAATATGGATTAGGTTCGGTTCGGCATAAAGCTTAGATGGACATCACTCATGGACCTATGATGCCTCCTATCTCTTCTCAAAGCATATTTGGCTTTCCCCATATCACCCTAATTTGACTCCAACCCCCTAGTGCTTATCAATAGACTTTTATATATAAATAAATAAGAGTTTAGGCTTTGAGGTTGAACGTTGGACTTACAAGCCAGTGAACTGACAAGCCTTTCATTTGAGACATGACAGGACTTACTTGTGTACCCCCCATCACTGTAGTTCTAGTTTGACCCTCTAAGTTTTTAAAATATAAACTTTAATAAGATAACGAAAACTCTTTTGTTGATTTTTTTTAATAACAATAGCTTAATAACACAATATTTTTGGTGACCAAGGCACTAACGGGCTCGTGTATGACTGGGTAATTGCTTTTCTGCCTATCCTTCGGAGAGATGTATATGAAGACATGCACATTTCTTCAAAATGACTCTCCCACGGTAAGTTTAGAAAATTTAGTTTATATCACTTCAACTTTTACGCACCATGGAAATCTACCATACAAATTAATGACTGTTCTAGAGCCTTTTAAGCTTAATAACTTCACCCGATAGGCACACAAAAACAATTTATCTATCATTTTCCAAAGGTTGGATCAATTTTCATTTGAAAATATTTTGAAGCTTTTAAAAAGCTGTTAACTGAATAATAATATCACTTCCCAGGGAGTTACATAAAACACATGTGTTAAGAATTCAGTCACCCCGGTCACTTTAAGCTTTCAGGTAAATGGCTATCCAATATGACCACAAGTGGTTAACCGGACCAAACATGCATGAAAATGAAAATACATGTCCTTCCAGCTCAGAGTTACCGACATAATTTTAAGTGAAAGAATACGAAACACAAAATACATCATAATCGCCCCGGGTGCTTTCAGCATTTAGGTAAATGACTATCCTATGACTATACGAGTAGAACACCGGACCAACCATATACAAGTATATGTCCTTCCAACTTGAGCAACCGACATAATTTTAAGCGAGAATGAATCTTGAAAATTTATTTTAATAATAAAACCAAATTTTTAACAATAAAAACCACGCGCACACACTTTTTTTGTTTTTTCTCAATAAAAACAACACACACACACTATTTTTAACTTTTTAATTTTTCTCCCCCTAAATTTGTGCAGAATTAAACAAATATGTACAAATTTATACCCAAAAAGACTCTATCCTCTAAACGAAGCATTTTAAGAAAAACTCACAAGCACATTAAATTTGGTTGTTCTGTCCGGTTTTGTAAATAAATCCGCCACATTGTTGTCAGTGTGAACTTGTTCAAGGTGAATCAATTTTCGATCGAAATAGTCACGAATAAAATGAATTTTAATATCGATGTGCTTGGTTTTAAAGTGCTGAACTGGATTTTTCACAATTGCAATGGCAGCATCATTATTACAAAAAGGAGTTTCAAGAAATTCCAAACCATAATCCAGTAGTTGGGTTTGCAACCCGATAACCTGAGAATAGCAAGCTGATGCGGCAACATACTCCGCTTCGGCGGTCGAGGTAGACACCGTATGTTGTTTCTTACACTGCCATGAGATGAGACGGTCTCCTAAGAACGGGTATCCAGCTGATGTGGATTTCCTGTGAATGTCATCTCCACCATAATTGCTATCAGCAAAAGCATAAAGATCAAATTCTGATTGTTTGGGATACCAAAGACCTAACTTCGGTTGTCCCTTCAGATATCTAAAAATACGTTTAAGAGCAGTTAAATGAGAGAGTTTAGGATTAGCTTGAAAAAGAGCACATTGGTAGACTGCAAACATGATGTCAGGATGACTGGCTGTGAGGTACATCAGAGACCCGATCATCGATCGATAGTACGTTTGATCTACGGGACTCCCTTCAGGATCAGATGACAGTAATGGCCTTTCTGCCATGGGAGTGTTGGCACTCTTGGAATCTTGAAGTTCAAACTTTTCCAGCATATCCTCAACATACTTCCCTTGATGCAGTAAAATTCCTTCCGAGCTTTGGCGAACCTGTAACCCCAGAAATGTTGTCATTTCACCCAACGAGCTCATTTCAAATCTAATCTTAATTACACCTTCAAATTTTATGCACAACTCAGTGCTTGTGGATCCAAAAATGATGTCATCTACATAGATCTGGACTAGAATCAAATCTTTTCCAACAGTTTTCCGGAAAAGTGTTTGATCAATGGTTCCTCTCTTGTAGCCATGATCTAGAAGATGTGTGGTCAATGTAGCATACCATGCCCTAGGAGCCTGATGTAACCCATATAACGCCTTGTCTAGATTGTAGACGTGATTTGGTTTCTTAGAATCAACCAAACCCGGTGGCTGATCCACATAAATCTCTTCTTTGACTTCACCATACAGAAACGCGGTCTTAACTTCCATCTGATACACTGTGAATCCCATGAATGATTCGTAGGCCAGAAAAATTCTAATGGCCTCAAGTCTACCCACTGGGGCTTAAACTTCAATGTAATCTAGTCCCTCAACCTGACGAAAACCACGAACTACCAACCGTGCCTTATTCCGAACAATATCCCCGGTGTCGTCTTGCTTGTTTCGGAAAACCCATCTTGTATCAAGAGCTTTCTTTCCTTCCGGCAACTTAAACAATCTGTTGGTGCATTTTGTGACCGTCGCTATGCAATTCTGACCAGCGGAACGCCACAGGCGAAGTTAGCACAACTTCGCCTTCGGCGAAGTTAGAACAACTTCGCCAACGGCGAAGTTGTAACAACTTCTGCTTTAGGCGAAGTTATCACAACTTCGCCTTAGGCGAAGTTAGCACAACTTCGCCTACTGAAGCCCAGGCCCGTGAATGTTTGTCTATATATAGTTGTGTCTTGTTTAGTTTTAGGTATCCAGAAATCAGTGTGTGTTTGAGCAGCTTGTTTATTGAGAGAGAGTAAGAGACTAGAGTCGTGTGAGACGACCCGAGGTAGAGCTCACCTCGGGTCAGTCGTGTTTCTGTTTTTGTTACGGTATGTAACGTGATTATTTTATATATGAATCTGCAGATTTGTTTATCCCGTTCTAGTATTTGTTTGTGTATTTGATCGTGTACATGTTTGTGTTATTTGTCTGTACACCATAAACGAGTCTAGGAGGATTCCGCACTCCTAGACCTCGTGCGGATCTCGTATCGATCGCCGACGCCCCGGGGGGACTAACAAGTGGTATCAGAGCCTTAGGCTCTTACGCTATGGTTCGAGATCTGCGTTTTGGTGTTTTTGGCACGTTTCTGTGCGTTTCTGGCCGAACAGTTCTTCAGGCGAAGTTATTGTTCATCAGGCGAAGTTGCCGTCACTGTTCGTAGGGTTTCAGCGAAGATATAAGGTCTGGCGAAGTTATGAACAGGCGAAGTTGACTTTATGCGAAGTTGACTTCTCGGCGAAGTTATGAACAGGCCAGGCGAAGTTATGAACAGGCCAGGCGAAGTTATGGCCAGGCGAAGTTAGCAGCCAGGCGAAGTTATGGCCAGGTGAAGTTAGCAGCCAGGTGAAGTTAAAAAAAAAAAAAAAAAAAAAAAAAAAAAAAAAAAAAAAAAATTTGGAGTTTTCGTCTGTATGGCCGGGTGTACACGATTATTGTGAGACCGAAGATGTTGTTCCGTCAACGAGTGATCTTGTTATCTTTTGGTATTACGTGTGAACAAATACGTGTCAACTCTGATTTGGAGTTGAGGTTGTGAATGGGTTATTGTTTGAAACTGGATAGTGACACATATTTGGGTGTTTGTGGGAAAGGAAATTGTTGTTGTTCGTGGTGACCAACCGAAGAAAGTCAAATTGAACTGAAGGTTTTTCGTCATTACTGGATTGCGGTCAGAGCATATTTTTTATGTTATTTTCAAGGCGTTCGAGAATTGGATCCTGAAACGTGATGCTTATTTATTAGAGTGAAGATTCTGGAACAAGTTGGATTTAACCGGGAATTAAAGTGTTTATGTTCCTGATCGTTATCCCTGGTGATTGAAGATGCTTCAGATTTTTTAATGGTCGGGTGTTAGATTCTGTCAGGATGGTTTTGTGATGAAATTGATCACTTGATGTTGAGTAGTTGAAGATTAAACCTTATCGTATGCCGACGAGTTGGTGAAGTTGTGGAGGAAGCCCAATTTCATGTGTTGGTGAAGTCAGATGGACTCACGTGATTGGTTGAGATGATCTATTGGCACGAGGATGCATGCATTACAAAGACCTCAATCGTTATAGTCGGAGAAGCTTACACTGAAGGGGAGATCTGATATAGAAGACGCTGGGTGATTGGTAGATTTGTGAAGCTACAGGACAGTTTATGACACGGCTGGTTGACTGCAAACAGAAGATCATCAGTTAAGAGGGAGTCTGTTGGTGCATGTTTTGTAACAGATGATCTTTCGTGTTTGTTAGAATTGAGAGCAACGGTCAAAGGGGAGACTGTTGGTGCATTTTGTGACCGTCGCTATGCAATTCTGACCAGCGGAACGCCACAGGCGAAGTTAGCACAACTTCGCCAACGGCGAAGTTGTAACAACTTCTGCTTTAGGCGAAGTTATCACAACTTCGCCTTAGGCGAAGTTAGCACAACTTCGCCTACTGAAGCCCAGGCCCGTGAATGTTTGTCTATATATAGTTGTGTCTTGTTTAGTTTTAGGTATCCAGAAATCAGTGTGTGTTTGAGCAGCTTGTTTATTGAGAGAGAGTAAGAGACTAGAGTCGTGTGAGACGACCCGAGGTAGAGCTCACCTGGCTGCTAACTTTGAGAATTCACAAAGTTATATATATATATTTAAAAATTTAAGTTGGCAACATCTCAGAGATAATGATGTCTTCTATCTATTCTCGTGCTGTTCCGACCACGAGAATTCACAAAGATCACCCATTGGAGAATGTTATAGGTGATGTGTCCTCTAGTGTACAAACCAGAAGTAGCTTGAATGAGCACACTTGTGTTTATACAAGCATTAAAGATACAGGTATCATGAACGAATGTTTGTACTCTTGCTTCATAAGCCAAGTCGAACCGAAGAATTATCAAATGGCTTTAAAGGACAGCTCGTGGGTCGAAGCCATGCAAGAAGAGTTGGCTCAGTTCGAAAAAATGGAAGTTTGGACTTTGGTTGAAAAACCAAAGAATGTGCATGCTATAGGCACGAAAAAAAAAATATATATATATATATATATATATATATATATATATATGGGTATATTTTTAAATACTTATGAGACATAGTAACAATCAAGACTTCTCACGTCTGGAGTTAGAAGAAAACGGGAGGCAGACATCGTGTATCTACAAGATAATCAGACATTATGGGTCGAAGTCAATTCGGGGTGACTTGGGTATAGCCAAATACGCTTTGAGAATAGATAGAAGACATCATTATCTCTGAGATGTTGCCAACTTAAATTTTTGAGCTTAACTGAACCTTAATCCGTATCACAGAAACGATGAAAACCATTTACGTTATTTACATGCTTACAACCTGTGTCTCTATGTCATAATACAGCTAAACACGGATCTAAGTGACAGTCACATCGTTAGTATGATTCCTGTTAGGATCTTTTCTAAAACGCAGTGGTCCCTGACTAGACTGAAATTTGATCCCTTATTTCATTAAAATTTTTCTAAGTTTTTTTTTGTTTTTTGTAGTTATATTATTGTATTGTTGGTTACTGGGTCTTGATCATATTTGTTTAACTCTTTTTGGTAACTTATAAGGTTAAATTCAAGATTATTCAAACTTAAAGGGCTGATTTTGAAAATTACGGGCGAAGTTGTTGAATTCGGCGAAGTTGTGCTTAACTTCGCCTTGGCGAAGTTAAGCATAACTTCGCCTGAACCAACTCTGCCCTATATAAGGGATTTTAAACAGTAACAGTATCACTTATTTTCGAAATTCCGGCGAACTTGTTACAATAACCATTATATCCGGATCTTGTTATTCACTTTCGATTTCGATCTTGTGTTCCTTGTTTCTACTATACTAGTGGTATGTGTTGTCAATATCATCCTATCTTTCTCTTTATAGTTTTAACCGGTTTGAGACCTCGGGTCGTCGAACCTTAGAAACCAAGTTTTTCGACCTCACGTTACGTGTTCATGGACGACCTTTTCGTCCTAACACCATTGAAATATGTTGGACTTCATTGTTATATCCCTAAATCGGTCCGAAACGTCGGATAAAACTTGTTTGAATCTGAACAGTCGCCGTTTCAGATTCAGGCGAAGTTAAGGTTAACGCGAAGTTATTCTCAACTTCGCCAGTGGCTTAAGTTCGCCTTCAGCGAAGTTATCCACAACTTCGCTTAAAGCTTAATTTCGCCTATGGCGAAGTTATCCATAACTTCGCCTTGAACACAACTTCGCCTATTTCAAATTTTTTTTATAAGATTTCAGACGAACTTACAGATGAAGCGAAGTTGTTTCCAACTTCGCCTCACCTTTAAATTCGTCTGTACATCACAACTTCGCACATGGTACACAGCGAACTTGTGAGATGGTTATATGGTCTCTAACTTGATTTGTTTTATGCAGATATGGCTGCTGTTGGAGGTGCTGGTGGTGATGATGGTGATGAGCAACGACAATTCTTTCCAGCCCATAACCAATACATCACTTTGGATCCAGACGCACGAGGCGTTGAAGACTATAGGGAGATTATCACATTTCTCCAACGATCACGAGTTTTTCACGCGATCACTAATACACTACCCATATCTCTGCCCAACATTCAAGATTTCTGGCAGACGGTGTATTATGATTGCAGACCTGAGCCTCCAGTGATGCGAGCAACTGTCAATGGTCAAGATATACAGTTTTCCTCGGAAGATATACGGTTGGCTCTGCAGTTCGGTGATGAAACGAGAGACGACCCAACGGAGTTCGTAGCTCCTTTCCGTGACGGAGCTTACTTGAGGATGGGTTATTCGGGTCCGCTGGGGGACTCGCAGAGGAGGAAAGGCTTTCTGCTGGATCAATGGCGCTTTCTGATGCATGTGTTAATAGTATGCATGTCCGGCAGAAAGGCAGGAACCGACGGGATGGGTGCGACGATGCAATCGGCCATGATTGCGCTGACTTACAACCGCAGATATTCTTTTAGTCAGCTAATCTTTTACGAGATTGATCGTCAGAGACGGGCGACGGCGCGCGAGCGATTTACTATGTATCCTCGGTTTCTACAAATGATTATTAATCATGTCGCTCCGTCTATACCGCAAAGACGCCCTATCAGATACGTTGAGTGAGTAACAAAACGTATCTTTGCTCAGTGCAGGACGTCGAGCACTCGTAGCAACCCTGAGCGGCGTCCCAGGCATACTCCACTTTTCGGGTATCTCATCAACCCGGAGTATGTTCCTGCAGGAGGGGACGAGTTCAGGGATCCGCAACCACATCAGGCGGCAGCACCTCATGCTGTATCAGCTGCGCCTGTTGTATCTTCTGCAGCTGTGCCAGCTACTATATCTCAGGCTGTGTCCACTGCTGAACAAGTTGATCTAGATGCTGCTTTTAGTGGACATGGTTTGTTTGATATGGATGTCTCGGGTCCTCAGTTTATGGATGTTACCAGAGCAGCTACTTCGGTAGCTGACTCTGATCTAGACGAGACGTTTGCTGAGGCAAGAAGACTTATGGTGTCTCGGGAACGGACTACGGGAAAGAGGCCGAGAACTGTGGAGGAGGATGAGGATGAAGTGGATGAAGAGGAGGCAGTACAGATTGTGCTAAGACGTTCAAGAAGAGAACAGAGAGGTATAGGTTCGGGAGATGGAGAATCTTCAAGGCTAGTACGTTTTGCTCCACCTGCCTTATCTGGTATGTCTCTTATTCCTACTACAGCACAGGTTACAGCGATCGAGACGTCGGCACCAATAGTTGTGTCTCTACCACCACAACCGCTTAATCCACCGGTGGTAGTTGCACGGTTTGTGGAGTCGACCATCACTTCCACTGCAGGGTTACCAAGGGTACCACCTGCGGTCACTTCAGCTACTGATGCTCCACCAACTCCATTGCCTACTTCAGATTCCGAGAGGATTACATCACTAGAGCGGATTGTTGCTGATCAGACAAAGACCATTCAAAGCCTAGTGGAATCCAATCGACTACAAGCTGCCCTCCTGGTTGAACATGGAAGAATAATAGATGCCTTCAAGGATTACTTGGCATCTCAGGGGGAGAATACTTGTAGGGGCGATGAGTTGAGAACGAAAAGACGAGAAGATCATGACGATGATCCTAATGCACCTTCCGGTGCAGGTGATGAGCTGCCAAGAACCTCTCAGGCTCTTGGGGCTTCCACAACTGAGGGGGAGTCTACAAATGCAGCTGGTGATGATGTTGTAGTTGTGGATGACGAAGCTGATGTTGAAGACGTTATCGATGCTTTGAAGGAGTTGGATGAGGAGGAGGACGATGAATTGATGGATGATGACGACGTGTTGCCTATGGATGAGATTGAGAGGATTGGAGAACAGATTAATGTGGAAGATGTATTAGAAGAAGGTGAGATTGTGGATGATTCAGTGGAACATGAGATTCCAGCTGTTGAGAGATCAGAATTGGGGGATGAGAGTGTGATAGAAGATACAGTATGGGAGGAGCAGCCGAAATGGAAAGAAGGCTGTGCTCAGTGGTTTGTTAAAACCAAGAAGCCTGCAGTGCCATCGATGTTCAGAAAAACTTATAATATAAAGGGCTATGCAGAGTCAAAGAAGGGAATCATATGCTGGTTGTACGACAAAGAGCTGAAACTATTTGTGATCAAACGGTACGACGGCATTCAGTACTTTAAGAGATTGTTGAGATCTCTGAATTCCTTACCAGAATGTGAGGTGAAAGATTTAGCGAGATTGGGGCTGATCAATAGAAGCAATGATGATATGGCAAGAATCATTGAGAAGATCGTATGGAAAGAAGCCATTAAAGACAAAAAGTTTGAACTGCTAAAGCCTCAAAAAGGAAAGTTGATAGAAGACAAAGATCGTGGAATGAGGGCTGACGGCAAACCATGGATGGTTATGAAGTATAAACCAGTCCGTCATTTGAAAGAAGTACCGATGAAAGTTATGCCTAAGAACGTCCTAAAAGATTTAAAATGGTGGTACGTAGATTGCGAGACAGCTGAGGCGGTAATGGAAGATGAGGATGAACAAGAAGTACTTCGGGTGTACGACCCGATGCATCTTGTTAATCTGTCGCAGGCTGATTTGAAAGTGCTCAACGAGAAGAAGATCTTCTACATTCCTGCTTGGAAGGATCAAGCTAGGAAATATCAAGGGGTAGTGTCAGTATGTGTGAGAGAAGGGGCGCACGCGTAGAGGTGAAGATTACAAGACTCAAGATTTGAAGATCAAGATATGAAGCTACTGCCAAGGGGGAGTCTGTTGGTACATGTGTGTCAGTAGTTCATAGTCTAGCATTTGTAATCGAGTCTGTAATGTAATTATGTTTTGTTTATGATTGTTTTGTAATACGCGAAGTTGTCAACAAGTTCGCTATGGCGAACTTGTTGAATCAGCGAAGTTATGGACAACTTCGCCAATGGCGAAGTTGTCGTGTATAAAACTGTTTCGCTGAAACAGTTTGAGGGTTGGTCGTTTTAGGGTTTGTTTCAGTGTGTTTCATATTGTTACGTGTCATTCTCTGTAATAGTGACCGTGAGTCACGTGTTCGGTTATCAATATAACGTGGTTGATTTATTGCTCGTGTGATTCTATCTCTACACTCGTAACTACCTGCGCAGGGATTCCGCACCTGCGTTGTTAGCGATATCCCGTGTACGATCCGTCCAGGAACCTACAGAGGCGACAATGGGTATATTTTTATGTGTCCAGCTATTTATGTGTCCAGTCTGACTTCTGGTGGACACGCCCATTTCAAGAGGACCTATGACGTTCTCCATTGGATGATATTTCTGAATTCTTGTTGGAATTAACTGATCAGAAACATCACCGGTAGATTATAAATTAGACAGGTTCTCATTAACATCAACAAGAGGATTCTTCCATCCAGAGGTCGTTGTACTGTGAGAGTACGAGGTGCTGGCGACATATTCATTTGGAATGAAATCGGGAAACAGTGTGCTCCCGAATATCTGACGGATGGAACTCTCCCCCTTAACTGTAGCAGCATCTTCAGACAAATTCAGCGAGTTTTCGGTTTCTGGAGATTCTTTTGGTTGAGCGTTGGTTGCGGGTGAGTCATTACTTAAATTAGTGACATGATCATTCAGAAATGGAGAGATATGAGATACTGCTTGTGAGTCATCTTTTGCAGCTTCCACAGTAGGACCACCTGAAGGTTCTGTGTTGAGGACTAGAAACACATTAAATGGTTTGAAGAGTTCATTATAATCAAATAACCAGTCCAAATGGACACGAGCATCATTCTCATTTTCTTCCAGCCAACGAACCTCATTGGACTCTAGAATCTGCTTGGTTAACTTGTTGTAGACCCTGTAAGCTGTATTGCCCGCATAACCAACAAAATAACACTCGTCAGCTGTGGCACCAAATTTTGGAGTGGACTCGAGATTCAATAGTGTGCAGGGACACCCAAAAGCTCTGAAATGTGCAATAGTGGGTTGTGACCATAAACAATCTCATATGGAGTTTTCATCTTGGATTTGTTAATTATCACCCAATTCTGAACATAGCAGGCCGTATTAATAGCTTCTGCCCAGAAGAACAGCGCCAGTTTAAAGTCACACAACATAGTCCTTTCCACCTCGATAAGAGTTCTGTTTCTTCGTTCAGCTACACCATTTTCTTGTGTTGTTCTTACGGCGCTGTACTGACGTAGCACCCCCATTTCTGAACAAAAATGATTCAATGATACATTCTTGAACTTCATTCCATTATCGCAACGAATTCCCTTCAGCTTCAAATTAAGTTGGTTTTCCATGAGCACTATAAATTTCTTGATTAAATCTGCAGTTTCACTCTTATTTGACAAGAAAAACACCCAAGTAAAACATGAGTAGTCATCAGCAATAACAAGACAATAAGAGCTACGTGAAAGGCTCAAAACATGGACTGATCCAAAAAGATCCATATGCAGCAATTGTAAAACAGATGAGATAGAATTTATCAACTTCGGCTTATGAGTTTTTCGATAATGTTTACCCAAAGCACAAGCCACACACTTTTCAAAAGTTACAAAATCCTTAATGGGTAGACCACGTACCAAATTACTTTTAGCAAGACGATTAAGATTTTTAGAATTTTCATGACCAAGACAACGATGCCATAGCATGGCGTTATTCTTAGACACCTTAGAAAACAAACATGTTATTTCATCAGGAACAATTTTGTTCATCTCGATCACATAAGCATTATCTTTTCGTTGTGATCGAACAAGAATCCAGTCTTTCGGTATAATTTTACCAGGTTTCAAAATCAGACACTCTTTCTTAGTAAAATGAGTCGAAAACTCTTAGTCACAAATTTGTGACACGCTCAAAAGACCGTGCTTCAATTTTTGAACAAAATTAATGTTTTCAAATTTTAAAACACCGTTACTTACAGTACCCTTCTGAGTGAGCTTTCCCTTTTCTCTTCCCGCAAAAGACACATACCCACCATTAAATGTCTGAATGTCGTGTAGTTGGGTAATTTCCCTTGTCATGTGCCTGGAACAACCACTATCAACATACCAAGGTCTGATGATATTCCTCCATAGCTGTCCCAACACAAAAGGCGGGATTAGTTAGATTTTGGTACCCAGTCCATAGTTACACTGGGTGACCCTGACTCATATAAAGTAGTCATGGGTTGCCATGACATATCCTTTTGATCATCAAATGTTTGACTAGCAGATTCTTTTACCGGAGACTTAGGCAATCATTTATGCCTACCATTGTAGGATTTGACATTATAAGTACGAATGACTGACTTTGTCTCTGGTGTTTTTGAATTTGAAAGACATGTATTTTTCTTCTCAACCTATTTCGGTTTAGAATGTGCGTTCCTTTTTGAAACTGGCGCAGCTTTTCTGACCCTATTCGAAACATGTCAGGCTTGGTCTGGTGAGGACTAAACCTGCCAGATTTGTTTCGATTCCAATCATCATCAGAGGAACTAGCCTGATTATGCCTGAATCGTTTCCTATATGAGTTATGAGGCATATAGGGTATATTCCTCTGATAAAATCCATAATAGGGAATGTAAGGACGACGTGGACAATTTCTGGCAATATGACCGGGAGTGCCACAATTAAAACAAGTTTGACGTTTTATGAAATCATTTTGGGCAACTCCACGTCTAGACTGGTTGTGTGGACCAGTTTGTTTCAAATTACGAGGGTCGTTCTTCACTTTATTGAATTTACCACCTTGTTTGTTACTAGAGCATCCCTCTTTCACAAATTTTGGTGGTGAGTAAACGTTCGAATTTTTTGAATTTTTACTTTTATTAGTAACCACATTATCAGAATTTAAAGTTTTAACAGGATCAACCACGCAAGAATCCTTGCTCTTTAAAACAGAGCCCACACAAACAGTCAAAACAACATAATCCAAAACAGGTAATTTTAAAGAAACATCAGAAACAATGCCATTATGAAATTAAAAACAAGGGTCGTCATCCTCATCAGTCCATTCCTTCACAATTTCTTTTTCTGCACATGAAGTAAACACGTTAGAATCGTTCATATCTGAGGTGGACGGACCAGCATTCACAAGACTGGTTCCATCACATTTGTCTTGTTTACCGTACTTCATGTCCTTTACCTTTTCCTCCTGTTCTTTGGTAACAAGGGTAGGGACATAATTGTGATTGTAGGGTGGGGGAACATGACTGTATCTTATTCACTAACCTTCATTATCTTTCCACCACAATTGATTTTTATTCATTGAGTTCACTACTTTACTGGAACCATCGAATTTTTTAAAGTCTAGTTCAGCCCTTTCAAATTTACTAATTAGATTTGAAATTTCTAACTTGGAGGCTTCCAGTTTAGCAGTTAATTCCGCGATTTCTTGTTTGGCATCTAGGTGGTGACAACACTTTATACTAAAAACAGATTTAAGCTTAGATATATCCTTTTGTTGAGCTTCTATTTTATCTTGGAAAGCTTTTTCATTTTTCTTAAGTTTAAAATTTTCAGATGTTATTCTTTCCATATCTCTAATTAAGTTGTCAATATGAAGCTTATATAATTCTATTTTATCAACACAATCTAAAGAACATGGTTGAAAACTTACCTCAGATGAATTTGGAGAAGTGAACACCATATATGCAAATTGAAGTTCCTTGATCTTCTCCTCAGTAGCATTTTCTTCTCCAATGTCTTCAACATTCGCAAAGTTTCCGGTTTGATTTCCAATGTTTAGCGCAGCCATCTGACCCTCCCAAGAGAATTGTTGAGCAACCATTCCTCTTTCACCGTTTCCTGAACTATTTCCAGCTTCACCTCTAGTATTCCCAACTGGAACCAATGCCCTTTCCGTGTTTCCATCCTTTGTTGGGTTAGTACATTCACTAGCAAAATGACCCGGCTCGTGACAGTTGTAGGATCTAAGAGTGTCTTTGTTAAAACCCACCTTCTGATTGTTAGGCATGTTCCAATTATTTCTGCCCATCCTCTTAGTGAACTTCTTTGCCCGAAACACTGCCATGGCGATTTGCCAAGAGAATCCATTTCTTCAACATCATCAGGATGGATCTGATCAAGTTCAGCAGCAACCACAGGTTGAACCAAGTCTCCAGCTAAAATGCATTATAACAATCCATGAATCCTGTCATTAGAGCTATATTCTCCTGAGTTTCTTTTGGGATGGAAGGAATCTGACTGGAAGTTACCCCTGAGATTGGAGCATTTCCATTTTCAGCTGAAGATTAACCGGACTTAGTGAAGAATACTTGAGCTGGTTGGGGTGGTATGAAAGATGGTTGGCCTTGAGTGGAAGAGAACATTTGAAAGTTTCCCTGAGGTGGTTGTTGAGTAGCCTTGAACATAGAAAAGCTGTCTTGAGAGATGAGAGCATTGTTGGAGGCAACATTGTACCCAGCTGCACTGTATGAGTTTGCATGATTTATTGCACGTTGCTTATCATCCATGTCACATGCCTTGATAGTAGCCATCATCTCAGAGAGAGACATTCAGTTGAGATCTTTAGTCATTTTGATTACTGCCACATTCATATCCCAACTCTTTGGCAATGAGTTCACCAGCTTGTTGTTTATCTCAGAAGTTAACAGATAAATGCTTGCTGATCTCATCTCAGTCACCAATGCTATGAACCTTTGAAGTTGAGTTTCCAACATTTCTCCCAGAACATGATTACATGTTGAACTTTTGTCGCAGCAAGTCCTGGAGACTTCTTTTCATATCTTCATTTCCCTCAAACACATCGATCAATGCCTCCCAAAACTCTTTAGCATATTGAAGTTCTCTAAATCCAAGGGCAATCTCAGGTGAGAGTGCCATGGTTAGAGTAGAAAGAGCCTTTTCATCTTCCTCGACCTTAGCAAAATCATCATCGTCATACATTGCAATAGGCTTCACAACAACTTCAGTTGAATTTTCCCTTTGATAAGTGATTCTTTGAGGCCCCCTAATGATACTTCTCCAAACTTTGGCATCTTTCATCTTAACATATTTTTCAAAACGAAATTTCCATTCACTAAAACCCTAATAAGATAAGAGACGGGGTATACGAGTAGTGGTCCCCATGATAGAGTCAAGTTCTTGATGGAATGAGGAGTTTGTTGAACCATTACCATTAGTTAATTGATCCATATTAAGAGTTATTTAAAGTCCAAAAATCTTATGATCTAGGTAACAAGCCCAAATTAAGACTCGACAGGCCCGAACAGTTTACTGGGCCGAGAACAAATCACTGGGCAAAGAACAGATTAAATGTTAACCGAGAACTCGAAGATTGACCCAGAACCAAATGAATTTAACCACACTTTGACCGAGAACTAACAAACACCGAGAACAATTAGCATTGACCGAAAACCCAAGCCAACCGAGAACTGCCTAGCCGAGAACCTTGATCTTGGCCGAGAACCAACTATGGCCGAGAATTAATCTTGGCCGAGAACCGGCTGTAGACGAAAACCCTGAATCTCAACCAACTCAATCTTCAGTGTAACAAACTTCCGAGAAAAAGGTAATTTTGATTTGTTTCCAAAGCATAACCAATTCTTTCCCAAAATTAACTTATCTCTTCTCCGGTCACCTGTTCACCGGAAAAACACGCAAACCACCAAACAATCAAACTCTTGAATCAGTTGATTTCACAATAACGAGCCTGAATATGTCAAAGGCTCTGATACTAATTGTAAGTCCCGAATCTGGATCACTACAACTATGATATCAACAAACCAAGTATTAGTGCGGAAATCTAATACTCAGTGACTCAAGAACACATACAAATACAAAAACGAGACACGAGCAATGCTTCAAAACACACGTATTGTATTACACGTCGGGTGCTTAAGCACAAATACAACCACGTTTATGAAGTGCTAAACGGCCAAACCAAACAACTAAACGAACAACCTTAAACCCTATACAATACCTGCTATATATAGGGGACCAACTACACAAGCCCAAACTAACAAAAACCCCACCGAGATCCCAAGGGATCTCGGTTTACATACGTAGCCCGTAGCCCAAGCCCATATTACATGCTTAACCCAAACACAAAAGACTAAGTACAAACCACTCTAATCTAGACCCAACAAGATGTATATCATTAATAGGCCAAATATTTAACATGTTGGCCGATTGTAATTTGTTAGTTTGTGTACTAAAATTATTTGTTTCTGTTTAACACTTGAGTTAGACACCTGGCCAGTTGGCTGGTGCGTGTTGGTTAAGTCACTGGTTGGCTAGGGGCGTGGGTTCGAGTCCCTCTCAGTCCGCTTTGTTTTTGGAAACTTTTTATTAGTATTTTAATTATTTTAAATCAATAAATTACAATGTAGTTAATATAAAAATAATAATTGATTAATATTTAAACATAATCGGCTCGTTAGTTAGTCGTTTTCTACACTTTGATAAAACCACATATAGGTGTATATATATATATATATATATAGTTATGTGTGTGTGTGTACTTATAAATAATAAGTTTGAAAATGATAAAGGTTTTTTAACAATAAAAATTTATAATAAGGTCTTTAATTTAAAATAAATATTTAAAACAAATATTATTATGTAACACATACAAATATAATTATTGGTCTAAGTACTGTTAAATAATTATATTTAATATAGTATTTAGATTTTATATAATCAAATAAAAGTAATCTTTATAAATAATAATAAATTTAAATAATTTATTATTTTACAAATACACCCGATCATCATTCAATCTCAAATCTCTATTAGTTTATAGAATGCATATTAATCTATAGTTATTTTCCCGCTATCACTCTTAACTAGGGTCATTCATTGGTACTTCCCGAAGAGCAATGGTGGAATATTAGGGATTTATGGCTATTAAAATGATAAATATACATTTATAATAAAATAATAAAAAATATCTAAATTTAAACTTTCAGATATCCGAACTATCCAAAAACTTTCAAAATCAGTATCCGAATTCGAATCCGAAAATTCAGATATTCGAAATTCGGATATCCGAATTTTCAAATAGTTCGGATTTAGATTTTTTTTAACATCCCTACTTGGGCCCACATCAGAGGGGCCGGGTTGGTTTTATTAATTTAAATATATAATTTAAATATATTTACACAAATGTTCCCTCAACTTTCATATTGTTTTAAATAAGAAATTTAAATTATAATTACATATTGGACCTTGAACTTTGAAATGTTTTAAATGTAATGAAAGTTAATAAAGCTTAGATATATTTCAAATTATACCCGCATAGTTTGCAAACCGTTTAGACTTAAATAATTGTAAATCATCAAGAGTAATATATTATTGATAAACGATGTATATGAATACATTGAAACAACAAAACGTGTCGGCTTAATGAACACAAATACAAATACAAATACAAATAAAATTTGACAACTGTCACAGTGCATCCAAATTACATGTGAACAACATGCAGAAGCAACTACATATTCAGTCTACGGTTTGTTGCTTCTTACACTGCCATGAGATAAGCCTATCTCCCAAGTACTGACATCCAACAGATGTGGATTTCTTGTCAATATCACAACCTCCATAATTGTTGTCAGCATAAGCATATAAGTCAAATTCTGAATTCTTAGGATACCAAAGATCTAACTTCGGCATTCCTTTCAGATAACTCAAAATTCGTTTAACAGCTATTAAAAAGAAAGTTTAGGATTAGCATTGGATCTGAATTAAGCATTGGTCTCTCAACAATAGGTGTAAAAGAATCTTGGAGTCCTACATCTCAAGCTTGACCAAAATGTTTTCAACATATTTCTCTTGATGCAGCAAAATACCATCCAAACTTTGACGAACTTGAAGACCCATAAAAGTAGTCATTTCCCCGAGTGAACTCATCTCAAACCTCTTTTTTCATTATTCCCTCAAATTCCATGCACAATTGTTAACTCGTGGACCCGAATATGATATCTTCCACATTGATTTGGGCCAGAATAATATCCTTGTTGATTTTCTTGATGAACAGAGTATGATAAGTTGTACCTCATATATACCAATGCTTTAGCAGATGGTCTGTAAAAGTGTCTTACCAAACTCAAGGAGCTTGATGTAAGCCGTAAAGAACCTTATCCAATTTATCAACATGTTTTGGATGCTTCAAATCAGTACATGTGACATTCGTCAAATTCGGGTCTCGGTTGTATTCCTTTTGTATTCGTTTATTATCTAAACTAACCCGTTTTGTAAACCAAAAATTATGATATAATCAAAATGATGGATTTTATGTTACAATATTTTTTTATACTTGTTGGGTCTTGAAAACATCCTTTTCGGTCCATAAAACGTGTTAAAAACACATAAAATGAACTTCGGGGGCTAATATGTCATTTTTGAAACTTTAAAATTTTCCAGCCACCCACCCCACCACGCCACGTGATGAGGGAGAGCCTCCTTAGTCGCGTACCACTATGGGGACACCAGATAGCAGCTGCAAGCATGTTTGTTTATTGGTTATTTTATCCAATAAATCCGAGTTTTAACCACTAAATCATTTGTTTAACCCCTTTAAGCTCTCCCTATAAATACAAGGCCCTCGCCCACCTTAATCCCCACTTATAAACCATTACCTCTCTCAAATTCAAAGATCATTCAAGGTTATTTTCATGTTTATATCAAGTTTGACTTCCAAAGTCAAACTGATGTAGTTTTTCATTTTATTAGTTTACAAACTCTTAATTTATACTTGAAGCTTATGGCACAACATATATATAATATACACCCCTTGTTACCATTGGTGGTCACTTTTCCGGCCTCGGTCGGTTAAGTTTCGGGCCTCGTAAGCCAAGTGTGGTCTTTGTTATACATTTTCCGCCGTTTAACTTTATTATTGCTTACTAACCATGCTTAACTTATGCTCATCTTGCTTATTTATTAAGTTCCATGGTTATGGGTTTGAAGAGACTAGCCTCGCTTTAACCGTAAATAGCTCCAAACGTAAACCGAACTTTGTTTACTAGCTTTGTTAAATAATTTTTTAAACATACTTATTGTTAGATTTAAGTTTCTAAAATCATTTATATAAGTTCTATGGTTATGGGTTTGTAGAATCTTACCTCGGTCTTAACCCGGAACAAGATCCGAACCAAAAACTGAACTTTCATTTAAAGACTTTATTGCTAAGTTTTTGGTTGTAAAACTTATGTATCTCCATTTATAAATTATTATACAAGTTCTCTGATATTTGGACATGTGGAAACCATCTATGAACTTATTTTGAGATGGAAACCGAACCAAACCGAACTAGACCGATTTTCACTCACTTAAGGCACACAAGTGTGTTGCTAGCTATCAAGACTTGTATAAATCTTTAAAAATACTTTATAAACTGATTATAATTATTTTCTTAAGTACTTGGAAATGTTGGATCCAATTTGATCTCATAACAAAGTTTGGACCAACAAAACCGAACACTTGCTTAACGCACGTTGTTAGTTCTAAAATAATTGAACTACATACTTGATTAAGTCTTACTTAATTTTTATGAGTTATCTCATAATGTTTAATATTTTGGAAAGTTGACTTTGGTTGACCAATTATCAAGACCTGAACCAACAACCCGAACACTCGTTAAACTCGTTTTAGTATCTATATTATAAAGGGACTTGCATTCTTGCATTTTTACCCACCTTATTACTTAACATATGTTGAGTAAATATTAAGGGTAGATACTTTAACTTGGTTTCTAGCAAACTTATATTTTTAAAGGACTATTGTTATAATATCTTAAATAGTTACATTTTAAACCTTAATGTTAGTGCACGGTTTTGGTGTCTATAGCAATCGAATAAGTTATAGATAGTCTAGTCTGTGAATTTAATATATATTTATTGTAAAATGGCCATTCACTATGGATTGTATAGCTAATGGGTCCATTCGTTAGTTGACTAGGCTAGTTCATTAAGCTTATAAGCACATTCGTTATGTAATATAACGAATGGAGGCTGGTTCCTTAACTTGTTACCATTCATTATGGAATCATAACGAAAGGTGTCTAATTCGTTATAAAGATATAATGAATTAGGCTTAACTTAACGAATGGAGCCTTGGCCTATAAATAGGCAGATCCATGCTCATTTGAGTAGAGATCACACACACGAGAGATGTGAGATCTTAGTCTAAGTTATTTTCTCTCCAGAAGTTATTCTCCTAATTATCAATAAATTATGTATTTAACATATTAATCGATTTCGTGTTTATCGTTTGATTGATGTATCGTATTTGCGGCTAGATCTTGAAAGGTCCTAACAATTGGTATCAGAGCAGGTTGCTGCTCTCGATGCATCAATAATAAGGTATTGAATCTGGTCAAAATCGTGCTCTTCGTGTTCATCGAGTTTTGGTCAGATATGCATTAAATTAATATGTTATTGGTGAAATTGATGGTGAATTCGTGTTCGTTAAGGTAATACGAAGCTTCTAGTATAATTTGGTGTTAAGTTATGGTGTATTGAGGAATTCACCATGGAAGAGCATGTTACTTTTTGATTTAGTTTATGATGATTTAGTGTTTGTTAAGTTAATTGAATGATGGATTCATGTTTATAAATGAAATCTGCATGTTCTTGTGGATTTTGGTGGTTAATTATGGTGTTACAAGTTGATTCAATTGGTGTTGAATCAATAGTTAATTATTGAAATGGTGGATTGATTCATGTTCCTGATGAAATTCCGAGTTTTCGTATGTAATTATTTTGGTTAATTATGTGTATTGATAAATCTGCCATGGATGGAGTTCAAATTTGCAGATTCCGGCCAGATCTAGGTATTTTCCGACGAGATAACTTATTTTTCCGGTGAAATACGCTTTTCCGGTGAACAATTCAGATCCAACAACCTAATTCGATAAGTTACTGTAGCAAATCGTTATGAAAACTTAACGAATGGAAAATTTAACGAATTAAGGTAATTCGTTAAGTCAAAGATAACAAATTAAGGTACTTCGTTAAATAAATTCGTCAAGGTGACTCGTTAAGTTAAAGGTAACGAATTAAGTTACTTCGTTAAGTTAAGTCTTTAAGGTATTGGTAATGAATTAAGGTAATTCGTTAATGTGTATGAAGAAGTGTGGAAATCTTAACGAATTGAAGACCATTCGTGTATCTGTTATAACGAATGAGGATTTTTATAACGAATTAAGATGGTAATTTATAACGAAGTGAGTACATTCGTTAAGCGTGTGACTAATGGTGATTAAGTTAATGAATAGAGAGCACGAACTAAGTTAACGAATGGAGAGCATGAACTAAGTTAATGAATGGAGTGGATATTTATAACGAATGGAGAGGCCATTCGTTAAAAAAAGTTATTTGGCGGGAAAATTTTTCTTGAATGAATTTTAACCTGAATACTTCTCGTGATTGAGATTTCATTCTCAAAAATTTTGGCGAAAATATTTATTTTTCGATAATTTTCGGTGATTTTTGGCGGGAAAATCGGAAATATTTTTCTTCAACGAAACTTTTCTGAGATATTTCTAATGTATTGGAGACTCTTCGTGTAAATTTTGGTAACATATTTCCCGGCCGACTTTTTACGCGTTTCTACTTGCCGAGGGGGAGACCACGTATAATTTAAAGAGGAGTTTTGTGAGTTTTGAATATTGTTCGAGATCTAGCTGAATTTGTCAAGAAAAGGGGAAGATAAAACTTTCATTTGAGTTTATTTGGCACGTATCTTCCTACGTTTGCAAGGGTTTCATGAAAAATTACTGCAATTCGGGTGGTAATTCATGCTAGCAAAGCTGCGTTTGACTGAGTTCAAGACTGCAATTTTTCTTTTATTGGTGATTGATTGGCTCAAAATTGAAACCTGACTATGTGGGATACGAGTGTCTGTCCGTTTACTTTAAATATTGTCACTTTAAATAGTGTCTTGTGTATTTGGGCAATCCGTTGCACCCCGGTATGTTACGCCGCCTTTGGTCAGGGTGTGACAGATTGGTATCAGAGCCACAAGACTATAAGATAGGTGATTAGACGTAACGACCTAGTATAGCTTTTGCTCTAAGATCCCTATACGTGTGCTTATACGTGTTTTCTTTATTTGATTGTTCATTACACATGTTTATATATAAACTTATTTAATTCAACAAGAATCATAAATGTTCACATACACACACTTTCATAGTATGCTCAAGGTATCCTTACCTTAAAACGCAAAAACATAGATTTTCTATTGTGTTTTATGGATTACAAGACTAACTTGGATCATGTTGTTTAAAATCCCTTAAATGTTGCATTTATATCGGGTTTGTGGCCATTTTAGAAAGCGAGACACTATGAAACAACCATTTCATAAAAAGATTCCAAGAATCGAAGGTGATTTACTTACCTGGGATGGTTGAATTGTGGTGATCGTTTTCTAGGCCAACAAACCGTGTTATACGTGTCAATACTTTAAGTAGTCGAATGCGAGCGTTCCGGTCGCCATCCAATTTTTGGTGTTGAAACATGAAAGCCACGGTGGTTCGTGGACTAGTGTTTTAACATCTCGTTGTATCCTCATTTTATTATGTGTTATTATCGTTATTTGAGTCGAAAACATGAAAAAGACGCGGTGGTTCGTGCACATGTTTAGACTCCAATACGGTGTTTTATAACTATTTTTAGTGTCGGAATATCAAATCATGGTGGTTCATGTACGACTTTCCGACTCTACAAATCTCAAAATCTCAAATTTTCAAGCTTCAACCTCTGAAAATCATTTACGTTTTGTTTACGAATTGCTATTTATATACAAAGTTTTATATATTTTTAACACTAACATCTCCTCCTCACTAACACTAGAAATTCACAATCAAACTTAAACTTTTATTTTATTTTATACACCCTCATATTCATACTATTCACCTCAAACTTATTTCATTTCATTATAATTTTTAGCATGCCTCCGATAAGTCGCCACCCGAGCAAGAACTCCAACCGACGCATGGCTGCTTTCGTCTTCAAACAAATGGCCTCAGTGATTCCCGAACTTATAACCCAAATCCAAGCTACCCAACCTCCTCCATCCGTTGAACCCAAACCCGCATCCTACTTGTATAAGCAATTTACCAGTACTAACCCAACCGAGTTCCTTGGAACGAACTGTGCGACTACTTGGTTGCAATTGTTTGAATCGATGGAAAGTGTGTCTTGACATAGCGAGTTCCCTGATGCGAAAAAGACAAATTTCGCTTCAAGCATGTTTAAGAAAATAGCTCTTACATGGTGGGGTAGTGTTATGCACCTCCAAGGATCGGAAACGGTTATGGCTCTTCCATGGTCTGATCTCAAGGCACTCATGATGAAGAAATTCTGTCCTAAACACGAGCTCCAAAAGCTCGAGGAAGAATTTTGGAAACTAAAGCCAGAAAATGGTGATAATGCCGCCTGTTCACTCCATTTCCACGAGTTGAGCATTCTCGTCCCTCATTTGGTTACCCCGGCTGAACGTGAACTCGATAAATACATTGGGGGTTTACCGATGCAAATCCGGGACTCAGTAATGAGTAGCAAACCCGCGAACCTTGAGGACGCCATTACCCTAGCCGATGCGCTATCTGAGAACCATGTGAAAGCGGGTACCCTAACCCTCAAGAAGTCAAGTGAAAAAGCCAAAACCGAACCCGCACCATAAGCCAAAGTTGACCCATCACCTCAAGCCATTAACTACTAAAACTCTTCTCGCCACAACAACAACCACAACTAAAAAAAAACCCAAGACCAACCACCGAAATTAGCTTTTACCCAACCACAACCTCAACAACAGACCCAAGCTCCTCCACAAACCTGAAGACCCTATACCGGTACCTTTCCACTATGCAACAATTGTCAACGTCACCACCCATCACACTTGCCATGTCGTCATTGCACTACTTGTAACCGTTTTGGTCATCTCAACACCATATGCCGATCCACACAAAAAACTCAACCTAACCAACCAAAAACCACTCCTCAAAATTCCCAAAACTGATATGCACCATACCCACAAAACCAACCCCAACAACCCTGAGCTTTCTTTAACTGTGGCGATCCTAACCATTTTCGCAACAATTTCCCTTGCCTAGCCTATGCAAACCAAGCCCAAACCATGACCGTACCCTACTACCAAACCCTAGCCTACCAAGTCCAAACCTACCAACTCCTAAATCCCCAACTGAATGCACCACTCATCCAACCCGTGCAAGCCATCCAACCCATGCAAGCCATTCAAGTATCACCTCCTCCTCCCCCTCAAGTAACTCAAGGAAACCCCGGTTATCAAGGACGAGTTTTCATGATGAATTCTAACCAAGCTCAAGTGGCGAACGATGTTGTGAACGGTATGTTTTTATTGAACCATCATTTGGCTTCAATTTTATTTGATACTGGTGCCAATAGAAGTTTTATTTCTGTGAAATTTGAATATAAACTTGCTATGCCTCGAACCAAGCTTTCCCGACCATTTTCCGTTGAAGTCGCCAATGAAAATTCCATCACCATCAACTTCTTCGTCCGCGATTGTACTCTCATTCTTTCTAAGCATAAATTCTCTATCGATCTCATCCCGATGCAAATGGGAAGTTTTGATGTCATAGTAGGCATGGATTGGTTATCTTTGCACCGTGCCGAAGTCGTTTGCTTCGATAAATTCATTCGCATCGCGCTCGTCAACGGTAAAATTCTTAAAGTCTTCGGCAACACAACTTCCAGAAGGCTTATTCTCATGTTGTGCTCTAAATCGCAAAAATATTTACGCCAAAAGTATGTTCCGTTTCTAACTCTTGCAGTGGTAAAAGACATAAAGGAAAAGAAAATCCAAGATATTTCTATTGTTCATGATTTCCTCGACATCTTTCCCGATGATTTCTATGGTCTTCCACCCGTTCGTCCGATTGAATTTCGAATCGATCTTGTGCCCGGCGCAATGCCCGTTGCCAAGACTCCCTATCGTTTAGCCCCGTCGGAAATGCAATAATTGTCGAACCAACTCGAAGAACTTTCTGATAAGGGTTTCATTCGTCCAAGCTCTTCTCCTTGGGGCGCTCCCGTTCTCTTCGCGAAAAAGAAGGATGGTTCGTTTCGTATGTGCATCGATTATCGAGAGCTTAACAAACTCACTATTAAATATAGTTATCCTTTGCCACGAATCGACGATCTTTTCGACCAACTTCAAGGCGCAACTTGTTTCTCAAAAATCGATCTTGGATCGGGTTGTCATCAATTGCTTGTTCACGAAGAAGACATTCCAAAGACCGCATTTCATACTCGATATGGACATATTGAATTTTTGGTCATGCCCTTCGGGTTAACCAACGCACCGAGGGTATTTATGGATCTCATGAACCGCGTTTGCAAACCATTTCTTGAAAAATTCGTTATTGTCTTTATTGATGACATCCTCATCTTTTCTAAGACCAAAGCCGAACATGAGCATCATTTGCGTTCCATTCTCGAGCTCCTTAGAAACGAACGACTTTATGCCAAGTTCTCAAAATGTGAATTTTGGCTAGAGGAAGTTCAATTTTTTGGACATATCGTAAACGACAAAGGTATTCATGTTGATCCCGCTAAAATTGAGGTCGTTAAGGATTGGAAAACTCCAACGACTCCCACGGAAATTCGATCCTTCCTCGGTTTGGACGGCTATTATCGTCGTTTCATTCGAAACTTTTCCAAAATCTCTTTGCCTCTCACCTCCCTCACTCATAAAGGAAAACCATTCGTTTTGGGTTCGAAACAAGAGGAAGCTTTTCTTACTCTCAAGGACATGCTTTGCAATGCTCCCGTTCTAACCCTTCCCGATGGAAACAGCGATTTTGTTGTATTTTGTGATGCTTCCCATCAGGTCTTGGTTGTGTTCTCATGCAACGATGTCAAGTCATCGCTTACGCATTAAGGCAACTTAAGGTCAACGAGAAGAATTACACGACTCATGATCTCGAACTTGGTGCCGTTGTTTTCGCTCTCAAAATCTAGAGACATTACCTTTACGGTACAAAATGTGTTGTGTTTACCGACCACAAAACCCTTTAACATATTTTTAACCAAAAAGATATCAACATGAAACAACAACGATGGGCCGAATTACTTAGTGATTACGATTACGAAATTCTCTACCATCCCAGTAAAGCGAATGTTGTCGCCGACACCCTAAGTCAAAAGGTTAATGATAAATCCGTTCTGCTTCTAAGCGTTGTTGTTCAAACCGATCTTCAAATTTGTATCTTCTAAGCTCAGCGTACCTCCGTTGAAGAAGGTAACATATACGACGGAATGTCATGTGGTGCCGAACTTCAACTCAAAACCAAACCCGATGGTCTTTTGTACTTTCTCAATCGTTTGTGGGTTCCCAATCGCGATGACCTTCGTACTTGTATACTCGACGAAGCTCACAATTCGCGGTATTCCATTCATCCTGGTGCGGATAAGATGTATTTCGATCTTTGTGATACCTTTTGGTGGCCGGGTATGAAAAAGGACGTAGCTGTATCTAAATGTATTAGTTGCTCAAAAGTCAAAACCAAACATCAAAGACCTTTTGGTCTACTCGAGCAACCACCGATTCCCGTTTGGAAATGGGAAGACATTGCTATAGACTTTATCACTAAACTACCATCAAAGACCTTTTGGTCTACTCGAGCAACCACCGATTCTCGTTTGGAAATGGGAAGACATTGCTATAGACTTTATCACTAAACTACCCAACACCCAAAAAGGAAACAAAATCATTTGGGTGATCATCGATCGTTTAACCAAGTCTACTCATTTCATTCCGATCCACGAGAAATATTCTGTCGAGCAGCTTGCTCAAATCTATGTCCGGGAAGTTGTGTGCCGACACAGTTTGCTTTTGTCTATCATCTCCGATCGCGATGCTCGTTTTACTTCTCATTTTTGGTGATCTCATCAAGAAACCTTGGGAACACATCTCGATCTTAGCACCGCTTATCATCCTCAAACGGATGGTAAATCTGAACGTACGATTCAAACACTCGAGGATATGCTACGAGCGTGTGTTCTTGATTTCGATGGAAATTGGGATTCTCACTTCCCTTTTATTGAGTTCTCGTATAATAAAAGTTATCATTCTAGCATCGAGATGGCTCCTTTCGAAGCTCTTTACGGTCATAAATGTCGTTCTCCGATTAGTTGGAACGAAATCGGTGAAGCTCAAATCACGAGACCTGAAATGGTTCAAGAAACTACCGACGTTATCGATCGAATCTGTAAGAACCTCCTAGCCGCTAGAAGTCGTCAAAAGAGTTACGCCGACAAACGGCAAAAACCGATCGAATTTAATGTTGACGATCTTGTCCTTCTAAAGGTATCTCCTTGGAAGTGGGTAGTCCGTTCTGGAGAGAAGGGTAAGCTAGCTCCTCGTTTCGTTGGTCCTTTCAAAATTATTGAACGTGTTGGGAAGGTAGCTTATCGCCTCGAACTACCGCAAGAACTTGCCGGTGATTATCCGACTTTTCATGTTTTGAATCTTAAAAAGTGCTTAGCCGAGGGTAATATCCATATACCTCTCAACGAAGTACATGTCGATGAATCGATGATCTTGGTTGAATGACCCGTTGAGATCATGGATCGCAACGAGAAGAAAACCAAACGTAGTCGTGTTCGGTTAGTCAAAATTCGATGGGAATCACGGCGTGGCGCGGAATTCCTTTGGAGCGAGAAGACACAATGAAAGAGAAGTATCCACACTTGTTTGCATAATCGCCTTCATCTTAATTTTGGGACGATATTTCCTAAAGTAGGGGATACTGTGACATTCGTCAAATTCGGGTCTCGTTTGTATTCGTTTATTATGTAAACCGACCCGTTTTTTAAACCGAAACTTATGATATAATCAAAATTATGGATTTTATGTTACAATATTGTTTTATACTTGTTGGGTCTTGAAAACATCCTTTTCGGTCCTTAAAACGCGTTAAAAACACTTAAAACGAACTTCGGGGGGCTAAATTGTCATTTTTGAAACTTTAAATTTTCCAGCCACCCACCCCATCACGCCACGCGATGGAGGAGAGCCTCCTTGGTTGAGTACCACTATGGGGACACTAGACAGCAACTGGAAGCATGTTTGTTTGTTGGTTCTTTTATCCAATTAATCCGAGTTTTAACCACTAAAATCACTTGTTTAACCCCTTTAAGCTCTCCCTATAAATACAAGGCCCTCTCCCATCTTAATCCCTGCTCATAATCCATTCCCTCTCTCAAATTCAAAGATCATTCAAGGTTATTTTCATGTTTATGTCAAGTTTGACATCCAAAGTCAAACTGATGTAGTTTTTCATTTTATACTTGAAGCTTATCGCACAACATATATATAATATACACCCCTTGTCACCTTTGGTGGTCACTTTTCCAGCCTCAGTCGGTTAAGTTTCGGGCCTCGTAAGGCAAGGCTACATGGAGGACTTTTGTGGTCTTTGTTATATATTTTCCGCATCTAACCATCTAACTTTATTATTGCTTACTAACCATGCTTAACTTATGCTCATCTTGCTTGTTTATTAAGTTCCATGGTTATGGGTTTGAAGAGACTAGCCTCGGTTTAACCGTAAATAGCTTCAAATCGTAAACCGAAATTTGTTTACTAGCTTTGTTAAATAATTGTTTAAACATACTTATTGTTAGATTTAAGTTTCTAAAATCATTTATATAAGTTCTATGGTTATGGGTTTGTATAATCTTACTATGGTCTTAACCCGAAACAAGATCCGAACCGAAAACTGAACTTTCGTTTAAAGACTTTATTGTTAACATTTTGGTTGTAAAACTTAAGTATCTTCATTTATAAATTATTATAGAAGTTCCTTGATATTTGGACATGTGAAAACCATCTATGAACTTATTGTGAGATGGAAACCGAACCAAACCGAACTAAACCGATTTTCACTCACTAAAGGCACACAAGTGTGTTGTTAGCTATTAAGACTTGTATAAATCTTTAAAAATACTTTATAAACTGATTATAATTATTTTCTTAAGTACTTGGAAATGTTGGATCCAACTTGATCTCATAACAAAGTTTGGACCGACAAAACCAAACACTCACTTAACCTACGTTGTTAGTTCTAACATGATCGAACTACATACTTGGTTAAGACTTACTTAATTTTTTGAGTGATCTCATAACATTTAATATTTTGGAAAGTTCACTTTGGGTTTGACCAATTATCAAGACGCGAACCAACAACCCGTACACTCGTTAAAACCCGTTTTAGTATCTATATTATAAAGGGACTTGCATTCTTGCATTTTTACTCATCTTATTACTTAACATAGGTTGAGTAAATATTAAGGCTAGATACTTTAACCCGGTTTTGAGCAAACTTATATTTTTAAAGGACGATTGTTATAATATCTTAAATAGTTACATTTTAAACCTTAAACTATAATTATTTACATTTCTTATCTCGTATTATAAAGTTTTCCTAAAACAACCTTTCTTATTCAAGGCTTTTCCTTTTTATTTAGGCTTTCTCGTTAAACTCCGTCCTTCCGATTTTTCCGTCTTTTACCGATCAAGTTTTATACTTGAAAGGTGAGTACTTTTCATACCCCGTTTTCCATCTTTCGTTTTTGGGGTGATATTGAATACTTATTCAAACTAAATGCTTTATACCTGAGTCTTAAACCACAAACTTCATTGTATACTCTACTTAAATAAATGCTCGGTTTGGTGTTCTATGCTTACATGCGTATATGCTTATGTGTTTACCGCTTTTGTTTGGTTGATTCATAAATCCTTGAACTATCTGGTATTCTCTTATAGCACGGTGTCGTTAATGTATTCTTATTAACGATCTCTTAGAAATACGAATCTATTTGGTATTCTCTTATAGACGGTGTCGCTAATGTATTCTTATCAGCGATCTCATTTTATCCAATTTGTTGCTATTATTTATCGTTTTGTATACAAGTTGTGGCATTTTTTATTATATACATATTGTTCAAAAACTATGAAATTGCTCACCAACCTTTGTGTTGATAAACTTTATTTTATGCAATGTTACAGGTTTGACTTTTGGTTGACTCGAGACTTAGAGAGAACGCTACCAGAGACTGTTAGGATATTAGCAAAAATGAACTATATATTATTTGTTATAGTTTTGTTATGATTATCGTATGAACATGTTATGTGACATCTTATGATTTCGAGGAATTAAATAAGTTGATTAAATATTGTCACTTTAAATAGTGTCTTGTGTATTTGGGCAATCCGTTGCACCCCGACATTTTACGTCGCCTTTGGTCGGGGTGTGACAGTACATCTTGTTGGTTGATCCACGTATATCTCTTCTTTGACTTCTCCATAAAGAAAAGTCGTTTTGACATCCATCTGATAAACAATAAGTCCCATGTAAGAGCATACTTCATTGTAATCAAGACCCTCAATCTAACTAAAACCATGTACCACGAACCTTGCTTTGTTTCTCACCATCACCCCACTATCATCTTGCTGATTCCGAAAAACCCATCTTGTAGCAAGTGACTTCTTTCCTTCTGGCAATTCAACCAATTTTCAGACTCTCAACTTGTCAAATTGATTCAACTCCTCATGCATAGCATCAACCCAATTTGGTTCTTGTAATGTCATGTCAATGTTTTTCAGCTCAATTTGAGATATGAAACAGGAGTAGAGACATTCGTTTATTTCTCCAATTTGACTTCTAGTAGAAACCCCTGCTTCCAACGGACTAATGACATTTTCAATTGGATGATCACGTTGAATGCTTGTGGTAAATTGATGATTTGGAAATGAGCTGCTGACTAGAAGATTCGTGAAAGTGTCATTGAATCCAAATATGGAAGTATACTGCCTAGACAGAGAGTTGTGCGAGTAGGAAGTGCTTGTGACATACTCCTTAGGAATGGGTTTTGGGAAAATGTAACTTCTGAATGTCTGACGAACTGGGACATTGACATTCGTTGCTTCAGTTTCAATTGCAGGTTGTGTAGCCTCTTCGGAAACATCAGATGCTGTGTCTATCTAAGGAATCAGCTCCTGAGCATATATTGAAGATGCAAGTGCTTCATCATCAATTTTCGAAGGATCATAACTCAGCACCATTGGTTTATTTATAGCAGTCATTGTAAGAACAGCCTCATCTTCATCTTCATCTTCAGCACCACGTGATGGACCTGCAGTATCTGTAACAACATATGAAAACACATTAAATGGCTTAAAGAATTCATTATAATTGAATAACCAGTCACGGCCAACTCTTTTGTCCATCTCTTTTTCCTCTAGCCAACGCACATCATAAGATTCCACAATCTGTTTTGTGACCTTGTTGTAAACTCGATAGGCAGTGCGTCCAGCGTATTCAACGAAATAACAATCATCATCTTTTGAATCAAATTTTAGGGTCGCTTCTAAGTGAAAAAGTGTGAAAGGAAATCTGAATGCGCAAAAATGAGCAACATTAGGTTTATGTCCATAAAGAACTTAAAGGGTGTCTTCATATGTTGTTTGTTGACAAGCACCCTATTTTTCACATAACATGTTGTGTTAATTGCCTCAACCCAAAAGAAGGAGGGCAATTTTGTGTCACACAACATCGTACGAGCAGCTTCAATTAATGCATGATTTCTTCTCTCAGCCACTTCATTTTGTTGTGGTGTTCTAGCAGCTATTTTCGTTGCACCCCCTTTTCAGCACAAAAATGATTAAACATTGTGTTCTTAAATTCGGTACCATTGTCGCACCGTATTCTCTTTACCCTCAAGTTTGTTTGATTTTCCATCAACACTATGAGTCTTTTGATTAGCTCTGCACTCTCACTCTCATTAGAGTTAAAGAAAACCCAAGTGTAACGTGAGTAATCATCAAATAATAACCAAACAATAAGAATTTCGAGAAATGCTAAGCACATTCACAGGACCAAATAGATCCATATGAGGCAGTTGAAATAGAGATACAATAGTGTTAATCAGTTTTGGTTTATAAGGTTTACGATTATGTTTTCCTTTAGCACAATCAACACATTTATCAACAATTATAAAAAACCTTGATTGGCAATCCACGAACAATATTAGTTTTAGTGAGATTGTTTAGATTTTTCACATTTGCATGACCTAAACGACGATGCCAAACCATGGCATTGTGTTCTAACACTTTTGAAAATAAGCAAGTAATCTCTTCGGGAACACATTGATTCATGTCGATCACGTATTCATTATCTTTTCTTTGTGATCGAACAAGAATCCAGTCATCAGGTATGACAATGCCCGAATTTAAAATAAGGCATTCTTTTTTTGTAAAATGAGTTGAAAAACCTTTATCACAAATCTGAGAAACACTTAACAAAATGTGTTTCAACTCAGGAACATATTTCACATTATCAAACTATAAAACACAATTACTTATAGTACCCTTTTGAATGATCTTTCCTCTTTCTCCTCCCTCAAAGGAAACATAACCTCCATTAATAGATTGAATGTCATGCAATTGAGAGATGGCCACTGTCCTATCAACATACCAAAGTCTAATGATATTCCTCCACAGTTGTTCCCACACAACATGCATGATTAGTTACTTTCAGGTACCTAGTCAATTGTAACACTGGGTAAACCTGACTTGTCTTAACATGACACTTTTTGCCATGTCATGTCTTCCATGTTGTCAAATATTTTACAAGAAGTTTCATAAGGAATTTTAGACGACTGGTCTTTGGCATCTTTGGGCATCTATTTGTAGTCAGGTTTAGTAACTTTGTGACTAACACATATAGCTTGTTTGACTTCGGCCTTGGGACCAAATACAAATTTAGAATTTGGTTTCTTGGCCGATTTCAAACAAGCATTCGGTTTTGGAGCTAAATCTTATCAGATTTATTTGCCACAATTGGCTTTTTTCGTTTAAGCTCCTGACTTGCAAGTTTTCGGGCATTCCAGTCACTTTCTAAGGAGTTTACCTTACCAGGTTTTCTATTAAACTGATTTTGAAACGTGTATCTAGACATACTCCTTTGTCCTCGTCCATAATAAGGAACATATGGACAATATGCACAATTTCTGACTATGTGACTAGGAATTCCACAATTATAACACGTTTGTCTCTTAACACGAAAGACATAATGATAAACTCCTAGTCTTGATGATATGCGAGGACTTGTGGATTTCCTGTTAACATTTTCAGTTTTAGTATCATTACCATAAGAGAAAGTGCAATAAGTACCTTCTTTCACAATCTTTGTTACCTTATATTTACCAATTTTAGTTGTTTTAGCAGCATTAACATTGTTCTTTTTATAATATTAAACATTGTTAAACAAATACACTAGTGTTGTTTTAATATTTATCATTGGAAACTGATGTTTAAAAGTAAATAAACATAATTTAATAATCATTTACACCTGTTAAATTTAATGCCCGTGGTATAAACTTTTGGCACCACCGCCAATTACTAATTCCCCGTCATACTTTTTACCATTTTATCGAAAGATTTGAATTCATTTAAGACAGTCACTATTGCTTGCCTGCTCGATTACATCATTACACAATCTCTAACTCACTTACTACTAGCGACGTTGTAAACCTTTAGCGGTACGTTTGTGATTGAATTTGTTAGGGTTTTAGAAAACAAATTAACACTATGGTCCCAAGCTCAGATTCTCCTGCTATGCTACTAATTGGGGATTCAATATTTTATACACACATGTAGATATGGATTTACTGATTTATGAAGCATATATATATATGTTAGTACATAATCCGCGCGCTGTCGCGGTGGCGCTAATTTACAACGCAATACTCGTTTTTTGTTAGTTTATCAACCCTTTCAAGATATATTGTACAATACTTTTGTTAATATTCTTATTTTCATAACCACAAAACCAAGTAACCAGATAAAAAAACATTCGTAGGAACACTACACTTGGTCATGTTTAATTTATAATGGTGGTTCATTCCCGAGTGTGAAAGATATTTGGAACAATTTATATGCGTCGAATTTCAATAATATCTTAGTTTGGTTATTCTTTTGGATTCGGACTATTAAGCTAATCAATATAATGTGAATTTTTAAGAACGGTCCAAATGTCTTTGGTCATCCTTACATTAGGTAACAACTATTTATAATCATTCTAAACATACTTACATCACCAATCAACATTCTCGTGTGATTACGTTATAAATGAGTTTATAAATAAAAAAAAGGTTTTAAAGTAATAATAATATAAGCATATATAGCCATATGGATTCCTTAATATAAAAAATCCAAAAAACATCTTTAGCAGCTTCTCATATACAAGGATTTAAAATAGCTGGCATCTAGAATCATTTCATGTTAATATCTCTATGTAAGAATTCGTTTATTATTATTACATTCTAGATAAGGCTATAACATAAAAAAAACAAAGAAAGAAAGAACACGAAAGGAAAGAAAGAGAGAGAACAATAACTAAATTCAAAATCCATTTAGGAAAAGAGGTTTGTTCACTTTAATGAACTTTTATGACTGGTACAGTTTAAACATTAAATATGTCTTATTTATGAAGTTCAAAAATGCCCCTCAGTACTTAAGTGGACTATCTATCTGCAACTTCAAGCCTTTAACCTTATGCAGCCTTTCAATTTTTGGCAGAAACTTTCAATTCACTTTAAAAGTTTAACTTTTGATTTCCACTTGAAACTAAAATATAACTTGTTCAAAACAGATCCATAATTGCAATTGAAACAAAACTTTCCAAGTCTAATTTTAATTAAACTATCACCATGAGAAAATGGTTCTAAAATGTCATAAATCTTTTCATTAAAAAGTATAACTAAAGTCTGACATGCTAGTTTTATTATCCTAAATCAATTTCTTCTTCAAACACGGTTACATCTCCCTTATCAGAACATGCAACGCTGTCTGTCAAATGTCAAAATCATTATTTGATTCATATAGCATTTTAAGTAAGGGGTCAAACAGGCCATATTGATTCATGTTTACTCGCCAACTTTTTTTCAAGCTTTTAGCTAATTAACGTATTACATATTATTAGAAACTATATTAGTTAAAAACTTTTTCTAAATACAAAACAGTTTGTGACCCTTAAAATTCAACATCTCTATTTTCTCTCTCTTATTTTATATATACACACACTAGCTTTTAGCCCGCGTGTTATGTGGGTATTTTAAAACTATTGTGATTTATGTATTTTTCTTGTATGATGTGTTTAGATATTAAAATTAAATGTTGCATTAGTTAGAGTTAAAGTTAAGTTTAGTTTTTATTTATTTATGCTTGTATGGAGTTGTTATATTTTTCATGTATAATATGTTTAGATATTCAAATTAAAGGTTACATTAATGTATAAAATATGTTATGCTTTTTAGTTGGAGTTAAGTTTAGTTTTATGAATTTTATTAACGAAAGTTTTCCGATCATATATTAAAACTAACCTTCTATAATTTTTTAATTATCAATAATTTTTATATGATTAATATTTTTAGAACTTTTTTATATTATTGTTCCACGATAACAAAAGATATATATACCAAACAAAATAATAAATGATACTTAAATTAAAGGGAAAATTCCCAAAATAGTCCAAAAGTATAGAGAGATTCCGAAAATAGTCCAAACATTTTCAAAATTCCCATTATAGTCCTTGCAAAATCATCTCCGGCGACACATTTGGATTCGTGACCTGAGATTTCTTTAACCAGTCAGATGATGACACGTGTAAAGATGACATGAGATTTACATTGAAATCTGTCTTCCCCGATACTTTTCCATCCAAAATCATCTCCAAAGAAACCATGGTTTTCCTATAAATTTATCATGTCCGTGAGTTTTTAAAAGTCATGGTTTTCCGTGTTTTCTTGAAATTTATCTTCTCGGACGCATTTCAGATGAAATTGAACTTTATTTGCATAGAAATAAGAGTTGTCATAATAGATGAATTTTGTTACAAATCTATGCAATTCGATGGTTTTTAGATGAAATTCATCTTTTTTTGCATAGAAAGAATAGATGTCAGAAAAGATAAATTTTGTTACAAATATATGGTATTAAATGGTTTTTAGATGAAACTCATCTTTTTCGAAAGTATTGGTTTGTTCTAACATTTTTCAAACTCCACCATTAACCACCACACCACCATCATAATTTTTCCATGCATTTTACCTCTAAATATTGAATCTTTACATTAAATTTATAATCTTTCCATGCATTTTACGTCCAAATATTGAATCTTTCTTCATACCCATATCAACCACCACCACCATAGTCCACCATCGTCCACCACCACCATTTTCCGACTAAACCTATTAAAGTCCCATAATCTTTACATACATTTTTCTTCAAAGCCATATCAACCACCCACCACCACCATTCACCGCCACCATCCACCACCTTCTTGACACTTGATACTCAACCAAAGCTTAAATCTTTTTTCATACCCATATCAACCACCACCAACCACCGACATCATCCACCACCACCATCCACCACGTTCTTAATACTTGCCATTTAACCCTTATAACCGCTTTCTTGATGAGCAAAGTTTCAATCTTTCTTCATACCCAATTTATCAGATTTTTAAAACTTTTATGAAAATCATCTGAGGAGATTAAATTCATTGGAAAATTATCATTTTTTAAAAACTTTTTTGAAAATCATCTAAGGACTATAATATCACCTTTTTTAAAAAAACTCACGGGCCAGACAAATTTCATTGGAAAACATAAATAATAATAATAATAAATAAATAAATAAATAACAATCTAACTATCTATATAATTGTCTACTATAAAATCTTATATGTCGCTTTCACATCGCTCTCCACCCCGTTTAAAACTTCCAGATTGTTTGATTTCTAAATGGTGGTCTCTCATTGATTTTGCCCGATTTAACCCGTTAACGGGTCTCGTGGGTCACGGGTCATATCCCAAGCGTATCTTATATGCAGGGTTCATCTCCCTTATAATCTCCCAACCAAACCCTAACCCCGTTTCATCAAATCTTATAAAGAAAGGGACTTTAAGCACTAATCGATCAAGATGCACAACGAATGGAAACAATCTCCAGCCACCACTCTTCGTCACATCCAATAAGTAAGTCCTCAATTAATCGAACGAAAACTATCGGTTCGGCTTGCGATTCAAAAAATTAGGTTTCAACGTTTCAGACACCAACGAACATCTCAACCTCTGATTTGTTGTGGATTCATTCAATTTTTTTGTTGATTTTGTTTCAAATCTCTGAAGACAGCTTCTCAGTGTGTTTATTCCTTTAATTGCTCAATTTGCAGCATTTATTCATTGTTATCTACGTTGACTATGTAATCAGCAAATAGACAAAATTTAGGGTTTGTAAAATTAGGGTATTATGGTTGTTTTTGATTTGGCACATTTTTCTAGTAACAGTTTCAAAGTTGATATGAGCGAATCAGAACGGTGACTTGTGTTCAGATGGATGCAATCAGAAAACACCTTTATGTGTTGATAGGAGCGAATCCGAACGGAGACATAACGTCTTCTCGTCGAAAAATCACGAACTGTTTCGCTGATTGTTGAAGGAAATTAATGTCAGGTGGTTTCAATTAATGAATCGCATATAACTTAGGCCAAGTTATCCTACTATAAGTTTAATTTCGGGAATTTTAGTATGCATTATAAGGATGGTCGTGTATGGTAGAACTGTTGTTCATTTATTTGGTTGATTGCTAAAGGAGTTACATGAGAGTTTGTTAGACAAATCCAGTTAGTTCAGTTTTATTGAGTGGGATGTTTGTGCACCAATGTTTGAGTAAGGAATAGAAGTGGATCGCATGTTTCAGTTAACTTATAAATTTGTTTTTCTGATAATTTGTTATTGAGGTTTGGACATAAAATGTTGTGTTTTGACTACGTGTTTGCTGAGAGGGCTGTAAAATAGCTTTGAAATGGATCAAGGTACTAGATCTTGTGATTTGAGAGCAGATACCTTTTCATACAAAATTATAAGAAACCAATGGATATTTTGATATCGTATGGAATGGGTGTTTTCAACATAACTTTCCTCTTCTTATTCTAAAATTGAATATATGATTTCAGTAGGCATGCTTTCTTTTTATTCAATTTGTTCTATTTTCCTTCATATAAAAGAAGTGGTTTGTTTACACAGTGGATATGAGGACATTTAATTTCAGTAGGTCATGTAGACTTTGGTTTTTTGTTTCGGCCGTTTAATACATAATCCTTACAGGGCGGGTGGATGTTTGAGTGCTGCCTTGCCCTGAAAGCGTTTTGATGTGTTTTTAAAAAAAAAAGAAGATAATAAGGTGGCTGGAAAGCAAGATAATACATCCGTTGACTTCCATATTGAACCCCTACTAGAAGCAGTAGGACATTTTATTTTTTTTTATATACAATTCAATAAATATTTATAATTTTGGCTATTTAGGGTTAAAACAGAAATGAAATTTTATATCTAACTATGATTGTGATTCTTTACGTTACAATATTTCTGATAATGTAACATGGTTGAGTACTTGAGTTATTGCAGATGTTACTAAACGTTGTGTGGTAAAAGAGAACATTTTCAAATCTCAAATTTTTTCACATCTTTATTTCAATGATGATGATCAGTTTACTTTAAGGGATTAAATTAGTTTTTCCACTATACCGGACACGATTAAGTCAGACTAAATGGACTGTTAACATGTATTCAGACTATTAAAGACACAAATTTTTTACTTAAGGTATCAAGTTATCACCATTCTATTTTGACCCTTTGTTTATTAAATAAGCATGTTGACTTTTAAAGTCAAACCTCGGTTCTATATAGGTATTTGTCCGTTCGTTATGGTTGAATGTAATAGTTGATATGATTGTAAGAACAAAGAAGTTATCCTTGCATACTGTAAATATTTTATGTTTTATGGAAATAATTTGAATACACTATAGATAGTAGTTATTTAAAATTTTGGATTCTTGTATGACCAATTTGGATAGACTAAGAATCTATATGTTTTCTTGACGTATATGAATCCATTAGAAATTTTAGTTGTGTAGAAATTTTGTTCTTTTTTTTTTAATTACCAGATTTTGGGTTCTTTTACTAATTTTACTAACTGTACCATAAATGGCATTCAAATTTTGTAATTCATATACTCTTTAGATAGCATAAATCGATTAGAGACTGTGGTTGTGCAGAATTTTGTTGTTATGACTAGCAGTAGTTCGCATTGGAAATCATAAACGTAGTTCTATTTGGCTTATGTCCGGTTCTGCGGTTAACGGGTGGTCCGACTATCCTCGTCTTACCTCACTTAAAACCTATGAAGCCCGTTTGGCATAAAACCTATACTCAGGCCCGGGTATGGCTTTGCAATTCATGGAAAATTGGTTAATGGGTCGGCTTGATTTTTCGCCGGCACACCTCAATTAAACCCGGTGAATCTTTACTCGTATATATATTTAAATCATGTTCCAACTCTGCAATTTCTTGCAAATTGGTTAATGGGTCGGGTTAAAACTGATTCGTGACTGGGAGAGAACACCATTCACAGGAAACAATCAAATTCAGGTCTGTAAATCTTTATTTAACATAATTTAACAATCTAACCTACTATAACTTATGCATTTCTTAATTTATGGTTTTACATAGTTGCTTCAAAACATCATGAAATCGATTGATGTGTACACTGTAAGTAAACAAACAAATACACACTTTTGAACTTATATATAAATATATATATACACACACACACACACTAGGTTATTGACCCGCGTATGACACGAGTGGAAATATAAAAAATCGTCACGTAATTGATATACGATTTCAAACGACAAGATTTTTTTTATCTTTTATTTGAGACGAAAACATGATTTATAAATGTAATTCATATTAATTCAGAAAGAAAGTAGTAACAGACAAAATGTTACAAAACACGATTTTACATATTCGAATATTTACAAACAAATTTAAAAGTTTCAAACATAATCTTTCATAAGCTACTACATATTTTCTTATAAATCATATTTGTTTTTTTTTGTTTGCAAAGTTACTTTGTCTATCTAAAATAAGCATTTTAGCATCGTCTCCACTCTTCAAGTCTTCACTCTTAATAAAGCTACATACACTTGACTATGTGTCGTGATATGAAGTGTAATTACAAAAATGGTTGAAATCCCTACATGTGTACCAATAAATAGTTGCATTACAAATTTGAATGTCATTTTGTAATAGACAAACAAAAACATATGCATAATATTTATGCCTATAAAAGTCAGCATTACTACAAAACGACGAAAATGACCACATAAAAGTCTAGTACCCAAAAACAAATTGTTTGCAATATTGACTATAGATTAGTGACCAGTGTACCACAAGTCGAGGAGTTTAGTAAAGTCATGAGGTAAACGTATATGCATGTATACGTGCATGTGTTTGTGTGTGTTAATAAATATAAAAGTATGTATTTATGTGAACATATGATTTGACGTATGTATTATGTTTTTGTATTTAAACCTGTGTTAGTCTTTGTTAAAAAAAAGTCATGTGGAGCCCAATATGGTGAAAGTTTGGATAACATATGGAATTTCTTAAGTTGGGTTTATTGTCGACCAAAATGCTAATGTTTGGATTATTAAAATCCAATATCCGAAACCAAAGAAATTGAAACAAAACTTAAAAAAGTAAATACACTGAAATGAAACCAACAACCATAAAATTATAACCGAAATGAAATTAATTACCAATAAAAATGAAATAAAGCACCGAAAAAATAGACAGAAAATAAATTAAAAACTAAAGTCAACCTGAAAAAACTAAGACCAAACTTATAGGAAACAAAATTTATCATATGTTTTAACATCTCATATTCAAAACCATATGAAAAAACCCGAAATTTTTTGGATAAACGACTGAGTTTACCTTTAATTACAAGTTTTATCAACCTTTTTTGGTTGAAGCACTTCATCGAGCATTTAACGTGCACGTTCAAACCATTCAATAAAAATTTTAATTTAGTAATAAAATTCGTACGTTGTCAGGAGGATTAAAAGATTGGTAATTCATGTTCTTGTTCAGTTGTTATATCCAATTAGGATTTCATGAAAATTAGGTTCGTTAATAAATTTCGTTAATAAACAAATCATATAAAATAAATTGAATAAACGATAAATTGATAATGAAGATCCTTTATTAATCCATAATAACAAACATTGGGTGTTTATTTTGTTAGAGCGACGCTTGAAAGAGAAGAAAAAATTCCGTAGGGTTTCTTTGATGAAAATGAAACAACGAAAGTTGTTTTTGTTTAAGGTGATTTTTTTTTGATTTATTTCAATTTAGAGAAGTTATATCATTGTAAGCTATTTATACAAATTATAATATAAATAAATATTTAACGATAAATAATAAAAATAGGAAACAATAACAAAAATTAAGTTTAACAATATACAAAATTACATACTTTCTGGACTCAAACGACGCACATAGTTATAAAATGATATGTAAACATACACATTATAATTTTCTAAATATATTTCTTATACCCAACGTTTGTAGACGTATTTGTGATTTTATCGTATTTATTCAAGATTAATAATCTAAGTCAGTGTCTACTTTTACTCGCAACAAATATTTGATAATTTTCCATAAAAACAATCTCGTCTATTTACTAAATATTTAATACTTTTTCGTGTATTTTAATACAATTGAGACGAGTTCATAACTATTTGACCCATTTTTATTGTTAAATTTTTTCAAAAATAATACAATTAAGACAACTTTATAACTATTTGAGGTATTCAAAAAAATAAAACTTAACATGAACCATATGTCACCGAATATAAACGATTATGTGTATTATTATAACACCCCGCGTGCGCTGGGGCTGACGCATTACTTTTACAGAAGTTGATAGATGAAAAGACGCGGTGTGAAATTTCTTGTGTGAAACTGAAAGTATATACAAGGAGGTATAACGTAAAATATTTTTGGTTAGTTAATTATCAAATAAATGTTATTCTCAATTTCAATCAAGGTAAATTAGTTGACACATGAATTTGAAATTTGAAAGACGCAAAAAATAGGAAAGTTGAAACCTATAACTAATTTAATTAATATTGTTATTAATAGTCAAACGGTTTCATAAAGATATAACAAAAATAGGAAAGTTGAAACCTATAATATATGTAATTAATATTGTTATTAATAGTCAAACATTTTGTACATTTAAAATGCAGATCTGATTAAATTGAATTGGTGATCCAGGTTATTAAAAAGAGATACGGGTCGTCACGAACATATAATTATTTAGTTGTGAATAATTTAATTACCAAAAATCTCTAATATTACTTAGTATATATGGAAAGTCTAACAATGGAGCAATAGAAATGTGCCAGTTGTTCAAAAAATGTTGCTTTAACTGTATAGGTAGATGTTGATGTTTACTAAACGTTGTTTGAATTTTATAAAAATGGAATTACGTTTTTTGATACAAATCCACACAATGTTTCCAAAAACGGAAAAGTTATGAGGATTTTTATGAGAATTAGAATTATAATTGGAAGATAAATAATTAGGTCAAAATATAAGCCTCCAATTTAAATAATTGAAAGAGAAATGTTATAATTTTAATTTGAATTAACAAATCTATTTATAATAATAGAAGCATCATATTCGGCTAATTTTGAGACCAACTTGTTTGGTTTAATAAAGTTTGTTAATTTAAATTAAAATTTTAATTGAAAGAAATATATGTATTTTGGAAACTAAATGTAATGTTTGACTTGATGAACTATAATGATTTCTTTATTTCCTTATTTTGATTAATTTAATTTATTTTTGAATTACTTAATTGTAAAGAAATTCATAGATGTGGTTGATATATATGGTAACAGTAGGGTAGAACCAATAGAAAGAAGCTAAGTGGACACAAACTCAATTGATTTAATAATATATATATATATATAAATATATATATATATATATATTATTTTCACCAACAGGTAGGTTGGAAGGAACAAAACCCATGGCAACTTAAAGTGATAAGGAGGTAATTTATTTCAAAATAAAAGTAAATAAATGTGTGAGTTAACCGGTGAAAAGAGCATACGTTAAACAACCATGACACAACGATTCATAACATTTCACAACTTTGTTCATGTTTGGTCGTTAAAACGTGAACGTTTGTGTTCGTTTAGGTCGTTCATTTAAAAGTTAAACGAACAGTTCATAAACAAAGGTAAACATACATAAATGAAGAATATGAATAAACTTAAACAATCAAACAAACATAATAAATATAAATGCACACACTTAATGAACACAAACGTACAAATATAAAACATTAAGTAGTTGATTCATTTTATGTTTCATCAAAAAATGAACATAAACACACATAATGAACGAACATAAACAAACATAAATGAATCAAAATAGGTCAAGTATATAAATTTTGAATGAATATATCAATGTTCCTTGCAATAAATTATATTAAAATAAAATTGAAAAAAAATATTCACAATAATAGAAACGACAAATATAAATAAGCCTCATAAACCCATTGGCCATCGCAAAACCCATGACCGGGAAATTTTAATGCCTAAACGGGTTGAAACCGGGTTAAATGAATGAGATTTCACTGTTTAGAAATCAAGTAATCTGGTAGCTAAATAGGGGTGGGGAGCGACTAGAGCGCGACACCTCATCTTTTTTGGTAGGCAACGGAGGCCAATTTTAAAACATAAAACCCCCTAAAGAAATATAAGCCACCTAAAAACAATACATGTAACAAAAAAACAAAAAAAATTGTACCTGCAATATTTGTAGATTAGCTTGCAACATTAAACACAAAACTTAAAACCGTTGACTGTTTTGCTCATCTTAGTGTCACGAGATAATTCTCTTCCAAACTCACAGGTGTGAAAGCTAATGATTAGGAAAGAATTTCAAATCTTCCATACAACAAACCATTAATTTCTAAGAAAAATAATTAATTTCAAAAAATTAAATAAATAGATAACATTAACTTCTACCCATCACATGCTACAGTTCACATAGACGAATTGACATGGCGTAATGTCACATATAAAACAACCACGAGGACTGAACAAAAGTTCTATCATACACGGCCATCCTTACAGTGCATACCGAAATTCATGAAATTAAAATTAAACTTATAGTAGGATAATGTGACCTAAGTTTTATGCAATTCATTAATTGAAACCACCAAACATTAATTTCCTTCAACAATCAACGAAAGAGCTCGTTATTACCTAACGAGAAGACACTAACGCCCTGTTCTTGAGTTTTTTAACCAAGGAAATAAAATGAAAGGAGAGGGAAGGATAAGAAAAGTAAGGGGAGGGAGGGAAATTTTTTTTAATAGATGTGTTCTTGAGTTGGAAGGAAATTGGAGGAAAGGAAATGATAACTTATTGGGAAAAAACTTATCCTTAGTAATCATCCCATTTTTTGGAGGATAACTTATTGGGAAAAAACATCAATTTAATCCCTCCTAACTCCTCATACTCCTTTCCTTTCCATCATAAAAAAAACTCAAGAACACCCATTTTTTAACTATCCTTAGTTTTCCTTTCCTTTTCCTACTTTAAAAAAACTCAAGAACAGGGCGTAAGTCTCTGTTTGTATTCGCTCCTATCAACACATCGAGGTGCTTTCTGATTGCATCCACCCGAACACATTTCTCCATTCCGATTCGCCCTATCAGTTTTTAAACTGTTACAGGAAAAATGTACCAAATCAAAAACAACCATAATACCCTAATTTTACAAACCCTAAATCTAGTCTACTTGCTGGTTACATAATCAACATAGATAACAATGAACAAATGCTGCAAATTAAAGGAATAGACATACCGAGAAGCTGTCTTTAGAGCTTCGACACCAAATCAACATAATATTTCAAACGAATCCACAAAAAATCAGAGGTTGAGATGTTCGTTGGTGTCTGAAACATTGAAACCTAATTTTTGAATCGCATGCCGAACCAATAGTTTTTCGTTCAATTAATTGAGTACTTACATAGTTAGGTTTCAATTAGTTTTTCGTTCAATTAGTAAGGTGGATGGAGATTGCTTCGGTTCGTTGTGCGTCTGGATCGATTATTGTTTTAAAGCTCCTTGCTTTATACGATTTGATAAAACATAGTTAGGGTTTGGTTGGGAGAGTACATGGGAGATGTGAACTGCTACATGTAAGATTAGTAGGTGATATGACCCATGACCCGTGAGACCCGTGAACGGGTCGAAACCGGGCTAAATCAATAAGAGACTTTCATTGAGAAATCAAGTGTGACATTCGTCAATTTCGGGTCCTATTTGTATTCGTTTGTGTATTCGTTTAACATGTAAAATGACCCGATTTATATCCCGAACATTTTAAATATATAAAATATTAGATTTTATGTTACCAAATCATTCCCATTTGTTCAATTTGAAAAACCCCTTTTACGGATTTGAAAACGGCTTTAAAACGATCAAAATACATCAAAAACGAACTTCTGGATGCGAAACGAACCACACAAGATGAGCTGAACCAGCCCCCCCCAAGGGCACGCCACACCGCGCGGCCAGGGCAAGGGAGGTCGTCGGGCGGCGCCTAGACCCCTCTGCACATTATTTCGTGTTTTTCTTGTTGTTTTGTGCTTTGCTTGTTTGTTTAACCAACCTATTTACATGTAAACATAAAAGAGAACCTTGCAAAGGAGCTTTGACCATTACCCTTTATATACACACTCATCTTCTTTATTTTACTCTTGCTACATCTCCAAATTCTCTCTAAATTCTCCATAGATCCAAGGTTGTTCATTTATGTGTTCTTGAAGGTTTGACTTCCAAATGTCAAACCGAGTTTAATCTTTCATTCTAATTAGCTTATATAATCTTATTAATACTTTAATATGGTGGTACAAGATATATATAATACACACCCCTTGTTACCTTTGGTAGTTACTTCTCCGACTTCGGTTGGTTAAGTTTCGGACCTCGTAAGGCAAGGCTTTATAGAGGACTTCGTGTTCTTGATATATACACACTCACATAACTTGTTTGCACATATTATTTATGCTTAACTTTTTCTCATTTTAGTTTGTTAGTCACATGTACAAGTCTTGGGTATGTGGAGACCATCTATGAACTCATTGTGAGATGGAAACCGAACCAAACCGAACATTTGTTAAAAAGACTTGTAGTTGACTTTATAGTCGTAGAACTTAAATATTTTCATTTATACATTATTATACAAGATCTATGATATATGGGTGTGTGGAATCCATCTATGAAGTTATTGTGAGATGGGAACCGAACCAAAACCGAACTTTTGTTTAACGACTTTATTGTTAACTTTTGGTTGTAAAACTTAAGTTTCTTCATTTATAAATTATTATACAAGTTCTTGGATATTTGGGCATGTGGAGACCATAAATGAACTATTTGAGAGATAGAAACCGAACCAAACCGAACTAAGCCGATTCTTACTCGATTAAGACACACAAGTGTGTTTTTAGCTATCAAGACTTGTATATTTCTTTAAAAATAGTTTACAAACTGATTTTAATTATTCTCTTAAGTACTTGGAAATGTTGGATCCAACTTGATCTCATAACAAAGTTTGAAACGACAAAACCGAATACTCGCTTAACGTACGTTGTTAGTTCTAAAACAATAGAACTACATACTTGGTTAAGTCTTATTAAGTTTTATTGAGTTATCTCATAACATTTAATATTTTGGAAAGATGACTTTGGGTTTGACCAATTATCAAGACCCGAACCAACATCCCGAAACACTCGTTGAAACCCGTTTTAGTATCTTTGTCCCAAAGTAACTTGCATTCTTGCATTTTATCAACCTTATTACTTAACATAGGTTAAGTAAATAATAAGGTTAGATACTTTAATCCGGTTTCGAGCAAACTTACATTTTAAAAGGTTATTATTATAAATTCATAAATATTTACATTTTAAACCTTAAACTTAAATTATTGCATTTCTTATCATTTATTCCGTTTAAAGACTTCCTAGACAACCTTTCAAATACAAGAATTCCTTTCACCTAAACCTTGCGCATTAAACCTCATCCTTCCGGTTACTCGTTATTTTACTGTTGGTGCACGATGTCAGTAGTTCAGTGTCTAGTGTCTGTATCGAGTCGTTTGGATTTGAGTTTGTATGTAAGCGAAGTTGCTAACAAGTTCGCTGATATAGGCGAACTTGTTAGACAAGCGAAGTTAGTGACAACTTCGCCTGAACATGCCAGGCGAAGTTGTCGTGATATATATGTCCTAGGTTACGGCTTAGAGAATATTTATTCAACGAGTTCATTATTCAGAAAACGAGTTAGAGAGAGTCTGTATTTGGTGATCTTTGTATCACGTGTTTACGGTTGCAATATAACGTGTTTGTGTTTATTGTAACGTGTTTAATCGTTTTGTCTTCTACGCTCGTAACGTCTTACGTAGGGATTCCGCACCTACGTAGAACGAGATATTCCGTGTAGATCCGGCTGGGAACCTACAATTGGTATCAGAGCTTTTGCTCGATTGTGTGGTTCGGGATTATCACGCGGGTGTAGAAATCGTTCCGTTCGACTATTCGCGGGACGAGTTTTCTGAGTTTTTGTGTCCTACTCACCTCCTACAATCATAAACAACCCATAACACCTTCACAAACCTCGTAAAATCCAGAAATCTAACCTGCATATTCATCGTGTTCATCAGGCGAAGTTGCCGTCACTGTTCGTAGGGTTTCAGCGAAGATATAAGGTTAAGCGAAGTTATCCACAACTTCGCCTACCTTCTCAAGTTCGCCTGTATCAGCGAAGTTACCCACAACTTCGCCTACTTCACAAGTTCACTTACCTTAAGCGAAGTTATCTACAACTTCGCCAAATCTGGCGAATTTAAAAAGGGAGCGAAGTTCAGAATCAGCGAAGTTCGGACTTAAGCGAAGTTATCCACAACTTCGCCTACAGTACTGTTAAAAATAAATTTTTTTATTTTTCGGGTTTCTGTGTGTTTCGTGAAAGATGTCTTCAATCAACATTACGGAACTAGTTAAGATGGAAGTGGAAGCGGGTTCGGCTACAAAGGCACCGAAGATGCTTAAGAAAACCGATTATGTAGCGTGGAAAGATCGTTTTGAACAATATGTCAAGTACCAAGATGCTAAGATGTGGGTATGCATACAAGATGGTTACATTCCACCTACTGCTGAGTATGAGGGTCGTGATCAGATAAAGAAATACAAAGAGATGGAAGAAGAAGAGACGAAAATGTATGAGGCCGAAAGCAAAGCTCACGCAGCAATTACAATGGCTCTTCCACAAGAGATTCTGCACACTTTCAGAAAGTATAAAACTGCCAGAGAGCTTTGGGAAGCGCTTGAAAACCGTTTTGAGGGTAATGTGGGAATCCGTGCTTCAAAGATTAAACTACTTAAAACCCAGTTCTCGGTCTTCAAGTATTTGAAGAATGAATCACTTGATGATATCATCACTAGATATTATCATCTGATGACAGAACTCAGCAATTATTCGATTACTTACAAAGAAGATGAGATTGTTGAAAAGCTTCTTGATGCTGTCCCACCGAAATGGGAGATGTACACCGTGTTGATGAGAGAAGACAAAGACTTTGCTGACTATGACCTGGAAACAGCAGTTAACAAGCTACGAACTTTTGAACTAAACATGGTTCGAAAAGAGACACCTACTGATCAGGTTCAAGATCCAGGAATGTATGGTGCAAAGGTTAATACAAGTTCAAGTTCGAAGTCTGATTCGTCTGCTTACTACTCAAAGGGAGAGTCGGGCGCTAACTCAACACATGAAGGTCATGTATCTCTCAACATGAATGGTGATGTATGCTTTGTAGCTGGAGGATCAAATGCTTCTAAACCTCAAGCGACCAAGGGAAGTTTTTCCCCAGGTGTTTCAAACAACAACTACTCGAAGATGCCCATGAGTGTTAAATCTGCTGAACAGCAGTTTGCTCTCTATGCATCCTTTATTGCTTCGTATGAAAATTACATTCAGGGTAAGATTGTTGATCCAGCAATATTGGAGGAAGACTATGATCAGATCGATGCTGATGATCTGGAAGAGATGGATCTGCAGTGGCAGATGGCGATGATTGTGAGAAGGGTTAAGAGGTTTTTGAAGAAGACAGGAAGGAAGTTTGTTGGTGAGAGACCGGGTTTTGACAAGTCAAAGGTGCGCTGTTACAACTGTCAGCAGAATGGCCACTTTGCGAAGGAGTGCACGAATGAGAGAGTTGAACGTAGTCAGAACAGGTCGACACACCAGAATGGGGGTGGTAATGATAATAGGGCCATGATTTCCAGACAGAATGGGGAATATAACTGGAATCTGCATGTTGAAGAAGTGTTCGAACAGGCCAATATAGCGAACATCGAAACTGCAGATACTGAGGAAGTGACTGGCGAAAGTGAAGCTTACATGGCAGAGGATCAAAATGAAGCTTGTATGGCAGATGTGAAAGATCAGCTCACCGAGGTAAGTACTAAACTCCCTTGCACTAAGTGTGAAAATCTGTCTGAACAATTGACAACTATAACTGATCAGTATGTTAGTTTGGATGCTCAATTTAAAACCTTAAAAGAAGAACATCATTTCACTAAAGCTAGAGAAAATAGTTATAAAGTAAAAATAAAAGCTAGTGAAAAAGATATTAGAAGTCTTAAAGCAAATCTAGCTGAAAAAATTAAAGTAATTGATCTGAGCTATGAAGTGTTAGAAGAAAAAACCAAACTAATAGCTGAAAGGGATAAACAGATAGCTGATCACCAGGTGAAAGTGGTGGAACTTAACAGGAAACTTGAGAAATTTAGAAATTCCACCGCTATACTTGATCACCTCGTTAGTGATCAAGGTTCCCCAGTTAAAAGGGGAGGAATTGGTTATCATGAAGTTCCACCACCTTACAATCATAATTACACTTATGATCCTAGTAATCAGAAATCTGTTGATGTTGATTATAGTCAGACAGTTCCGGTTAAGGTAACTAGTAAAGAACCAGAAGTTAGTAAAGGCGAAACAAGTAAGCCTGTTTCGAGTGTTAAAATTTCTGCTCCTAGTCCTGTCTCATCAAACTCGGACAAGTCATCTGAGTCGTGTGAGACAAAAGAAAAGGCAGTGTTACCAAAAAGTGGAGAGAAACATAAAACAACTGAAAAGAAATCTCCACTAAACCCGTATGTCCCACCATATGTGAGACCAACGGGCAGTAATACAGCCTCAACATCTAAAACAACTACTGAAAAGAAAGTTGAACACAGGAGTTGTTTCAGATGTAATCAATTAGGACACCTAATTGCTGATTGCCCTCTGAAGCAGAGATTCAGAGGTGTGAGACCTTCAAAAACTGAAAACAGATCTAACAGTAACTATAATAGTGGTAAAACTGAAAACTCATCAAAGTTCAGAAATTGGACTAATTCAGGTTTTCAAAGAAAAAGATCTCAGTTTTTCACTGCTAACAACCAAACCTTAAGTAATAATTCATTTAATTCACGAAGGTTTGGATCGCCTCATAGTCAATCTCCAAGAAGGTATCCTTTTAGGACTTACAGAAATTATTCTGATACTAACTTTGGACAGCCAAGGTACGGAATGTATCGACCTAAGACCAATAGGTCTTGGGTCCCCAGATTTTAATCATCTGCTTTAATCGTGCAGGAATGTTGGTGCATTTTGTGACCGTCGCTATGCAATTCTTTTAAGCGAAAACGAAGTGCGAAGTTAGGACAACTTCGCCATAGGCGAAGTTGTTACAACTTCGCCATAGGCGAAGTTGTAACAACTTCTGCCATAGGCGAAGTTATAACAACTTCGCTTACAGGCCCAAGCCCGCGAAGTTTATATATATATATGTGTGTCGTGTTTAGGGTTAGTAATCCAGAAAAAGTTAGAGTTTTGTGTTCAGTTTATTTGTTTAGAGAGAAACCGAGAGAGAGAGTCGTGTGGGACGACCCGAGGTAGAGCTCACCTCGGGTCGGCCGTCATTTGTTTTCGTGTTTGGTTTGTAACGTGTTTCGGTTATTATATAAAAGATCTGCAGATGTGTTTATCCCATTCGCGTGTTTGTTCGTGTGTTTGTATGTGTGTAATCGTGTTCTTTGTCTTCTACACCAATAAACGAGTCTAGGAGGATTCCGCACTCCTAGACCTCGTGCGGATCTCGTATCGATCGGCGACGCCCCGGGGGGACTTACAAGTGGTATCAGAGCCTTAGGCTCTTATGCTATGGTTCGAGATCTGCGTTTTGGTGTTTCTGGCACGTTTCTGATGCGTTTCTGGCCGATCAGCGCCGCAGGCGAAGTTATGGGGTTCAGGCGAAGTTGTCGCTTAAATTTTAGGGTTTAGGCGAAGTTATCGGACAGGCGAAGTTGACTTTTAGGCGAAGTTGACTTTAAGGCGAAGTTGACTTTAGGCGAAGTTAAAAAAAAAAAAAAAAAAAAAAAAAGTGTTTGGAGTTTTCGTCTGTATGGCCAGGTGTACACGATTATTGTGAGACCGAAGACGTTGTTCTGTCAACGAGTGAAACTTGTTATCTCTTAGTCTTACGTGTGAACAAATACGTGTCAACTCTGGATTTGGAGTTGAGGTTGTGATTGGGATATTGATTGAAACTAGATATTGACACATATTTGGGTGTTTGTGGGCAATGAAATAGTTGTTGTTCGAGGTTGACCAACTGAAGAAAGTCAAATTGAACTGAAGGTTTTTGTCATTACTGGATTGCGGTCAGAGCATATTATTTATGTTATTTTCAAGGCGTTCGAGAATTGGATCCTGAAACGTGATGCTTATTTATTAGAGTGAAAATTCTGGAACAAGTTGGATTTAATCGGGAATAAAGTGTTTATGTTCTTGATCGTTATCCCTGGTGATTGAAGATGCTTCGGATTAATTAATGGTCATGTGTGTTAGATTCTGTCAAGGTGGTTTTGTGATGAAATTGATCACTTGATGTTGAGTAGTTGAAGATTAAACCTTATCGTATGCCGATGTATTGATGAAGTTGTGGATGGAGCCCAACTTCACGTGTTGTGAAGTCAGAAGGACTCACGTGATTGGTTGAGATGATTTATTAGGCACGGGGATGCATGCATTTCAAAGACCTCAATCTATATAGTCGGAGAAGCTTACACAGAAGGGGAGATCTGATATGGAAGACGCTGGGTGATTGGTAGATTTGTGAAGCTACATGACAGTTTCAAACACGGCTGGTTGAAGAGCAAACAGAAGATCATCAGTTAAGAGGGAGTCTGTTGGTGCATGTTTTGTAACAGATGATCTTTCGTGTTTGTTAGAATTGAGAGCAACGGTCAAAGGGGAGTTTGTTGGTGCATTTTGTGACCGTCGCTATGCAATTCTGTTAAGCGAAAATGAAGTGCGAAGTTAGGACAACTTCGCCATACGCGAAGTTAGGACAACTTCTGCCATAGGCGAAGTTAGAATAACTTCGCCATAGGCGAAGTTGTAACAACTTCGCCTATGGCAGAAGTTGTTACAACTTCGCCATAGGCGAAGTTGTCCTAACTTCGCTTGTCTAACAAGTTCGCCTATATCAGCGAACTTGTTAGCAACTTCGTTTACATATAAAACTCAAATCTAACTAACACAATTACAGACACTCGACACTGAACTACTGACATCATGCACCAACAGACTCCCCCTTGGCAGTAGCTTCATCTCTTTAGCTTCAAACACGTGTCTTGTAATCTTCAACCATCTTGCATCTTCATCTTCAAGCATGAACTCCTTCGCGTACACAAACTGATACAATTCTTTGATATTTCAAAGGCACCGAAGATGCTTAAGAAAACTGATTATGTAGCGTGGAAAGATCGTTTTGAACAATATGTCAAGTACCAAGATGCTAAAATGTGGGTGTGCATACAAGATGGTTACATTCCACCTACTACTGAGTACGAGGGTCGTGATCAGATCAAGAAATACAAAGAGATGGAAGAAGAAGAGAAGAAAATGTATGAGGCCGAAAGCAAAGCTCATGCAGCAATTACAATGGCTCTTCCACAAGAGATTCTACACACTTTCAGAAAGTATAAAACTGCCAGAGAGCTTTGGGAAGCGCTTGAAAACCGGTTTGAGGGCAATGTGGGAATTCGTGCGTCGAAGATTAAACTTCTAAAAACCCAATTCTCGGTCTTCAAGTATCTGAAGAATGAATCACTTGATGATATCATCACTAGATATTATCATCTGATGACTGAACTCAGCAACTATTCAATTGCTTACAAAGAAGATGAGATTGTTGAAAAGCTTATTGATGCTCTCCCACCGAAATGGGAGATGTATACTGTGTTAATGAGAGAAGACAAAGACTTTGCTGACTATGACCTGGAGACAGCAGTTAACAAGCTAAGAACGTTTGAACTGAACATGGTATGAAAGGAGACACCTACCGATCAGGTTCAAGATCCGGGTATGTATGGTGCAAAGGTTAACTCAGGATCAAGTTCGAAAACTGAATCATCTGCTTATTACTCTAAGGGAGAGTCAGGCGCTAGCTCAACACATGAAGGACATGTATCTCTCAACATGAACGGTGATGTGTGCTTTGTAGCAGGAGGATCAAATGCTTCTCAACCTCAAGCGACCAAGAGTAGTTTTTCCCCAAGTGTTTCAAACAACAACTACTCGAAGATGCCCATGAGTGTTAAATCTGATGAACAGCAGTTTGCTCTCTATGCATCTTTTATTGCTTCGTATGAGAATTACATTCAGGGTAAGATTGTTGATCCTGCAATTTTGGATGAAGACTATGATCAGATCGATGCTGATGATCTAGAGGAGATGGATCTGCAGCGGCAGATGGCTATGATTGTGAGAAGGGTTAAGAGGTTCATGAAGAAGACTGGCAGGAAGTTTGTCGGTGAGAGGCCAGGGTTTGATAAGTCGAAGGTTCGCTGTTACAACTGTCAGCAGAATGGCCACTTTGCAAAAGAATGCAAAAATGAACGTGTAGAACGCAGTCAAAATAGATCTACACAGCAGAGTGGTAGTGGTAATGATTATAGAGCCATGATTTCCAGACAGAACGAGGAGTACAACTGGAATCTACATGTTGAAGAAGTATTTGAACAGGCCAATTTGGCAAACATCGAAACTGTAGATAGTGAGAAGGGAACTGGCGAAAATGAAGCTTACATGGCAGATGTGGCAGACCAGCTCTCCGAGGTAAGTACCGAACTCCCTTGTACTAAGTGTGAACATCTGTCTGAACAACTAACAACTTTAACTGATCAGTTTGTTAGTTTGGATACGCAATTTAAAACATTAAAAGAAGATCATCATTTCACTAAAGCTAGAGAAAATAGTTACAAAGTAAAAATTAAAGCTAGTGAGAAAGATATTAAAAGTCTTAAAGCAAAGCTTGCTAAAAAAATTCAAATGATTGATCTTAGCTATGAAGTACTAGAAGAGAAAACCAAACTAATAGCTTAAAGGGATCAACAGATAGCTGACCACCAGGTGAAAATGGTGGAACTTAACAGGAAACTAGAGAAATTCAGAAATTCCACCGCTATACTTGATCACCTCGTTAGTGATCAAGGTTCCCCAGTTAAAAGGGGAGGAATTGGTTATCATGAAGTTCCACCACCTTTCAATCATAATTACACTTATGACCCTAGTAATCAGAAATCTGTCGATGTTGACTATGGTCAGACAGTTCCGGTTAAAGTAACGATTAAAGAACCAGAAGTTAGTAAAGGCGAAACAAGTAAGCCTGTTACTAGTGTTAAGATTTCTGCTCCGAATCCTGTCTCATCAAACTCGGACAAGACATCCGAGTCGAGTGAGACAAAACAAGAGGAAGTGTTACCAAAAGGTGGAGAGAAAAATAAAACACCTGAAAAGAAGTCTCCACTAAACCCGTATGTCCCACCTTATGTGAGACAAATGGGCAGGAATACAGCCTCAACATCTAAAACAACTATGGAAAAGAAAGTTGAACAGAGGAGTTGTTTCAGATGTAATCAATTAGGACACCAAGTTGCTGATTGCCCTCTGAAGCAGAGATTCAGAGGTGTGAGGCCTTCGAGAACTGAGAATAGAACTAACGGAAATGTTAAAACTGAAAACCCATCAAAATTCAGAAATTGGTTTAATTCAGGGTTTCAAAGAAATAGATCTCAGTTTCACACTGCTAACAACCAAACCATAAGTAATAATTCTTTTAATTCACGAAGGTTTGGATGGCCTCATAGACAATCTACAACAAGGTATCCTGTTAGGACTCACAGAAATTATTATGATACTAACTTTGGACAGCCAAGGTACGGGATGTATCAACCCAAGACCAATCGGTCTTGGGTCCCCAGATTTTAATCATCTGCTTTAATCGTGCAGGAACAGTTGAACAGGGCTGCCAACAATCAATGGGTTGTGGATAGCGGCTGTTCCCGGCACATGACGTGTAACAAGAAATTGTTACACGACTGGAAACCTGTTCAAGGAGGAAGAGTGAGTTTCGCAGGAGAGAGCGGTGGAAGGATTACCGGAATAGGGACGGTGTCGAATGGAAAGATGACTTTGGAGAAAGTAAATTTTGTTGAAGAACTGAAGCACAATCTGCTGAGTGTTTCGCAGATCTGTGACAAAGAGTACACCGTACATTTTACAAAGAATGAGGCAATCGTGCTATATCCTGGTTTCAAGATACCAGAGAATTGGATTGTTATGAAGGCTCCAAGAGTGAAGAATACGTATATCATGGATATGAGGTCGACTGAGATGGCCACAGAAGAATCGTGTCTTCTGTCAAAAGCAACTGAATCGGAGTCCGAGTTGTGGCATAGGAGAATGGGCCATATTCATCTTCGGAAAATGAACTACCTTGTCAAAAATGGGCTTGTGCTGGGTGTTCCCTTGAAGAATTTCAACTTTGAAGACAAATGCTTATCATGCAAAAAGGGAAAGCAACACAAGAAATCCCATCTCACCAAGAAGGTCAATTCAATTGTCAGTACCCTAGAATTACTGCACATGGATCTCTTCGGTCCCGTGAATGTAAAAAGTCTAGGAGGAACATCTTACTGCTTGGTGGTCACTGATGATTTCTCTCGATATTCCTGGGTATATTTCCTGAAGTCAAAGGATGAAACAGCGCAGATGGTAAAGAATTTGATTACCAAGGTTGAGAATATCATGGGGAAACGGGTTAAATTCATCAGGAGTGACAATGGCACTGAGTTCAAGAACTATGAGATGGAGATCTTCTGCTTACAGAAGGGGATTGAACACCAGTACAGCGCTCCGTATACACCGCAACAAAATGGAGTGGCTGAGAGGAAGAACAGAACTTTAATTGAAGGAGCCAGGACCATGCTGGCTGATTCAAAACTTCCCGTGGTGTTCTGGGCTGAAGCTGTTGCAACAGCCTGTTATATCCTTAATAGAGTGTTAACTGTTAAAAGATTAAATAAAACCTGTTACGAACTTATGCATGGGAGAAAGCCCAACTTGAGTGGTCTGAATTTCTCACTTACTCCTATTTGCATTGATAACACTGCTGCTATCTCAGTAACTAACAATCCCGTAAAGCACAGTAAAACTAAACATATTGACATTCGTCATCACTTTATACGGGATTGTGCTGAGAAGAAACTGATTGTGCTCGAAAAGGTTGATACGCTAGATAATTTCGCTGACATGTTTACGAAAGCGTTTGACAAAACTAGATTTCAAAACCTTGTTGAGCTGAATGGGATGATCAATCCCGAGTAACCCTGCTTGTTGTCTTAGTATTAAAAAAAATAAAAAAAAAAAAAACGTCACTATCGCTTAGAACAATGTCGGTTGCCTCAGTTTGAAGGACATGTCTTCGGATATGTTTGGTCCTCATTTCTTCTTGTAGAATATGAGGATAGCCATTAACCAGATGACTGAAAATGAGCGGGGCGGTTTATGATGTGTTTTTATTCTTTCGCTGAAAATTAGTCGATCATACTTAGTTAGAAGGACACATACTTGTATGTGGTCGGTCCAGCTGATCCTTTGGATCTTCAGGATAGCCGTTTACCTGAAGACTTTGACTTGATCGGGGCGATTGAAGTTAAATTTTTTTTTATGGGAGATGAAATTATTTTTCAAGTCTACTACTTCATAAGAAGTTACTTTACTATGTTTAACAGAAAATTGATCCAACATTGGAAGGTGATAGATATACTGATTCTGTGTGCTTAACTAGTGAAGTTATTATGCCTAAAAGACTTTAGAACAGTCATTGTATGTCATGGTAGCTTTTTATGGTGCGTAAAAGTAGAAGTGATACTAACTAAATCTACTCGATTTAATGTGGAGACTCCTTAAGAGTTGTGCATGTCTTCATACATATCTTTCCGAATGATAGGCAGAAAAGCGATTACCCAGTCATACACGAGCCCGTGAGTGTTCTGATTCCCGTGAAGATAACGTGTCAAGAAACTGCAGTAATCCAGATTCGGGACTTGCAGTTGTTTTCTACTTGAAGTTGTGTATATACATGTTAAATTAAAAAAAAATGTGTGTGTATTCTAGAGTTCATAATGTTAATGATTCTCAATCAAGACGCAAGAAGGTGAACTGGAAGCAGAGTCTAAGATCGAAGAGTAATTACTACTTAATCAGACACTACGGGTCGAGGTCAACTCGGGGTGACTTGGGGAAAGCCAAATACGCTTTGAGAATAGATAGGAGACATCATAATCTCTGAGTTGTTGCCCACTTAAGTTTTGAGCTTAATTGAACCTAACTCGTATCACAGAAACGATGAAAACCATTTTAAGTATATTACCTGCTTACAACCTGTTTCTTTATGTCATAATACAGCTGAACACGGATCTGTGTGACAGTCACGTAATTAGTATGATTCCTGTTCGGATCTTTTCTAAAACATGGTAGTCACTGTCAAGACTGAAATTTGATCCCGTGTACTTTAGTTTAAAAAAATTTTCTACTTATGTAGTTGTATTATTTTATACATGGTTACTTGGTCTTTATCGTATTATTTAACGCTTTAAAAGATGTTTTAAAACTTAATTGCAAATTTGTCAAAGTATAGGGGTTTGTTTTGTAAATACCGGCGAACTTGTTCATAACTTCGCCTGGTATAGGCGAAGTTATCGATAACTTCGCCTGTACTAACTTTGACCCTATATATAGAAGTTTTAAGGTCAGACATTTTTATTTTCTAAAACACAACGAACTTATCCTCTCCGTAACCTAGGCGAACTTATCGAGCATATATCATCGATCATCTGTGTTAACTTTCTTTTGATCCCAGTCCGATTTCTAGGTGTGTAGGGTTCTTTTATCGTATAATCTCTGTCTATTGAGGTTAATCATCGGTCGTTTCGACTCGATTAACGACCTCGTTCTTTCGAACCTTAAACACCCGATTTCAAACTTGTTATTACGTGATAGTATTTTACTTGAACGTCTAAAACTTCATAAAATCATGTGTTACGGAGTCCTCGATCTCCAATTTCATCATCTACACGTCGTTCGATATATCTATCTGTTGCCGATTCGAATTCGGCGAAGTTACAGTTTAGGCGAAGTTATCCGTAACTTCGCCTGAGGTTTAACTTCGCCTGTTTATGGATTTTGAAATAGTTTATGAGGCGATGTTGTGATTAGGCGAAGTTACCATTAACTTCACCTGGACCTTTTTACTTAACAGTTATCAGATGAAGTTCAAGTTGAAGCAAAGTTGTTTCCCAACTTCGCCCCACCTTTAACTTCGCCTTTACATAATAGATCATAACTTCGCTCATGGTAACAGGCGAACTTGTGATTTGTGTTGTCGTGTATCTAACTTAGTCTGTTTGATGCAGATATGGCTGTTGTAGATGGTGCAGGCGGAGATGACGGTAGTGATAACCAGAGACAGTTCTTCCCGGGTCACAACATGTATATAACATTAGACCCGGAGGCGAGCGAAGTTGATGATTTCCGCGAAATCATCACATTTCTTTTACGCTCGCGGAAATTCCGCGCGATTACAACAACTCTGCCAATATCCTTGCCTAACATTGAGGATTTTTGGCAGACCGTGGAATATTACTGTAGAGTCGAACCCCCGGTGATGCGCGCAACAGTAAACAATCAGATTGTTCAGTTCTCTTCTGAACAAATCCGGGCGGCTTTACGGTTTGAAGATGAGACAAGGGACGACCCGACAGAGTTTGTGGCTCCTTTCCGTGATGGAGCGTTTTTGAGGATGGGATACTCTGGTCCCTTGGGGGATACGCAGAGAAGGAAAGGGTTTTTGCTTGACCAGTGGCGCTTTCTCATGCATGTCATGATAGTATGCATGTCAGTGAGAAAGGCTGGAACTGATGGCTTGGGCGCGACCATGCAGTCGGCGATGACTGCTCTGACTTACAACAAGCGATACAGCTTTAGTCAGATGGTCTTCTATGAGATTGATCGTCAGAGAAGGGCGATGGCGCGTGAGAGATTCATCATGTATCCAAGATTCCTACAAATGATCTTGAATCATGTTGCTCCAACGCTACCACAGCGCCGTCCGATCAGATACGTAGAAAGTGTGAGCAAAAGGATATTCGCCCAATGCAGATCCTCCAGTGCGAGGAGCAAACCTGAGCTCCGTCCTCGACATACTCCACTATTCGGGTACTTGATCAACCCGGGGTATGTGCCTGCTCGAGGGGACGAGTTTCGGGACCCGGCACCACAACTGGCAGGAGCACCTCAAGCTATACTTGCTGCTCCTGTTGTGTCACCAGAGGAGAACGTTGACCTTGACACAGAGTTTGGCGGTCAAGGATTTTTTGACATGGAGAGGGTTGATCCAGAGGAGTATGTGCAAGTCTCGGTTGAGAGGGTGTCGACTGTGAATGTTACTAGGACTGCTGCTACGGTGGCTGGTTCTGATGAGGCAAGAAGGATTTTGGTAACACATGAACGGACTCATGGGAAAAGAAAGAAAACTGATGATGATAGCGAGTCAGATTACGAGGAAGAGGTACAACAGTTGATTCGGAGATCAAGAAGGGAACGGACAGGTGCAGGATCGGGAGCCGGTGAGAGCTCGAGGGTGGTACGTTTCACTCCACCCGCACTGTCCGGTATGACAATGGTTCCCTCAACATTACAGGTTACAAGGCCAAGCGCTACGGATGTTCCCGTGGTGGCTACCTCATCTGCCTTTGGCCTCCCACCAACTTCATTCCAACTATCGACTCCGGAGATCGTTTCGTTGATGCCTCCGACTGTTACTCCAACGGAGGTCGTGGCACACTTTATTGAGTCGACTGTTGTGGCCACTGCAGGGTTATCGGTGACGATACCACCTGCGGTTACGTCTTTGCCTACTTCTGAGGTCCCGGTTACATCGGAAATTCCTCCTTAGTACACTCAAGATATATCACATCTGAGGTTTGATTTCGATGCAACCTTATCAGACTCAGAACGAATAGCAGCACTTGAACGGGTCGTGGCAGAGCAGTCAAGGATTAATCTTATCCAGACCCAGGCTATTCAACGCCTTGTTGCAGAGAATCAGATGCAGTCGTCCCTGCTGGTAGAACATGGAAAAATCATAGATGCTCTGAAGGAGTTCTTGGCATCTCAGGGGGGAGACGAGCTGTAAAGGCGATGAGTTGAGGACCAAGAGACGAAATGATAGAGACGATGATCCCAATGCGTCGAAAGGTGCAGGTGGTGAGTTGCCAAGAACTGTACAAGCTCTTGGGACTTCCACAACTCAGGGGGAGTCGACAACTGCAGCTGGTGATGATGATGTGGTGGTTGTGGAGGTTGAGGAGATGGATGATGAGTTGGTTGGTGATGATGATGTATTACCAGTGGAAGAAATAGAGAAGATTGGTGAAGAGATTGTGATTGATACAGAGATAGAAGAGGGAGAGATAGTTGAGGAGAATGTAGAGCATGACATTCCAGATGTTGAGAAAGCAGATATGAGTAAAGAGATAGCAAGTGATGAATCTGAATGGGAAGAGAAGCCTAGATGGAAAGAAGGCTATGCTCAGTGGTTCGTCAAAACGAAGAAACCAGCGGTCCCTACAATGTTCAAGAAGAGTTACAACATTAAAGGTTATGCTGAAGCGAAGAAAGGGATTATTTGCTGGATATATGATGAGCAGTTGAGGCTCTTCGTGATTAAAAGATATGACGGTGTTCAGTATTTCAAAAGACTTTTAAGATCACTGAATACACTGCCAGAATGTGAAGTGAAAGACTTAGCCAGATTGGGGTTGATTAACCGAAGTGATGATAATATGGCTAGAGTTATTGGGAAAATTGTGTGGAAAGAGAGTATAAAAGAGAAGAAATTTGAGCTGTTGAAACCACAAAAGGGAAAACTTGTTGAAGACAAGGATAGAGGTTTGAGAGCAGATGGAAAACCTTGGATGATTATGAAGTATAAGCCGATCCGGTGCCTTAAAGAAGTGCCGATGAAACAGATGCCCAAGGATGTACTGAAAGATCTAAAGTGGTGGTTTGTTGATTGTGAAACAGCTGAAGCAGTGATGGAAGACGAAGATGAACAAGAGCTGCTAAGAGTTTATGATCCGATGCATCTAGTGAACTTGTCGCAAACTGATCTGCAGGTGCTGAATGAGAAGAAAATCTTTTATATTCCTGCTTGGAAAGACGAAGCGAAGAAATATCAAAGAATTGTATCAGTTTGTGTACGCGAAGGAGTTCATGCTTGAAGATGAAGATGCAAGATGGTTGAAGATTACAAGACACGTGTTTGAAGCTAAAGAGATGAAGCTACTGCCAAGGGGGAGTCTGTTGGTGCATGATGTCAGTAGTTCAGTGTCGAGTGTCTGTAATCGTGTTAGTTAGATTTGAGTTTTGTATGTAAGCGAAGTTGCTAACAAGTTCGCTGATATAGGCGAACTTGTTAGACAAGCGAAGTTAGTGCCAACTTCGCCATAGGCGAAGTTGTAACAACTTCTGCCATAGGCGAAGTTCGAATAACTTCGCCATAGGCGAAGTTATAACAACTTCGCCTACAGGCCCAAGCCCGCGAAGTTTATATATATATATATGTGTGTCATGTTTAGGGTTAGTAATCCAGAAAAAGTTAGAGTTTTGTGTTCAGTTTATTTGTTTAGAGAGAAACCGAGAGAGAGAGTCGTGTGGGACGACCCGAGGTAGAGCTCACCTCGGGTCGGCCGTCATTTGTTTTCGTGTTTGGTTTGTAACGTGTTTCGGTTATTATATAAAAGATCTGCAGATGTGTTTATCCCATTCGTGTGTTTGTTCGTGTGTTTGTATGTGTGTAATCGTGTTCTTCGTCTTCTACACCAATAAACGAGTCTAGGAGGATTCCGCACTCCTAGACCTCGTGCGGATCTCGTATCAATCGGCGACGCCCCGGGGGGACTTACAAGGAACAGTTGAACAGGGCTGCAAACAATCAATGGGTTGTGGATAGCGGTTGTTCCCGGCACATGACGGGTAACAAGAAATTGTTACACGATTGGAAACCTGTTCAGGGAGGAAGAGTGAGTTTCGCCGGAGAGAGCGGTGGAAGGATCACTGGAATTGGGACGGTGACTAACGGAAAGATGACGTTAGAGAAAGTAAATTTTGTTGAAGAACTGAAGCACAATCTGCTGAGTGTTTCGCAGATCTGTGACAAAGATTACACCGTACATTTTACAAAGAATGAAGCGATCGTGCTATATCCTGGTTTCAAGATACCAGAGGATTGGATACTTATGAGGGCTCCAAGAGAAAAGAATACGTATATAATGGACATGAGGTCAACTGAGATGACCATAGAAGAATCGTGTCTTTTGTCGAAAGCGACTGAATCGGAGTCCGAATTATGGCATAGGAGAATGAGGCATATTCATCTTCGGAAGATGAACTACATTGTCAAGAATGGGTTGGTGTTGGGTGTTCCCTTGAAGAATTTCAACTTCGAAGACCAATGCTTATCATGCAAGAAGGGAAAGCAACACAAGAAATCCCATCACACCAAGAAGATTAATTCTATAGTCAGTTCCCTAGAACTACTTCACATGGATCTCTTCGGTCCAGTGAATGTAAAAAGTCTAGGAGGAACATCGTACTGCTTGGTGATCACTGATGATTTCTCTCGATACTCTTGGGTATATTTCCTGAAGTCAAAGGATGAAACTGTTCAGATGGTAATAAATTTGATTACCAAAGTTGAGAACATTATGGGAAAAAGAGTTAAATACATCAGGAGTGACAATGGGACTGAGTTCAAGAACTATCAGATGGAGCTCTTCTGCTTACAAAAAGGAATCGAACACCAGTACAGCGCTCCGTATACTCCGCAACAAAATGGAGTGGCTGAGAGGAAGAACAGAACTTTAATTGAAGGAGCCAGAACCATGCTGGCTGATTCGAAACTTCCCGTGGTGTTCTGGGCTGAAGCAGTTGCAACAGCCTGTTATATCCTTAATAGAGTGTTAACTGTTAAAAGATTAAATAAAACCTGTTATGAACTTATGCATGGGAGAAAGCCCAACTTGAGTGGTCTTGAACCAGTCGGGTCACCGTGTTCGATATTAAAGACCAATTCTAAATTTGGTGAAGTAGCCGACGAAGAAATTTTAGTCGGATACGTTGTTGGGACTCCCAACAGACGAGTCTTTAATACATCGACAAGCAAGGTTGAGCTGGTGTGTAACACTGATATCACAAGTTACAAATCACCAAAACCAAGCACGGGACCCGCTGGGGTTTTCGACTATGATAGACTTTTCAAATCTTTTAATATACCTTATTTGGATTTTGCAGAAGTTGAGGAAAGAATTGCTACGAAGATGATATGCAATGAGGAAGACACTTTGGTGCAACGACCACAGTATGATGAATGTCAGCCTTCCTCGTCAAATGCTGTCAATACCCCTGCTGCCTCTACTGAAGAGGAATTCATCAATCCGTTTCACTCTCTACATCAATCACCCATTGATGAGCTATCTTCGAACTTGGAAGAGAATCTGAATGTCAGTTCGGTTCCGACTATGAGAATTCACAAAAATGACCCTCTGGAAAATGTGATAGGTGATATGTCCGATGGTGTACAAACAAGACAAAGCTTGAATGAGCACACCTGTGTTTACACAAGCATTAAAGAATCAGGGATAATCAACGAATGCTTGTACACCTGCTTTATCAGCCAGATTGAACCAAAGAACTATCAAATGGCTCTCAAGGACAGCTCGTGAGTCGAAGCCATGCAAGAAGAATTAGCCCAGTTTAAGAAGATGGAGGTATGGAACTTGGTTGCAAAACCAAGGAATGTGCATGCGATTGGCACAAAATGGGTCTTCAAATGCAAGAGAGATGAGAAAGGGATTGTTATCAGGAACAAGGCGAGGCTGGTTGTTAAAGGCTTTAATCAGCAAGAGGGGATTGATTACAATGAGGTGTTTGCTCCTGTGGCAAGATTGGAAGCCATTCGGCTGTTTTTGGCATTTGCTGCATCAAAGGTCGCCATGTGTCAGGAGTTTGAGGCCGTCATGAAGAAGAGATTTGAAATGAGTGCTATGGGTGAACTAACTTTCTTTTTAGGACTGCAGGTTGATCAGAAGAAAGATGGTATGTTCATTCATCAGACGAAGTATGTCCATGATGTTCTCAAAAGTTTCAAGATGGAGGACAGCACTCCATACGATACTCCAGTCTGCGTCAACCACAAATTGGGTGCTGAGTCAGACAACGATGCAGACGTGGACCCAACCCAATATCGGGCTATAATAGGCAAACCCAAAGGAATCTCACTTGAAGGGTGCGAAGAGGATTCTACGGTATCACAAAGGCAAGCCTAAGCTGGGGTTGTGGTACACGAGAGGAGGAGACTTGTAGTTGGTCGCCTACACAGATTCTGATTATGGAGGGTGCAATCAGAGTCGGAAGTCTACAACAGGTGGATGTCAGTTTCTTGGTGGCAGATTAGTGTCATGGCAATGCAAGAAGCAGACCTCAGTCGCCATTTCAACCTGTGAAGCAGAATACATGGCAGCATCTAACTGCTGCTCCCAGGTTCTTTGGATTCAACAACAGTTGCGCGATTATGGTCTGAATTTTACTCTTACTCCTATTTGCATTGATAACACTGCTGCTATCTCAGTAACTAACAATCCCGTTAAGCACAGTAAAACTAAACACATTGACATACGTCATCATTTTATACGGGATTGTGCTGAGAAGAAACTGATTGAGCTCGAAAAGGTTGATACGCTAGATAATTTCGCTGACATGTTTACGAAAGCGTTTGACAAAACTAGATTTCAAAACCTTGTTGAGCTGAATGGGATGATCAATCCCGAGTAACCATGTTTTGTGACTTTGTTTAAAAAAAAAAAAAAAAACCACGTCACTATCGCTTAGAATTATGTCGGTTACCTCAGTTTGAAGGACATGTCTTCGGATATGTTTGGTCCTCATTTCTACTTGTAGAATATGAGGATAGCCATTAACCAGATGACTGAAAGTGACCGGGGCGGTTTATGATGTGTTTTTTATTCTTTCGCTGAAAATTAGTCGATCATACTTAGTTAGAAGGACACATACTCGTATGTGGTCGGTCCAGCTGATCCATTGGATCTTCAGGATAGCCGTTTACCTGAAGGCTTTGACTTGATCGGGGCGATAGAAGTTAAATTTTTGGTGGGAGATGAAATTATTTTTCAAGTCTACTACTTCGTAAGAAGTACCTTTGCTATGTTTAACAGAAAATTGATCCAACCTTGGAAAGTGATAGATATACTGATTCTGTGTGCTTAACTAGTGAAGTTATAAGGCCTAAAAGACTTTAGAACAGTCAGTTTATGTCATGGTAGCTTTTTATGGTGCGTAAAAGTAGAAGTGATACTAACTAAATCTACTCGATTTTATGTGGAAACTTCTTATGAGTTGTGCATGTCTCCATATATATCTTTCCGAATGATAGGCAGAAAAGCGATTACCCAGTCATACACGAGCCCGTGAGTGTTCTGATTCCCGTGAAGATAGCGTGTCAAGAAACTGCAGTGATCCAGATTCGGGACTTGTAGTAGTTTATCTGAAGTTGTGTAAATACTTAAAAAAAAGGAATATTTGAGACATTCTAGAGTTCATAATATTTAGACTTCTCAATCAAGATGCAAGATAGAGAACGGGATTAAGAGTCCAAAGATCGAAGAGTTCCTACTAGTTAATCAGACACTACGGGTCGAGGTCAACTCGGGGTGACTTGGGGAAAGCCAAATACGCTTTGAGAATAGATAGGAGGTATCATAATATCTGAGTTGTTGCCCATTTAAAATTTTGAGCTTAATTGAACCTAACTCGTATCACAGAAACGATGAAAACCATTCTAGGTTATTTACCTGCTTACAACCTGTTTCTTTATGTCATAATACAGCTAAACACGGATCTGTGTGACAGTCACGTAGTTAGTATGATTCCTGTTCGGATCTTTTCTAAAACATGGTAGTCCCTATCAAGATTGAAATTTGATCCCGTGTATTTTATTTTTAAAATTTTTCTGCTTATGTAGTTGTTTGATTTTATACCTGGTTACTTGGTCTTAATCGTATCATTTAATTCTTTAAAGGTTGTTTTAAAACTTAATTGCAAATTGTAGGGGTTTGTTTTGAAAATTTTCATATATAGGCGAACTTATCCATAACTTCGCCTGCAATAGGCGAAGTTATCCATAACTTCGCCCGTCAAATTTTGACCCTATATAAAGAAGTTTTAAGGTCAGACATGTTCATTATTTCAAAACCAGCGAACTTATCTCCGAAACCTAAGCGAACTTAACGTATTATCGATCTCAATCATCTGAGTACATTCTTTTTCGATTCTAATCCGATTAAAGGTGTGTAGGGTTCTATATATCGTATAATCTTTGTCATAGGGTGTTAATCATAGGTCGTATTGACCCGATTCTCGACCTCGTCTTTCGAAACATTAAACACCCGATTTCAAACTTGTTATTACGTGGTCGTAATCAATTTGGTCGTCTAGAACTTCATAAAAACATGTTTTACGGAGGCCTTAATCTCCAATTTCACCAACTACACGTCGATTGATTCGTCTATCTGTTGCCGATTCATATTCAGGCGAACTTACAGTTTAGGCGAAGTTATCCATAACTTCGTCTGAGGTTTAACTTCGCTTGAAAATTAATTAGGTTACAGTATATGAGGCGATGTTGTGGTTAGGCGAAGTTATAATTAACTTCGCCTGGACCTTTTTACTTAACAGTTAACAGACAAAGTTCAAGTTGAGGCGAAGGTGTTCCCAACTTCGCCCCACCTCTAACTTCGCCTATACAGAATGAATCACAACTTCGCTCATGGTAACAGGCGAACTTGTGATTTGCGTTGACGTGTATCTAACTTAGTCTGTTTGATGCAGATATGGCTGCTGTAGGTGGTGCAGGCGGAGATGACGGTGGTGATAATCAGAGACAGTTCTTCCCGGGTCACAACATGTATATAACATTAGACCCGGAGGCGAGCGGAGTTGATGATTTCCGCGAAATCATCACATTCTTACTACGCTCGCGTATATTCCACGCGATCACTACAACACTGCCGATATCCTTGCCCAACATTGAGGATTTTCTGCAGACCGTGGAATATGACTGCAGAGTCGAGCCCCCGGTGATGCGCGCAACAGTCAACAATCAGATTGTTCAGTTCTCTTCTGAACAGATCCGGGCGGCTTTACAATTTGGAGATGAGACGAGGGATGACCCGACAGATTTTGTGGCTCCTTTCCGTGATGGAGCGTTTTTGAGGATGGGATACTCTGGTCCCTTGGGGGATACGCAGAGAAGGAAAGGGTTTTTGCTTGACCAGTGGCGCTTTCTCATGCATGTCATGATAGTATGCATGTCAGTGAGAAAGGCTGGAACTGATGGCTTGGGCGCGACCATGCAGTCGGCGATGACTGCTCTGACTTACAACAAGCGATACAGCTTTAGTCAGATGGTCTTCTATGAGATTGATCATCAGAGAAGGGCGATGGCGCGTGAGAGATTCATCATGTATCCAAGATTCCTACAAATGATCTTGAATCATGTTGCTCCAACGCTACCACAGCGTCGTCCGATCAGATACGTAGAAAGTGTGAGCAAAAGGATATTCGCCCAATGCAGATCCTCCAGTGCGAGGAGCAAACCTGAGCTCCGTCCTCGACATACTCCACTATTCGGGTACTTGATCAACCCGGGGTATGTGCCTGCTCGAGGGGACGAGTTTCGGGACCCGGCACCACAACTGGCAGGAGCACCTCAAGCTATACCTGCTGCTCCTGTTGTGTCACCAGAGGAGAACGTTGACCTTGACACAGAGTTTGGCGGTCAAGGATTTTTTGACATGGAGAGGGTTGATCCAGAGGAGTATGTGCAAGTCTCGGTTGAGAGGGTGTCGACTGTGAATGTTACTAGGACAGCTGCTACGGTGGCTGGTTCTGATGAGGCAAGAAGGATTTTGGTAACACATGAACGGACTCATGGGAAAAGAAAGAAAACTGATGATGATAGCAAGTCAGATTACGAGGAAGAGGTACAACAGTTGATTCGGAGATCAAGAAGGGAACGGACAGGTGCAGGATCGGGAGCCGGTGAGAGCTCGAGGGTGGTACGTTTCACTCCACCCGCACTGTCCGGTATGACAATGGTTCCCTCAACATTACAGGTTACAAGGCCAAGCGCTACGGATGTTCCCGTGGTGGCTACCTCATCTGCCTTTGGCCTCCCACCAACTTCATTCCAACTATCGACTCCGGAGATCGTTTCGTTGACGCCTCCGACTGTTACTCCAACGGAGGTCGTGGCACACTTTATTGAGTCGACTGTTGTGGCCACTGCAGGGTTATCGGTGACGATACCACCTGCGGTTACGTCTTTGCCTACTTCTGAGGTCCCGGTTACATCGGAAATTCCTCCTCAGTACACTCAAGATATATCACATCTGAGGTTTGATTTCGATGCAACCTTATCAGACTCAGAACGAATAGCAGCACTTGAACGGGTCGTGGCAGAGCAGTCAAGGATTAATCTTATCCAGACCCAGGCTATTCAACGCCTTGTTGCAGAGAATCAGATGCAGTCGTCCCTGCTGGTAGAACATGGAAAAATCATAGATGCTCTGAAGGAGTTCTTGGCATCTCAGGGGGAGACGAGCTGTAAAGGCGATGAGTTGAGGACCAAGAGACGAAATGATAGAGACGATGATCCCAATGCGTCGAAAGGTGCAAGTGGTGAGTTGCCAAGAACTGTACAAGCTCTTGGGACTTCCACAACTCAGGGGGAGTCGACAACTGCAGTTGGTGATGATGATGTGGTGGTTGTGGAGGTTGAGGAGATGGATGATGACTAGATAGGTGATGATGATGTATTACCGGTAGATGAGATTGAGAAGATTGGTGCAGAGATAGTGATTGATAATGATATTGAAGAGGGAGAGATAGTAGAGGAGAATGTGGAGCATGAGATACCGCAAGTCGAGAACGTAGATAGGAGTCAAGAGATTGGGAATGATGACACTGAATGGGAAGAGCAGCCTAGATGTAGCAATGTGTCGTTAACGTAATGCAATTAACGATAACTATAAAATCCTAGACTATCTGGCATCCCCTTATAGCTAGGTGTCGCTAACGTAAATCTATTAGCGATATATATTTATCCAAGTTATTGCTTATATTTATTGTTTCGTATACAAGTTTTGTGGCATTTTATCACTATATACTTATAACCTCATACTTATAAATTGCTCACCAACCTTTGTGTTGACAAACTTTATTTTATGAAATGTTACAGGTTTGACTTTGGTTGATTTTAGAACTTGACGAAAAACGTTATCAAGACTCTTAGGATATTAGTAAAATGAACAATATATTTGTTTACTTGTATTCAATTTGTTTGTATGAACAAGATGTGTTATGAAATAATGAGTTGTTTAAATGTTGTCACTTTAATAGTGTCTTGTGTTTTGGACAATCCGTTGCATCCCGGCATGTTCCGCCGCCTTTGGTCGGAGTGTGACATCAAGTAATCTAGTGGCTCTAAATAGGGTGGGGCGACGTGAGAGGGATACGTAGGATTTTATGGTAGGCAATTATATATACATATATATATATGGGTGGGTTAACGTACAATAATAGTTTATCGTACATTACGTACGCGAGAACCTGCACCACCCGATCCTAATTGCAATTAGAACTATGCGGTGGCATAATTGTAATTAAAACAAAAAATACTTCTCGCACAACAGATCGTCATTTTCTTCAAGCCTTCAACCATAATCAAATCATCCACAAAACTAAAACCAAATCAAAATTGATTAACCATTATCGCTATAGTTTAATAATCTTCAAATTGATAAAAAAAATGATTATTTAATAATGTATAAGAGGCTTTAGAATCATCAATCGATTATGAAATTGCAGAATAATACACTTAATTGTGATATGATTAGGGTTCAAATTTTAAACCTTTAAACGTTCAGCATTAAAATTTTAAACGTTCAAGCCAAAATCTCAACCTTTTAGAAGTTCTAAACAAAAAGTTTAGAAGTTCAGAACTTCTAAACTTTTTGTACTAATATTCTTAGTTTTGAACACCCAAAAACACAAAACTTTAAACGTTAAAGCCAAAACTTTTAAGCGGCCAGGGTTAAACCTTTAAACGTTCAAGCCAAAATCTCAACCTTAAACGTTCAAATGTTAAACCTTTAAACGTTCAGGCAAAAAAGTTTAAACGTTCAGGCAAAAAAGTTTAAACGTTCAGGCATAATCCACTAAAAACTGAAAAAACTAATCAACCGAATGTTCAAATTGATGATTAATTAGGTCAATTTAAAGGTTAGTTGATGAATTAGTTCATCAATTTCAATTTCAATTGTATCAAATTATTAACAAACCCATGAACAAATAATAGACGATGATGCATGATGATTGTGGATGGTGGCTTCGACAGTGGATGAAATCGTTGTACGATAAAGATTGCTGAATTGTGACGATGAAGGTGGACGGAATCGATGGGAGCGGTGGATCAGATTTCTTGAAAATTACAAAACTGCCACTGCTTTAAATTGAAAATCGACGGGGATACGAGTCGCGTACGTAATGTATGATAAACCATTATTGTATTGGATCCTTATATATATATATATTGTCCCAATCTCATATTCTCCTCGAAATAATTGGGAACTCGAGATTTTGTACATGTAGATATAAAGTTAGGGTTTGTGATTGAACTTTGCATGTATGCGCTTGTCAAGATTGTTTAAACCAATATTATTTTTCTTTTTTATTTTATACGTTTATTCCCTCTATAAAGTGTACGCATCTGATAAGATACAGGGTTTTGAGAAGCATGCATGCGGTCCCCATATCAAGATTAAGAATCTAAATATGCATTGAATGTTCTCATTCTTGTTTCGTGTTTGTATGGCCATTATATATATATATATATATATATATATATATGGGAGAGTTATCCTAAAAACAAGTAGTTTCATAGGAAGACAGAGAATAAATCATAGCCATTGGATCATGTTAATCAATGGTTGAGATTTAAAATTATCAAAAACCGTCATAGTTTCCTAGAATTACTCTTTTACCATTATAACCGAAATCGTTTCCTAGATTTGTTCTTTCACCATATGTTGTAATGCCACATGCCAAAAATCTATTGGTTCTTACCATTCCTATGAAACTCTTTCTTTTTATTTGAACCATTTTATATATATATATATATATATATATATATATATATATATATATACTAGTAGGTACCCGCACGATGCGCCGGGATAAAAAACAACATGCAAGCAAAAACGTATAAATGTACACAACACAAATTTAACAAGATCGCGTTAACGTAAGCTAAGGTGAAATTGAATGTGCTATTAGACAACTATTGATGTATGCACTCGTGTAAAGCGTCAAATCTTTTAATGCACTTAAGTAAACAAGAATCCTACTCAATAAACGAACCATTCTAGACCAAAAATATCGTTTATTCTTTATATTGTGTGTTATACAATTTATATCTAGATGTAGACAAAACGAAAAAAACAAATAAACTGCAACTCACTTTCTCTAAGGTAATTCTACAAATGATCAAAATGGAAATTTGTTGGTGTAGTAGGCAACAGTGCCTTTTGAACATGTCATGGTAACCGTGTTAAGAGTTATTTACAACTAGCACATTCCATTTGGAGTTTTGTTGTTGCTGATTGTGTTGTGGTAGAGTATGGTATCCAAATTTAGTAGAGAATCCTCCATGGAATAAGCTCCTCATGGCAAAGCACAAATGACACCATGTAGTCATCCACTAACAATCACCTGAGATTGATAAGCGGTAGTAAAAAGACGTAGAAATTTTCTTACCAATCAACATAAAAATATTATTAGATGGTACTTACACACCTCACATCAGTTTAGTTTAGTAATGGCCATTTGAATTACATCAACGTGCCCACAAAATAAAAGTTTGATATCTAGAAATTAGACTTTAAATATCTAGAACTATATTTGAAAAAAATAACTCATTCTGGGTTAGACCAACCTGACCTATTTTGACACATACCAAAAAGCCACCCATCTTGACCTGACTCATTTTGTTATCATATTTGCACACTAAACTATTTATAAAAATATAAAACATGAACAAAATACATTTCGGGTCAGCCCACCCCAGCCCATTTACCTTCTTGTAAAGCCAACTTGGAGACTCGGGCAAAAACAACATTAATAAACATTGAATAATAGCTAGCACAACAGCTACTCCAAGCATCCATCACTCCCTCCCAGAAAACCTGTTTCACAAAACCGGGTCAGCCCACCGCAACCCATTTACCTTCATGTAAAGCCAACATGGAGAGTCGGACATAAACAACATTAATAAACATTGAATAATAGCTGGCACAACAGCTACTCCAACCATTCTCCCAGAAACCTGTTTCACAAAACCATTTACAAAATATGATAAAAATAATTTAAGATGTATCATCATATTGTTTGTGTAGGATATGAAGTCATGATAAATAGCATTATTAAAAAGTTATTTCTAGAAATTATATAAAGCTCGTTTAGTTATCGAACCTGAGCTCGAGCCTTTTGTATTTTTAAATTTTACCTATTTTGGACTTTCATGTTTTTATTTTATGTTGCACAACCAAGCTCGAGTCGAGCTTTGACTCGTTTAAAGTACAACACGAGCTTTGACTCGGTTCAGTTAGAGCACTCTGAATTCGTATCATTTGATTAACATGTATGGATTAAAAAAGATTAAAAATCCAATAAATCCATCCGAATAGGTGTTTCCAATGGTAACAATTTCATTCATCCATATGCAATATCATTAAATAGGTCAAAAATGCTACCTCTTTTAATTTCTATATACAAATGATGCTTAGCATGTACATGAGTGAACTTGTTCCATTAGTTGGTTTGATGAATCTAAACAGGTTACACGGCCAGGAAATGTAATAAATATTAATAATGTGTCTAAATAATAGATACTATGTTATACACTAAAAAATATAATAAAAAACGTATATATATTAATTAATAAAAAACAAGCGAGCCGAGTTCGAGCTTAAAAAACTATTCATGAACTAAGCTCGAGCATCAGAAAAGAGCTCGAGCTCTCATAGGTTAAACAAGCCGACTGGGCTTGTTTAGAACCCTTCTCAAGATGAACTCAAAATGTCTTTGAAAATTAACTCGATTTAGGCCGGGTAAAAGCGACACGGGCATTAAAATACTTTACGCCTATATATAATATTAACTATTAAAAAAGCATTTATTTTATAAGGCCGAGTAAACTCATTTGTTTTTATGTTTGATGCAAACATCAATAACACAATATTAAACAAAACAAAAACATAAGTTACCCGTGAGTGTTAAGTGAAAATATGAACAAGTCCCCTCCGTTCTCGAGTAATCGCGATCAAAACCTGTAATCATAAAAAAATAGATCAACATGAAGAACTAATGATAATTCAACGCAGTTGAGAGATATCAGTTCATTTTTTTGACATGCTTGAGGGAGGATTTTAGTTTAGTTTCACTTTGATATCGGTTTATTCCGCTTTTGGTTTTGTTACAGTTCAATTTATATTTCTTTGGTTTTTTTGTTTCATTTAGATTTCAGTTTTTTCGGTTTTTCATTTTAGATTATTTGGTTTTTAGTTTCGGTTTGGTACGATTTTTTTGGTTGTTCGTTTCTTTTCAGCTCAGTTTCGATCATTTTATTGATGTTTTGTGAATGAATTTAGTTAACAAACTATTAACAAATTATAAACTAAATAATGATAATAGTTTATGTATGTATGTACGTGACCTGTCCATATGACCTTGTAGATTCACTTCAAGCTCATTAATCGTCATGCCAACAGACTCAACCCAAGTCTTAAGAAGTCACAAAAGCTAAAGTCAAATCTAGTAAAACAAAAGTCAACTAGTAGTAGTTATTAAAGCTAATTAGAACTAAAACAAATTTCAAAATAAAACAATTTCAAAAGATATCATTTGAGTACAAACATTGGAGTAAATGAGTACCATTGGTATAAAATTATGAGAGTTATAAAATCACCTTAACATTAACGATTTAAGACAACGGTAAGTGCCGATCGTCGATCTTCAAAGAAGAATGTGTATCTGAAGATATCTGACACTGTTAGTTACAAAGAAAATATATAAAAAGAAGAAAACTAAATTATATTGATATATGAAATTTAAAGAAAGAAAAACAGTTCTTATACATTTATTTGTTAAGGGTGTTTGCATAATCCGACCCTTTCTGCATCACACTCATACTTTTTGAAGTCCCATCTTGCCCTTTTTCTATCTTTGGCCTGCATAAAATACATCATTATATTTTTATTTAAATGTATTTATAATTTAAATAAAAATAATATCAATGGTTGGCTTGTCTGGGTTCGCGAGCCAGCTCAATCTTAATAAGTGGAACGCGAGCACTGACTCTCTAACTAAACAAGCTAATATAGCTTGAAATTGTTTAAGCTAAGTTCGATTCAAGCTTTTAGCGAGCCGATCTTGAGCTACTCACGAGCTGATTGGCTCGTTCACACCCCTTTATTAACACCGTTTTAATATACACACATTTTTTTTAACAACACACGATAATATACAATGAGTATATCTATAAACTACTAAGTGATGCAAAGTGGCTCACCTCACAAGTCAACCAAACTGCACGAGAATATCAATAAATAAGGGTTATTGATGTCACCACTCACCGCGTACTAATTCCTCAGTACATACCCTAAAGCACACAACCATTGCGCAAAAGTTAAATTAGAAGCATCGTAATAACAAACAAACAAACATGAATAATTGAATACACAAATTTTGAAATAAAATTGATTTTACCTCAGTGATTTTGCAAATTGCATAGTGATATCAATAACTCTTGAGTATATTTCCTTAATCTACCAGAGCTTCAACCCGCTGTGTTTAACTTCTTATATAAACTAAGGAATAAATCTGCAATATACCGAGGACTTGATCAGATAGAAGAATAAGTTAATTTTTATCTGCAAATTGGGTCAAGGGTTTACCTAATCGATGGAACCCTAAAACCCCTCGATGCAACTAAGATGCATTGTCAACGCCGTCATAGACCTTATCTCGCCGGAGTGTGACCTAAACCCTAGACTGGTTGGAGAATAGCAGAAAGTTACAGATCTGGTCTTAATATTTACTAAGTAATTTACTCCAAAAACCGAATGTAGGTATAAGGTTTTACCTGAACCAGAATGATTGACGCTGGATCTTAGTCGCCGGAGAAACGATTTTTCGGCAGGAACCATAACATCCGTCATACCACCATCGCATTAAACCACCCCTATATAAGCAAACAATCACTTGCTAATCGTATCACTATTCCACTTTGCCAACTATCCTCCTATCAATTCTACTTCATAAACAAAAGAACACTATAAAAAGCAACTATGAACTAAAACACACAATAAGAAGAACTAAAACACAATATTATTGAATATTATGAAGTAAACTGTAATACCCCAAATTAGTAAAAATAAATAGAATATAAATATTGAAAAATAATATTTTACACGAATGAAGAGTAATACCCCAAATTAGTAAAAACAAATAGAATATAAATATTGAAAAACAATATTTTACAGGAATGAAGAATTAGAAAAATAGCAAGAATAGTTAATCTGAAAAATTGGATAAATAGTAAGAATAATTAAACAAATGAGTAGTGGAAATGTCATACATGACCAATGAATTTAAACAATTATTTAACAAATTAGAATAAAGATGTGGATGTGATTAATTCCTTCACCCAATGCTATGTTTGGATCTATATATATTCTCATCACCTTAAACTATATCAGTCATCTCTGCTGTAAAGTTATTTACCATTCGACGTTTTAGAATTCTCATGTTAGGATTATGATTGGTGACCTGGTCATCGTTTCTCGTTCATCGTACACAAAACTCCTTTTTTTTTAATAAAAGTATAATTAAGATCCATAGAAATAGGGATTATTACCTACCTACCAAAAAAAACATAAACCAAAAGACCTTTATACCCTTTTAAATTAATTTAAAAATTTTCACACGTCAATTCCTATTTGCTTCTTACACTTTTTAAAAAAATATTTTTTTTTATTCTAACAATTCTCTCTCTCTCCCTCTCTCTTTCTCTCTCTCTCTATATATATGTATAGAGGATTAGGATTATGAGAGAACTTTTTTAAAAATTGACAACTATGAGAAACATTTTAGAACATAAAAAACCTAAAAATAAAAAAAATCATAAAATAAAAAAAAACACAAATATGAAAAAAAGTAAAAAAAAACAAAATTCTTATTTTAATATCACGGTTCATAAAAAAAACCTCGGTTTAACTAAATTATATACACATATGTATAATATATACATATATGTACATATACATGTTTTTTTATACACATATGTATAATTTAATATAAATGATACTTTGCATATGTGTATATTACGTAACTAAAGATTTAATAAAATTATACATGTGTATAATACGACGTGTTTTTTTTAATGAAACCAGAATGAAATATAAGAATTTCGTTTTTTTTACTTTTTAAAAATTTTCATTTTTTTGTTTTAAAATATTTTTAGATATTTTTTTAAGATTAATTCTAGGTCCAAAATGGTTCTCAAAGTTCTCTATTTGCAAAGGGTTCTCTTAGGCACCTTACCATATATATATATATATATATATATATATATATATATATATATATATATATATAAGCTCAATGTATCTAAAAAGTATAAGAAGAAATCTAGAGCGTTGGATGTGACTATACAATGGTTGGGATGGAAAGTTGAGATAATTGTCGGTGTGTTTTAATTTAATGGACTGAGGTTAGGGGTATGGTAGTCCATGTAATTATTTAAACAACATATTAGTTAACTTAAATTCACAGAAATTCCTAATTTTATGTAGTCATTTAGATACTTTTAAATCTTCTGCAAAATAGTTTGTTAAACTTCAAAAACACACAAATTCTAAATCATGGTAAGCATTATAGTGTTTTATGTTATCATAATCGTCCTTGTTATTTACCGTCGAAGTGTTATTCCAGTGATTTCCCGATGTGTGTTTTATTTAACTTCAATCAGTTTTTGTAGTTGAACAATAATGGAGACGATGAAGTCCCCGAGTAATGTGATGTCAGTATTGATGGATAATCAAGGTGTGTTCATGTCTTATATCTATATTCATTCGGTAATTTGGTTAACCCCAATATCTAGGTATTTTTTATTGCGACTGATTGCTAATGGTGGTGTTTGTAGCAGCGCATTGTAGTAAAGAAACACACTGAATGTGTTTGTCGATGTGTCTTTCTATGTGGTTTTGGTAGGTGTTTGGTACATGGCTAAAAAACAGGATTGATATGTTTGTGTAAGGCCCCGTTACCAGTGCCCTACTTTGGACGTTGGATTTACTCATAAACACAGTTTTAAATATCAGAGTTAATTTAAACTTTACGCGGAATATAAAACTTCAAACCAATATATTACATAACCATCAATTCTTATCTTAACGAGCATTCAATTCGTTTAAACATAAAACATTGTCTTATAAGTAACATAACATTTCCTTGAGATGCTAGTGTCTTTAATTCCATGCCATGTGTTTCCCCTCAAGCGAGCTGCCTCATTCTACTCACCTGCGTGCATAATAAAGTCAGCTACGCTGAGCGAGTTCTAGTTAATCATACAACATACAATCAGTTCACATACTTGCACACATGCCCGAAGCTGAGTACATCATTCATGCTTTACTTTACATGCATAACTATCCATACTACTTAAAGAGCCTTCAGCCCTATAACCTCACAAATATTATAAGGGTCTGGTCCCCAACATCACAGATATTATAAGGGTCTGATCCCTACCCTTACAGATATTATTAGGGACTGGTCCCTATCCTCACAGGTATTATTAGGGTCTGGTCCCTATCATTACAGGTGTTATTAGGCTCTGGTCCCTATCCTCACAGATATTAGTAGGGTCTAGTCCCTATCTTTCGTGCAACTGTACCATACCTGTCTTTACATACTTTCATTAACAATACGTGCAATATCTGAAGATCGTTCACATACAATCAACATAACATACATACATCATATATATATCAATCATATATTTAACTAACACCTGGCGGCACATGCAATATCCGAATATCGTTCACGCACCGTCAAGCAATCATCATACATGAATCATACAAGACATACACTTACCACTTAAGGTAAGTGTATTAACTATCACATCGAGTATTCACACAGCCCCGAAAACATAACAAGGAAGTGGGGCTAGAAACTCATCTGAACTTGGTTACGTTCACCGTTTATGGTTATTCCTTTCTTGAGCCGTGCACGGATAACTGTATAACTATTACACGTATCAATTTAACTATCACTACCCATATCATGTTTCTAGTTTAATTATTACCCTCAATGAACGGGGGTCCAAGGGCAGCGCCCCTAGCGGGATCCAAGGGGCAGTGTCCTTGGCTGGGGTTAATAAAGTTCAATGATAATATTTTATTGTTAACCTCTCAATCCTTTAAGGTATCTTCTGTAAATTAATAAAATTCAATGACTATTTTGTAATTAAATCATTATTTTCTAAGTCCAGGGACTATTCTGTCGTTTTATTAAACTTCCATTTCATTACTTAGTTCTTAACGAATTGACTATCATAACGAACTAGTTCATGTAACGAATTGGACCCTATAACGAACTGGTCCTTTGACGAATTGAAATTCATAGCTAATGACCCCTCTATAACGAATTGAACCTTCTAATTCGTTATCTCCTTTTAACGAATGATTATAACGAATTGGGGCTAATTCGATATATTTTCCTTAACGAATTTGGATACGAACTAAGGCTAGTTCGTTAAGCTTCCGTTAACGAATCACCTGACGAATTACCTCTAGTTCATTAACTCCCCGTTAACGAATTAGGGTTAGGTCAGAGAATGTCAGAAACATTCTCTGACGTATCAAACTCGTACCCGACGCCTTTCCGGCGCCATCGTCGCCGGAAAACCATGGCTTCACCGGAAAAACGAGATTTGACTCGTTTTCCACCGTTTTTCACTGTTTTTCGTCCCGTTCGATCCAGATCTGAGCTAGGGTGACCCCTAGGCTCATCTTATGCTCAGTTCATACCCGATTCCACCAGGATCTCGCAACTTTAACGGTTTAAAGGTGTCGACTCGTCGTTTCGTGACTAAAGCTAACGGTTTTGAGTTCATACAATATAATACTATCATTACCTTGGATCGGGATCGGTTTTCCTTCTTGGTTCGTCTAAAGAAAGGAGAGAAACAGAGAGAGAGCTTAAATGTGTGTTTTGGTGGTGTATGGAATATGTGTAAATGAATGAATGAATTAGTAATTAAGGTTAATATATTATGGATCATGGGCTTAAGCCCATGGTCTTTCCTTCTTAATCCAAGTCCATAACCCATAACCACTTAACCAAACACTAGCCCGACTCAAAATAACTCATGTTTTCATTTTATTAACCGAAACGAGAAAACGGGATGTTACAAGTCTTCTCTCCTTAAAGAGGTTTCGTCCCCGAAACCTAACTATAACTAAAACAAATCTGGATAAAACTTGTTCATCTCTTCCTCGGCTTCCCATGTAGCGTCTGATCCTTTGCGATGCTTCCATATCACTTTCTCTAAGGGTATAACCTTGTGTCGGAGCAGCTTTTCCTTGCGATCCGCTATTTTGATTGGTTTCTCAATGTAGTTCAACTGTTCATTAACTTCAATGTCCATTAATAACACATAAGACGTGTCATTGGCTAGACATTTTCTCAGATGAGAAGCATGAAAGGTAGAATGAATTCCTTCCTATTCTTCTGGCATGTCTAGCTTCTAAGCCACTTCACCCACACGATCAACAATCCTAAACGGTCCAATATACTCATGCTTAACTTTCCTCTCTTTATGAAGCGAATAATTCCTTTCCAAGGCGAGACCTTGAGCATCACATTGTCACCAACGTTAAACTCAATCGGTCGTCACCGCTTATCAGCATACGACGTCTGATGGTCTTGAGCAGCCTTCATCCTTGCCTTAATTTGATCAAACTTTGATGAGGTTTCTTGCACAACCTCTAGACTTCCTAGCTCCTTCTGACCAATCTCCCCCCAACATATGGGAGTTCTACAACGTCTTTCATACAACATCTCGAACGGTGGCATACCAATACTTGAATGGTAGCTGTTGTTATAAGAGAACTCTGCCAGATGCAGATGATCATCCCAACTTCCTCCAAAGTCTAAAACACAAGCACGTAGCATGTCCTCAAGGGTTTGGATCGTCCTTTGAGACTGTCCATCTGTTTGAGGATGATACACGGTATTGATGTTAAATCTTGTTCCTATGGCTTCATGGAACTTCTTCCAAAACCTCGAAGTAAACCGAGTATCTCTATCAGACACGATCGATAACGGTACTCCGTGCTTGGATACAACCTCTTTAATGAACAAGCTTGCTAACGTTTCTGACGAGATAGCCTCTCGTATAGGCAGAAAGTGAGCACTCTAAACGGTCCACAATCACCCAGATGGTATCATGATGCTTAGCTGTACGAGGTAGCTTAGTTATGAAATCCTTGGTGATGTGTTCCCATTTCCATTCTGGTATCTCCAAAGGTTGCATATTCCCATAAGGCTTCTGGTGCTCTGCCTTGACTTGTAAACAAGTTAAGCAGTTACTGACATAATCTACCACATCATTCTTCATTCCTGGCTACCAGTAATCTCTTTTCAAATCTTGGTACATCTTGGTAGTTCCTGGGTGAATTGAATACCTTGACTTATGAGCTTCATCTAAGATTCGACTTCTAAGATTTCCATGACGAGGAATCCACATACGGTCAAACCTAGTCTTAACACCATGCGTGTTTTCCATCAACTCATCTTGCTGGCCGTAAATTCTTTCTTTCTTCACTAACCCTTCATCCACTAACACCTCTGACTGCGCTTTGATGATTTTTTCAAAAAGACTTGAATTCATAATCAGCTGGTATGACTTCACTGTTGTAATGACTTCCTCGTTCTTGCCACTTAGCGCGTCGGCGATCACGTTAGCTTTACCAGGATAGTATTTAATGTCGCAGTCGTAATCCTTAATCAACTCCAACCATCTCCTCTGTCTCATGTTCAATTCCTTCTGTTCGAAGAAGTACTTTAAACTCTTATGATTTGTGTAAATGGTACACTTAGTACCATACTGATAATGCCTCCATATCTTAAGAGCATGCACTACTGCTGCTAGCTCTAAATCATGCGTAGGATAAGTACTCTCATGTACTTTCAACTGTCTGGACGCGTATGCTTTCACTTTCCCTCGTTGCATTAGCACGCAACCTAACCCACAATACGAAGCATCAGTACAAACAACCAGATCCTCGTCACTATCAGATAGAGCAAGGATTGGAGCTTGCGTGAGTCATTTCTTTAATTCCTCAAAAGCTTCTTCTTGGAACCTTCCCCAACTGAATACTACCGACTTTCGGGTCATACCGGTCAACGGTGCGGCTATCTTGGAGAAACCTTCGATGAATCTCCTATGGTGGCCGGCTAACCCTAAGAAGCTGCGTATATCAGTCGGATTCTGTGGAGTCTTCTAATTTGTTATCGCTTCAATCTTAGCTGGGTCCACGGTAATCCCTTCAGGATTAATCACGTGACCTAGAAATTGCAGTTCTCGCAACCAAAACGCGCATTTCGAAAACTTAGCGTACAACTTTTCATTCTTCAGTCTCCAATACTTCTCTCATATGCTCGGCATGATCAGACTCGCTTTTTGAATAAATCAATATATCGTCAATGAAGACGATAACTGACTTATCCAACATCAGCCGAAACACCCTATTCATCATATCCATAAATGCTGCAGGAGCATTTGTTAGACCGAATGACATTACGAGGAACTCGTAGTGTCCATACCGTGTCCGAAACGCTATTTTAGGGATGTGTGCCTCCTTTACTTTCAGTTGATGATAGCCTGATCGGAGATCTATCCGTGAGAACCAACTTGAACCTTGCAGTTGGTCAAAAAGATAATCAATCCTTGGCAAAGGATATCTGTTCCTTACCGTAAGCATATTCAACTCGCGATAGTCTATGCACATTCTCATACTCCCATCCTTCTTCTTCACAAACAACACCGGTGCTCCCCACGGGGAAACACTTGGTCTTATGAAACCTTTGCCGAGGAGTTCTTGCAGTTGGGATATCAGTTCTTTTTTCTCGGACGGTGCTAGACGGTAACATGCTTTCGCGACGGGCTGGGCTCCTGGTATTAAATCTATCTGGAATTCTATCTCTCGCTCCGGTGGCAACCCCGGAAGATTCTCAGGAAATACTTCTGGGTAGTCGCACACGATAGGAACGTCTTTCATTTCTTTCGTCTCGGCCGTAGCGTTGACAACATACGCCAGGTAGGCACCACATCCTCGTCTTAATAACCCTCCGGCTTTTAAAATCTAAATGATGTTAAGCCCTGAACTTCCTTATCACCATAAACCGTCACCGCACTACCATCCAAGGACTTTAGCTTTATTATCCTACTCTTACACACTATCTGAGCTTCATACTCAGATAACCAGTCCATTCCCAAAATTACATCGAATCCTCCTAAGGTCATAACATACAAAGTAACAGGGAACTCATGTCCCTCTAACTCTATCTTACAGTCCTTAACCATTTTAATTATTTTAACCAAAGTGTCACTAGCCGTTTCTACTATAAAGGTTTCAGGCACCCGACAACATTTCATTTTAGTTAGTTTACTAAATTTCGTAGCTACAAAACTTCTATTCGCTCCCGAATCAAATAATACAGAAGCAGAAATACCGTCTACTAAGAACATACCAGTAATAACATCAGGAATCTGTCTGGCTTGAACCTGGGTCAGCATGTAGGCTCTAGTCATTGGCCTTGCTTGATCATCATCCTTCTTTCCACTTCCTCCAAACTCATCATCGGTGCACTCCCTTGCCATATGGCCTGTCTTGCCATATTTGTAACATGCTGGCTTTGCACTGCACTCATTGGCATAATGCCTTACCTTACCACACTTATAACGCGCATTAGACCCAAGCCTGCATTCCACACAATGAGCCTTCCTACATTTGTGACAAACATCAGAACTCCTACTCCACTTGCACTCACCACCGTGCATCTTCTCTCAGGTCTTACACGACCTCTTCTCCTAGACTCTCGGCTGTTTGTTCTTGGGGTTTAACAACTGAGTACTGGGTCGTTTAGCAGGAGCGACCCACTTCTTATCCTTCTTCGCTTCCACTACCACATCATCTGCCGACAAGTCGTCGTAAACCATTTCTGCGAGCCCTACAGCAGAATAAAAAATACCTGGTCTACCAGCCTTGACCAAGACGCGAACATTCTGCGGTTGTCCCTTATGGTAACACTTGATCCACTTGGCCTCAGTGTTCACCATATCTGGCACTAACCCTGACATACGGTTGAATTAAGTGGTATATTCGCGGTGTGTCATCTTGCCCGCCTTCAGACTCAAGAATTTCATTTCAACCTTCTCAACCTCTGCATCCAAACAAATCCTCTTCATCACCAATTCCTTCAGATCATCCCACCTCATCGCTTTTATCTCTTCCCGACTCTTTCTCTGCTCAACAGACTCCCACCAGTACATTGCCTCATTAGCATACGATTGGGTAGCATATCCCACAGCTTGGTCGGGACGGCATTCGCTAATTCGAATAACCTTGTCCATCATGGTTATCCATTGGAGAGTAGCGATTGCATCTCCCAAGCCAGTTAGCTTCGGTGGGTCACAACCCTTGAAAGACTTACAATTGCACCCATCTCGGCCTCTTCTCCTATCATTGACTTTCACCGACTTAACCACACTTGATGCCTCCTTCTCTCTCTCATAATCCTTCTTACTCTTTTCCCCAGACTTCTCAGGAGTCTTTGCCTGACTCCCAGCAGACTTTTCGGGATTCATGTTCTTCACATCAGTTTCTACCGCTTGAGCAATGGCAGCTTGAATTGCGGGATCCAGTTGAACCCCTTTGTTGTTGCTTGGATTTCGTCCAGCTGCACTTCCCTCTCCCTCGGTGTTAGTAGCTGATTCTACCGAGGGTTCTTGGACCATGCGTGGCCTACCACGTCGTCCCGTACGTCCTCCTCTTCCAGCAGCTTTCTTAGCTCCAGCCATTCGTATTCTATAAGGAAACACAAACGTCATCAATTAAGGAACCATTTGGTACAAGGGTAGTAAGGCTAACAAGTAATATCAATGGCCAATTGTGATTAGCTGATCATGTTACTCTCCGTGTCCTATACACTTCCTCTTGTGAGTCCACTTGTGCTAGTTCTACTTCTAACAGTTAGACAATCAAACAGTTCATATCATCATATACTCCTATCCCTAACAATTAAGCTAGCATTCATTCATTATTCTACTTTACATGTGACATTAATCAAATACTTTACCTTTACTTAGCTTGCTTGAATGACACATGGCATTCTCGTACTGGCATCTTCTTTCTTTTCATTCTTTAAATCCAAATCTTGTTCGAGTCTAAGCATGTAGGATGATTAAATCTCTCGAACTTTGCCCTGATACCAACTTGTAAGGCCCCGTTACCAGTGCCGTACTTTGGACGTTGGATTTACTAATAAACATAGTTCTAAATATCAGAGTTAATTTAAACTTTACACGGAATATAAAAACTTCAAACCAATATATTACATAACCATCAATTCTTATCTTAACGAGCATTCAAATCGTTTAAACATAAACAATGTCTTATAAGTAACATAACATTTCCTTGAGATGCCAGTGTCTTCAATTCCATGCCATGTGTTTCCCCTCAAGCGAGCTGCCTCATTCTACTCACCTGCGTGCATACTAAAACTCAGCTACGCTGAGTGAGTTCTAGTTAATCATACAACATAAAACAGTTCACATACTTGCACACATGCCAGAAGGTGTGTACATCATTCATGCTTTACTTTACATGCATAACTATCCATACTACTTAAAGAGCCTTCCGCCCTATAACCTCACAAATATTATAAGGTTCTGGTCCCTAACATCACAGATGTTATAAGGGTATGGTCCCTACCCTCACAGATATTATTAGGGTCTGGTCCCTATCTTCACATATATTATTAGGGTCTGGTCCCTATCCTCACAGATATTATTAGGGTATGGTCCCTATCCTCACATATATTAGTAGGGTTTGGTCCCTATCTTTCGTGCAACTGTACCATACATGTCTTTACATACTTTCATTAACAATACGTGCAATATCCGAAGATCGTTCACGTACTATAAACATAATATACATACATCATTAATACAGCATATATATATATATATCAATCATATATTTAACTACCACCGGGCGGCACATGCAATATCCGAAGATCGTTCACGCACCGTCAAGCAATCATCATACATGAATCATACAAGGCATACACCTACCACTTAAGGTAAGTGTATTAACTATCACATTGAGTATGCACACAGCCCCGAAAACATAACAAGGAAGTGGGGCTAGAAACTCACATGAACTCGGTTACGTTCATCTTTTATGGTTATTCCTTTCTTGAGCTGTGCATGACTAATTGTATAAAAATTACACGTATCAATTTAACTATCACTACCCATATCGTGTTTCTAGTTTAATTATTACCCTCAACAAACGGGGGTCTGAGGGCAGCGCCCCTGGCAGCGGGGTTCTAGGGGCGGCAGCCCCTAGCGGGGTCCAAGTGGCAGAGTCCCTGGCTGGGGTTTAGCTGCCAGGTCAGCTTAGAAAAATTTTATTTTCATTAACTGTCTTAACACATTTTCCATTAGGAGTTCATGATAATATTTTATTGTTAACCTCTCAATCCTTTAAGGTATCTTCTGTAAATTAATAAAGTTCAAGGGCTATTTTGTAATTAAATCATTATTTTCTAAGTCCAGGGACTGTTCTGTCATTTTATTAGACTTTTAGTTCGTTGCTCAATTCTTAACGAATTCACTATCATAACGAACTGGTTCTTGTAACGAATTGGACCCTATAACGAACTGGTCCTTTGACGAATTGAACTTCATAGCGAATGACCCCTCTATAACGAATTGAACCTTCTAATTTGTTATCTCCTTTTAACGAATGATTATAACGAATTGGGGCTAATTCGATATATTTTCCTTAACGAATTTGGATACGAACTAAGGCTAGTTCGATAAGCTTCCGTTAACGAATCACCTGACGAATTACCTCTAGTTCATTAACTCCCCGTTAACGAATTTGGGTTAGATCAGAGAATGTCAGAAACATTCTCTGACGTATCAAACTCGTACCCGCCGCCTTTCCGGCGCCGTCGTCGCCGGAAAACCGCGGCTTCACCTGAAAAACAAGATTTGACTCGTTTTCCACTGTTTTTCGTCCCGTTCGATCCAGATCTGAGCTAGGGTGACCCCTAGGCTCATCTTATGCTCAGTTCATACCCGATTCCACCAGGATCTCGCAACTTTAACGGTTTAATGGTGTTGGCTCGTCATTTCATGACTAAATCTAACGGTTTTGAGTTCATACAAAATCATACTATCATTACCCTGGATCGGGATCGGTTTTCCTTCTTGGTTCGGCTAGAGAAAGTAGAGAAACTAGAGAGAGCTTAAGTGTGTGTTTTGGGTGGTGTATGGAATATGTGTAAATGAATGAATTAATTAGTAATTAAGGTTTATATATTATGGATTATGGGCTTAATCCCATTGTCTTTCCTTCTTAATCCAAGTCCATAACCCATAACCACTTAACCAAACACTAGCCCGACTCAAAATAACTCATGTTTTCATTTTATTAACCGAAATGAGAAAACAGGATGTTACAGTTTGTAATTCAAATATATGTTGTGGTTGTATGAATGTGTTGTACTAAGTTCGAATGTTAGTTTCTCTGGTTTTTGTTTGAGTTGGTGTGTGTTAGGGTCTTTTAAAAATTTCTGGCTATTTCATTGTTCATGCTGGTGAGGGTTATAATAAACACACCAACATATTGATATATATGATATGAGCATTACGTATAACACACCAACATATCTATATAATTGGCTTGGCATAAAGTTATATAATTGGTTTGGCATGGTAACAACACACCAACATATCTATACAAAGGATAAGAGCACTACACTTAAACAGAAACACACTGTTATAAGGAAAAAGAATGAAAAAAAATAGTGGAAACGATGTTCAATCCATCCAAACGATATGAACATATTTTAAATCTATAACAAGTATAAAAATCGTGAAGGCTAATTGATATAGGAGAAAACACTTAGACTAGATCCATAGTAATTTTGGTTTGATTGTTGAGGCATATAATGATTAATGTTGATTATGATTTTAGATAGAACCCTTGTTAAAGAAGATAATGTGTTATTAATTATGATGGAATATGATTATGACCAAATTTGTAACAAAAAAAAGGTATTATAATTAAATTGAAAATAAAAATCCATACTTAAAAGATTTCATTGTTTACGATCTTGCCCTTATATTGGATCAAATGGTCCATATATCTTCTTACACTTTCTAGGAAAAAAACGTCTTTTTTTCTAACCTTGCTATATATATATATATATATATATATATATATATGGGTGGGATCCGGTACAAATATAATTAACATACTAAACATACAAATAACTAGAATAATTGCAGTTTTGAACTAAAGTAAATATGTTAAATAAAATATATTAGTGTAATAATAATTACTCTAATGTTAACATAATTACTCTAGCTATTTGTACACTTCTCACGATAAGAGTCATTTTTATTTGATCCAAACCCTATATACTGAGAAAACGTGACTGCCTCTAGAAGGATCCAATCACATAACATGATACGTACAATAGATTAAACGAGACGATAAATAACACAGAATGATATCGAGCTGCAAGATTGTTTCATTGATATGTATACATACATACGGTTAAGCTCGATCCGCCTCGATGTGCACCCATAGGCGGCCTATCATATGGGTAGCATAACTTTACTTTGAATAAAATAGGCCAAAACTCCTAAACCCAATAAACAAGAACTGCCCATTTATAGGCCCAAGCCCCATTCGTTAATCATCACTAACGAATGGGGTGTTCCCATAACGAATGGCCTCCTATTCGTTAACTCCCTTAGCGATTGGGCACTCTAAATAATGAATGAGCCCTTATACGCTACAACAGTAGCATATGGGCTCCTAGGCTAACGGAGGAGCAATCTAGTCTAACAAACGGACTCTATTTTCTATACAATCCATAGCGAATGGGCTGTAGTAATATCAATACAATGACTAAACTACCCCTGGCCTATTTAATCAGCTACAGACAACAAATCATGCACTAATATATATATATATATATATATATATATATATATAGTTTCATGAGAGAAATGCTTTTAATGCGAGAAGTATGAGAAGAGATTATAACCAATCACATTATTTCTTTTTACTTTTTAATTATTTAAACACAAGGGTATATTAGTAAAATATGAATTGTTTATTTTTGGTAACTACCACTAATCAGTTACAAATTACATGCTGGTTAAATATAAATATATATTAATATATACAAATTGACACAACATCTTCACATAGATCAAGATCTAAATATATTGTTTAAAATAAAATATGAATTTCAATTTCAAAATATGTGCATGCCATTTAAATAGAAGAAAACAACGCAAAGTTTAAATATTCATATATTCAGTTTGGTTTCTTTTTTAATAATCTTATGATTAAACTACTAACTAATAAATATAAATATGTATTTCATGGTGTACTCGATTATAAGATTGGTGAAGTACAATATAATAACATACAACCAACATAAAAACATTCACCTACATTTAACATAAAACAACTTATACATAAAATCATTCGTATAAAATCATTAAATAACATATCACTACACAACCAACATGTACCTACACAAGTTTTGAACAGCCTATACAATTTCTATGTATTTAGAAAACCATATTAACATATGTATATATATGTATTAAATTGTATTAAAAAAAGCAAGTTTTATGAAACTGAGGTGGCTATTCGTATAAAATAAAGAATAGGTACTAAAGTTGCTTAGTTGGTCAAACCACATGTACTAAAATGACACTTGACTCTAACTTCTTTGAGCTTGGACCATGAGTAGGCCATGTCAACTTCAACCCCTTTAGTGTTCATTTCGCTATTCCACCATGTGAGGCCAGTTTCATCGAACACGCTTGAAGTGAAGGTGGTTTTTTTTGGATTCAGGGCATTCACGGTTGGGGTATTCAATGTCGGATACTGGAGTTTCGGATATCTGAATCCATATCAGAAATTTCGGATATCCGTTCGGATTGTGAAACGGATATCCGAACTTTGAAACCTTAAACAACATTGAACCCAATTTAGCCCCAATCAAGTAGAGAAATAAATAAAAGGGGTCCAAGAGGGAGATAAATCTGAGAGGAGAGTTGACAGCCATCACAAATTCACTATCCGACAACTATTGAAAGACCGGTTTCCGGATCATATGATGTCATCGTATACATTTAAGTGCAATGCGATACAGACCGAATACGTTGTGTTACTATACTAAGCTATAACGCGGAAACAATTAGCAAAGGAATCAAACACATATCAAATCCAAGTAATAATCACTCTTGAATATAACAATATCAAAGAGTTCAAGTGATTCCATATATTAAAAACGATTCCAAGAAGCCTGAGTAGTCCTTTCCAGACGTCCTGCCTCAAACTCTGTCTTAATACGATCTTGTTCTTCACTTACCGCTCTCCAATTGGTTTCTCAAGCACGTCCAGGGTGTATATTCTTCTCGAAACATAAATTAACTACCTTCTGGATACGATTTGCTTGAGTTTTAAATTTGACGTCTAAAACATGTATCCTCCTCGAATGTAAAATTTCAATGTCTTTCTGTGAGCAATTCACCAGCCACATCGAATCATAAACCCGTATTTCTTCATATTTCTTATCTCCTCGATCAAGATAGATAATAGCTTCACCTGTTAACGACAAGTATGACCAACAAAGGAAGTAAGGATGAAAATCATATTCCATCGGGTATAAAGGTATGACTCGTAAAGAATCTGGTCGAGTGTATCGCAATATGCGAATCAATTTTTTTCAGGATCCCTTCTCGATTTTGACATTGAAACTCGAGGAACCAGAGGTACCCAATTTATAAATCCTCTCTTAGCTTCATTCACTATGAACTCCCAAATTTCTTTAACATGACCTTTTTCGGTTTATATAGTAGATTGTAATATGTGCAAATTTCGTATACATCAAACCATGGTAACGATTTTAGCTTCATCAAACTATTGAAGTACTCAACCCCAAATAATCTTCATACAACAATCTTCCGGATTTTACTCAAGTATGCTATACTTATACATTTTCCCATTGCCACGTCGTCCTGTGTTTTCTTGTAATATCTCACGGGATTTCAGGGTTCGCTCTTTGAGCACATTTTTAAATACTCACCGAAATGAATACCCAGATGATAAACCGCATAAAGACTCGATGGTTCCAGAAACCTAAAGCATCCCATCAATACAGGATTTTAGGTTATAAAAACATACACCATTAAAGTTTAGATTATATACTAGATGCTTAAAACACTTTTATTAATTCTTTGTTTTTGGTGATCTACCGAAACATAAGGCTTAAGTATGACAGGCTATTACAATTCTGCCTTCATTTCCAAGACTTTATGCTAGAATTCTAACCCATCTTTCAATACGGAGTTAGGTTAATATCACTTATTCTCTTACTTGTTTGTTTAAAAGCCTACCAATGAACCGAACATTAAGAAATAGACTTTTATACCTAATTTTATCGGTACTTGGAATAAAATGATAAATGTACTATCCTCTTCCTTTTATGCTTCAAAACTCGTTTTGAGGAGCATCTTTTATTGTTTTTGTATTTTTATCCTTTTTCAATGTTTTTGAATTTTAAGAATTTTAAATGTTTTTATATTTTCCCCTAAAATCAAAGACTATTGACAAAATTTTGATAGAATATTCACAAAGAAACGTGACCTTGATGATAGGTTATATAAGGTCGGAATCCATAACCTCGGGATCACTCACTTTCCCAGCTCCCAAATTCTTAATACCATTAAGCCCCAACAAATACAAAAATCTGTTTTTATCGAAAGCTTTAGTAAAAAGATCGGCTTTTTACTCGTTGGTGTTAATTTTGGCTATGGTTATCAACCTCATTTCGTAGAAATCACGAATGAAGTGATACCGTATATCTATATGTTTAGTTGTAGAGTGATTTACCGGGGTTTTTTATGGAGATAGCAGCAGTGTTATGTATGTATATGGGAGTAGTAAGAAATTTCAAACCGTAATCGCGCATCTGCTGTAGAATCCATAAAACCTGAGAACAACTAGAAGCAGCCACATACTCAGCTTCACAAGTAGAGAGCGACACAGTTGTCTACTTCTTACAATGCCATGTCACCAACTTGCTACCAAAAAATTTACAACCGGCGGTGGTAGACACAGCCTTTAGCTTGTAGCTTCCATAATCTGAATCAGAATAGGCTATTAGCTAAAAAAACATCATCTCTTGGATACCAAAGACCAACCCCTGTACATCACTTTAGATACCGAAATACCCGCTTCACCAACGACGAGTGAGAGACTTTTGGATTGGATTAATATCGAGCGCACAAACAAGTAGGATACATGATGTTTGGCCTGGATGCGGTGAGATACATGAAAGAGCCGATCATGGAACGGTAAAGCATCTCATCAACCTTCACCCCGGTGGGATCAGGACTGATTCCATAATTAAGAGGAATAGGAGTGATGATCGGTGTTGATTCAGCCATATTGAACATCTCTAGGATATCATGACATACTTTGTCTGATGTATAAAGATACCATCAGAAAGTTGTTCGACTTGCAATCCCAAGAACAAATTCAATTCTCCCATTGCGCTCATCTCGAACTTTGATTTCATCACCTCCTCGAATTCCTTTCACAGAAAATCGTTTGTCGACCCAAATATGATATCGTCAACGTAGATCTGTACTATCAGCAAATGTCCATCTACTTCCTTCGTGAAGAGTGTACAATCGACGGTGCCACAAACAAAGCTATTATCCAACATGTGTTGGGTTAATGTTTCATACCAAGATCTCAGGGCTTGATATAATCCGTAAAAATCTTTGTCGAGCAAGTAAACCATGTCTTTATGGATCTGATCGATAAACCCCGGTGGTTGTCCCACATAGACTTTTTCCCACAATTTTCCGTTAAGGAAAGCAGACTTCACATCTAGCTGATAAACTTTGAATCCTTTCCAAGAACCACCAGTCGAGCTTTGTTTCTTACAATGATAACATTTTCATCCTGCTTTATACACCTTTTATCGTCAGGCAGGTCAACAAGTTTCCACACACCCAGTATTTCAAACTGTAATAACTCTTCCTGCATAGGTTTTCGGTTCGATTTGCGAGATAAAACATTTAAACGCGAATCAATTTTGGAGAGGAGTAACTTGTGTATAGTAACAATGAAGGCTCTGGTCGATTTGACTTTGAGTTTGTACCCCTGTGTTAATGTCACAAATGATGTTTTCCTCCGGGTGATATGACAAAGTTCGAGGAGCAACATCATCAGGTACCACCACATCAGTTGGAAGATTATTGATATTTTATTCTCCAACCACTTCATAAGATTTAGACGTTGGCTGAACCAAAGATTCAATCACATCATTGTGATTCTCACAATCATCATCAAAGGACGGTGTAACTGGTGTATCTTTTGAAGATTCATCAACAAGAGTGGAACTTCTTGCGATGTGGTTTCTTCACTAATTCCTTCTCCCAAATATTTCTGAAATAATAGTGTGGCAACTTCATCACAGATTTCCTCTTCAGGAATTGAGAAACAACTCCACGGGCTGTCATAATCAAACATCCATGAATCACCCATCCGTGAGTTGGAGTAGCATAACGTTGACAGTCAACATGTTACACTTTCACAATCCGGTTAACGCTAGGTAAAAATACTCGTCGTAATGGTCTAGCATAACCAACAAAGAATCCATCCACAGAATTAGCATCAAATTTACCATCTAGATCAAGAACACTACATTGTGATCCAAACGGTTCAAGGCACTACAAGTTCGGTTTTTACCAATTAAGCAGCTAGAAACAAGTTTTGCCTTACTTCTTTACCGTTAGAACGCGGTTGAGTGTATAAAAAGCCAAAGCAAACGCTTCTGACCAAAAACTAAACGTTAGTTTTGAGTCAGCCAACATAGTCCTTGCCGTCTCAATCAATGTCCTATTCTTTCTTTCAGCGACCTCATTCTGTTGTGGAGTATAAGGTGCACTGAATTCATGAAGAATTCCACACTCATCACATTATTGAAGCATCCGGTTGTTCCTGAATTCGGTACCATTTTCGCTTCCGATCCTCCTGATTGGCAGATTCTATTCATACTCTAATTTCTAATAATACTCAAACAATTAATAAATAAGTTTTATTTACAACTCTAATTGTTATATCTTCTAACAATAAATTAACTTTTTTTTTTGGAAAGACAATAAATTAACTACAATATATTAATTTATTTTCTATTGTTTTTGTTCTCTTATCTAGAAACTCTTTATTCAATTCATCCACTATACTTCTTGATTATTCATATTAACCTCGTGTATTTAACGTCTCAAGCTTCTTGAATAGGATCATCAAGTTGTCGAATGTCTCTTATTTCGACTCAAGAAACATCACCCACGAGAATCGTGAGTAATCATCAATATACACCAAGCAATAGAGCTCGCCGGTGGTACTTTTGACATTCACGGGGTCCAAATAAATCCATGTGAAGCCTCTCGAAAGGTAAGCTGATTGAGTTGAGAGACTTCATCGGGTGAGACTTCTTCTTTTGTTTTCCCTTCTTACAACCCAAACAATTGGTACTCAAGTGAAACCCTTTGGCGTTCACTCCTTCAACAAGTTGGTTGTGAACTAGAAAGTTGTAAGTCCCGATTCTGGATCACTACAATTATGATATCAATATACAAGTATAGATGCGGAATTCCTATACTCGGTGATTCAAGAACACGATATAACAATAAAGAGTAACACGGAATTGCTTCAAAACACACGTATATTATTGAATACGTCGGGTGCTTAGGCACTTACAATACTTGATAAAATAACTAGGAATGAACAACCAAACCCTATACAGCATAACATCTATATATAGGGATACAACCAACTTGGACGGCCCAAACACCCAAAAGCACACCGAGAAAACATAAGTGTTCTCGGCTCACATACAATCCCAAAACCCCAAGCCCAAATCAAGTTAAACTATAAACAAACTAAGCTCAAACCACAAAACTAGGCCCAACAATCTCCCCCTTGGTTTGCAGCTTGGTCTTTTAATCATGTTCCATGTAATCAATATCAGCATCTTTCAAAGCACCCGCCCAAAACTTGCACCGGATAATAGTAGCTACCATACTTGTGAATTCTTTAGCAGCTGTTTCAAAAATTGGATCAGCAACTATCTGAAAAGTACTAAACGTCTTGATGTCTCTTTCTCCCAGCTTTAATAAGTCTCTTGGATCAACAAATCGGTACTGACCCTTTCCCTTTTCTAGCTTGATAACGACAGTGGCAGTAACACTATCATATATCCAGAATCTCATGTTATCCAACATGCCATCTGGAATCTTTTCAGAAACAGGAATGTGAGTAGCCTTGTCTGTGGCAGGCCACATGAAGTTGACCATTGTCTTCCCTGTCTTTGGATCTTGAACTCCTTTCGCCTTCTTCAAAAAAGACTCAGCTGTCTTCATATCAGGGAAACCTCTGTCGACTTGTCTTCTTAGAAAATTCTAAAAATCCAAACCACGCTTATCATTTGTTGGATTGGTGAATGGAGCATTAATCAGGTCGCTAAGATCTACTTTGGTCCAGGAACCAAAGTTTTTCATTTTCTGGTAGTATTCAGTTTCTCCTGACTTCCTCTTAACCCACCACATATTCTTATCCGCATCAAAACCCCACGACAGAACTCCCGATCGATCACCATATTTATCATTAAAGCCCTTTTGAAATTCAATAACAAACCTGTCTAGATGATCACACGATTCAACATTCTGATTTGAGTTTTTCATTACTAGCAGCTTTTTCTTTCCCTTTTCAAGCAGATTCTTCTTAATTCTGTCAGATTTCTCTTTGGAGATGGGGGGAACATCCATATACTGCTGCAGTGATACCGAGTCATCAATGTTTTCAACAGGACGAGCAGTAGAACTACCACCTTGACTCACATTTGGCGCTTTAGAAACTACGTCATCACTGCTCTTAAACTCATCTCCAAATTTTTGAAACAACTTTTGTTGGAGGTCGAGATACAGGGCCGTTAGTTCACCCATGTTTGATTGTAGTTCTTTAATCTTGGAATCTTTGTCAGAATTTCCTGCTTCCAACTCTTGAATACGAACATCTTTCACCACCGAATCTTGTTCAAGATCAAAAACCCGACGTTGTAATGCATGAATATCGACAGGAGCATCCTCAAGAACCACACCTTTACCTTTATTCTGAAGATAGGCTTCTGTAGGTTCCCAGCCGGATCTACACAGGAGTATCTCGTAATAAGTAGGTGCGGAATCCCTACGTAACACGAAACGAGCGTAAGATGTATAATACGTTAAACCGAAACACAAACACACGTTACAATACAAATAAGACACGTTGTATTGCAACTCTTCAACACGTGATATTCAATCAGAAAAACACGTTCCCGAATCCATATTAAAACAAGCCGTAATTTGAGGTTAAATACACCTCGACAACTTCGCCTAACATGTTAGGCGAAGTTGTACTAACTTCGCTTGTCCACAAGTTCTCCTACATCCCAGGCGAACTTGTGTGACACAATATCTAAAACCAAATCAAACAATCTAACTCGATTACAGACACATACAAAACACTAGATACTGAACTACTGACATCATGCACCAACAGCTTCCTGCATAGCTAGAATCTGGGCTAACTTGTCGGACGTACTGGAGCTTGACTGACACTGAGTGTCTGGGCCAGATGAACCGGAGGGAAGATCACAAGAGTTGAATTGTTGAATATATGTCTCAAAGTCAAAATCATCACCAAAATCACTAGTCAATAAATCATGGAATGATGGCTCATCAGTAGGTATATCTTGTTCCGCTTGAAATTCTGGGGCAGGTGTCTCAGGTTGAGTAGTATGTTGAACTGGGTTGTTTGTTTCATTCGTAGTTGGTGTAGCGGTTGTTTCAGATTCACAAATCAGCACGCCAGGCCTCGGGTCATTTTTTCTTCGTTTACGTGGACCGAGGTCTGCGGCTGGATCTTCAGCTATGTCTTCTTCATTAATTTCAGCAGCAGTCTGAGGAGGCTTCAGAGCGGTTGACTGTAACAAAGCTTTCGCAGCTTCCAAAGCACTTAAGGTCTCATTGCTTGGAGAGGTATCTGACTGACGGTGTTCAGCCTCATCTTCTTCATCATCAGAAATCTTGAAAGTTGCAACACGCGGTTGAGCCGGTGCTGCGTGTTCGTTAGCAACCTGAGCCAAGACGGGCTCATCTTCGGTCTCAGCAAATCGTCCGAATTTCACCAGAGCATGAAGGCCCCGATAAACAATCTTGCCCCCCTTCCTGGTTTGCTTCATCAACCCAAAGGCAGTGGTCCCAATGACTTCATATCCAAGGTCTCAACAAACTTAACCAGTGCGGTGTAATAAGAATCAAAGATCATCTGTAGGAACCTTGGATACATTAAGAACATCTCCTTCTTCTTGTTGGGTTTTATACAAGTTTATCAAAGTCAAGTTAACCATATTTAACTAGAAAACACAACGGAAGCTTAGATTTTAAATCTTGTTATGAACATACCAATATGTTAAAACTAAAAACCCAATGAACAAGGATCAATATTACAAGAACAATATACTTATGAAATGTAAAAGTACCTCCTTATACCTTATAAGAAGATGTAGGTTGTTGAAGGGGATGGTGGTTCAATGGCAAGCCTCCAAAGTAGAAGACCTCAAGATAGTAATACCCCAAGCTATTTGTGACAACCCCAACTTGATTGCTAGGATTAGAACACTTAAACAAGCTCAACAAAAACCCCAAAAATTCTGCCCACTTTGGCCGTGGGTTTTGAGAGAAAGAGAGAGAGAATGTGAACTTGATTATACACTTGAAAATTCAAAAATGAAAGATAGGTTTGCATGTCTTGGATGTGGAGATTCATAAAGAGCTTCACATGGACCAAAAGGATTTGATTGGGCCAAAACCTTCCACCCACATGGGGTGGACGGCTCCCTTTTCTTTCCTTTTTTTTTTTTTTTTTTTTTTGTTTCTTATTTTGTTTTAACCATTTAAAACCATCTCCATTTATTTTATAAAACTAATTTTATAAAACATACATGCTATCTTAATTATTTAACCAATTAAATAATTAATTTATATAAATAAATTATCCAGATAATTTATTTAAATTATCAAGTGTGTTTGTTTAGAAAACCAATTCTCTAAACACTTAGTGTTCGGTATTCGTTTAAATGATCAAATCATAAAAGAATACATTTGGTGTTGTCTAGCTTGTTATTGGGTATGACCCGACTTGGATCAAACACAGTTAGCCACATTAGTATAAGTATGTGTCTCGGGCATACGTAATTCCAACAATCTCCCACTTGCACGAGATACATAGAAAATTAATGTAAGTGGTGAATACCGCCTAACAACAGTTCACCACCCCCAATGTGTTTGACGAAGTGCCATTCAATAACATCATCCCTTCAAGTCCCTTACTTGATATGATTTAGGTGAATCTATCATTATATCCCTTTGTTGCTAGATGTCATGTTGGATCTAAGAGACATAGGTGATCATTCTCTTTACAATTCAACTTTATCAGGCCTTAGACATCTAAACTCTCAACACATAAGAGGAACAAATTCCGTCTTGACTGTATACGCCTCTCACTATCACTTTATACTCCACCCGAGCTCATCCTTATGCACCATCTTTTACGAATAGCGAAGGGGAGAGTCAAAGTGTAATACTCGGTGAAAATCAAGACCCAATATACATCTCAGGTCTAAGGATAATATGAAATTCTCCTTTACTCAAGATTACTAATGATCAAGTCAATCGACTCCATGTAGTAATATTGAGAGCGGGTCAGTCCAATATTTGTATCCCACAAATATCTATGAACTTTGGCAGCAAACCTATGCTCCATATTCATTCCTTATGAATAACCACCAATCCTAGTTCATAATAGTCTTGCTTCATATTTGTTCCCACAAATGTGATCGACTACGGACTTTTAGAATAAGATAACTTATTCATGGATTAAACATGCAAAATTAGAATTTAACTCAAGATTCCATAATCATATAAAAGAGTTAAATTACAAAAGTCTTTTAAACTTTAATACAAAATAGATCAAATCCAATTACTAGAATATCGAAGTCCTAAGCCACTCGCATGACGCTCATGTTTCGGTCTTTCTAGGAGCTTCGTGAATGGGTCCGCAAGATTTTGATCAGTTCCAACTTTGCGAATACATATCTTTCCCTTTTCAACTTCATCCCTTATGTAGTTGAATCTCCGCTCTATGTGCCTCGTCTTTTGGTGCGAACGAGGTTCCTTGATTTGAGCAATCGCACCCTCGTTGTCACAAAAGATTTCTAGGGGGTCTTGAATGGAAGAGACCACCCCTAGATCAGTAATGAATTTCTTCAACCATGCAGCTTCCTGAGCTGCTAATGAAGCGGCGATGTATTCTGATTCTGTAGTGGACAATGCTACCACTTCCTGTTTTGAGCTCTTCCAAGAGACAGCTCCTCCATTAAGAGTGAACACATACCCAGATTTTGATCGAGAATCATCTCGATCAGTTTGGAAGCTCGCATCCGTGTAACCTTTTATAGCGAGTTCCTCCTCACCAGATCCATATATCAGAAACATATCCTTAGTTCTCCTAAGGTATTTCAATATGCTCTTAACAGCCATCCAATGACTGTTTCCTGGATTCTGTTGGTATCTGCTTGTCATGCTCAAAGCGCATGACACATCCGGTCTAGTACATATCATCGCATACATGATGGATCCTATAGCAGAAGCATATGGGATTTGTTTCATCATCTCTTGCTCACCTTTTGAGCTTGGACATTGATCTGAACTCAATACGGTCCCTCTTTGAATAGGTACAAAACCTTTCTTGGAGTTTTCCATCTTGAACCTTTTCAAGATTTTATCAATGTATGTACTTTGGTTCAAACCTATCAAGCGCCTTGACCTATCCCTATAGATCTTTATTCCCAAAATATAGGCAGCTTCACCAAGATCCTTGATGGAAAATCTACTTCCAAGCCAAGCCTTAACGCTTTCCATGGTTGGAATGTCATTTCCAAATAGTAGAATGTCATCGACATACAATACTAAGAAGGTAATTATACTCCCACTAGCCTTTTTATACACACAAGCCTCATCAGCGTTCTTGATGAAACCAAAATTTTTGATTTCTTCATCAAAACGATGATTCCAAGTTCTAGATGCTTGTTTCAATCCATAGATTGATTTCTTTAACTTGCATACTTTATTAGGATGTTTTGGATCGACAAAACCTTCAGGCTGAACCATATAGACATCTTCCTCAAGATATCCATTTAGGAAAGCGGTCTTGACATCCATTTGCCAAATTTCATAATCATAATGTGCAGCTATGGCAAATAATATCCTAATAGACTTTAGCATTGCTACAGGCGAAAAAGTTTCATCATAATCAACCCCTTGAGTTTGAGTGAAACCTTTAGCTACAAGTCTTGCTTTATAAGTATCCAAGTTTCCATGCATATCAGTTTTTCTTTTGAAAACCCACTTACTTCCAACAGTTTTGGTGTTAAGTGGTGGTTCAACCAATTCCCAAACTTGGTTGTCATACATGGATTGCATCTCAACGTTCATGGCTTCAAGCCATTTGTCACAATCATTCTTGGACATTGCACCACGGTATGTGGTTGGTTCATCCGAATCTACCACGTAGCAACCTTCTACAAAAAATCCATATCTTTCGGGTGGATTGCTAACTCTACCAGATCTGCGAACGTTTTGTGTGTTTTGATCAACCACTTGATCACTTTCAACAACCTCTTGTTGAGTGCTAGTATCAACCAATTGTGTATCATCTTGTGATTCTTGATCCTCATCAAATTTCACTGTTCTACTATTAGTTCCTTCCTTAAGGAACTTAGTTTCCAAGAACTTACCCTTTCGAGCAATAATAACATTTTGCTCACTAGGATCGTAAAAGTAATATCCTATATCATCTTTAGGGTAACCAATAAAGATACACTTAGTGGATCGGACTTCTAATTTGTTTGGGGTGTATTGCTTTACATAAGTTTCACAACCCCAAACTTTTAAGAATGATAGCGATGGAGCCTTTCCATGCCATATTTCGAAAGGTGTCTTCTCCACTTTCTTGGTTGGAGCCATATTCAATATGCGAACAGCGGAAAGTAAAGCATAGCCCCAAAATGATAGAGGTAAAGTGCTTCTAGCCATCATTGATCGAACCATATCTAATAGGGTACGATTTCTCCTTTCAGACACACCATTATGTTGTGGTGTTCCAGGTGGAGTAAGTTGTGAAATAATTCCACAACTCTTAAGTTGATCTTGAAAAATACCACTTAGGTATTCACCTCCTCTATCACTACGAAGTACTTTGATTGTGGTTTTGAGTTGTCTTTCTACTTCAGCTTTGAAGTCTTTGAACATTTCAAAAGCTTCATCTTTGTGTTTCATTAAGTACACATAACCATATCGACTATAATCGTCAATAAAGGTAATGAAGTATCTTTCACCATTCCTAGTCATTGGTCTAAAAGGACCACATACATCCGAATGTATGATACCCAATAATTCTTTTGACCTTTCAAAAGTCTTATTAAAGGGTTGCTTTGTCATTTTGCCTTGTAAACAAGATTCACATACATCAAATGAATCAAACTCATTGGTTTCTAGAATACCACTCTTGCGAAGAGTTTGCATGCGATTCTTGCTTATATGTCCAAGGCGACAATGCCAAAGATAGGAATCACCCAAGTCCTTCTTGAGTTTCTTGGTGTTGACATTATACATTGAACTACTATGTGACATACCACTTTGATCTATTTCATATATACCATTCATGGGTATAGCTTTAAAATAAAATATGCCATTCATCAAAACATGAATATCATAATCAATAAACTTAAGATCAAAGCCACATTGTTTTAAAAGGGACACGGAAATAATGTTTCTCCTTAACTTAGGAGCATACAAAACATTTTTCAAAATTACTTCCAAACCACTTGGAAGCTTTAACATGTAGTCTCCTTGAGCTTGGACTTCAACTCTTGCTCCATTGCCCATAAAGAGACTAATGTCCCCTTTGTTGAGTTGCTTACTTCTTTTGAACCCCTGCAACAAATTGCAAATGTGAGTTCCACATCCGGTATCAAGTACCCATGTATTTGAAGAAATAACATTTAGTTCAACATATATAGTAAAGATAATACCTGAGGTTTGCTCCGCATCCCTCTTATCTTTTAACGCTTTGAGATAGGTCGGACAATTTCTTTTCCAATGACCTATCTCTCCACACTCAAAGCATGGATCTTGCGTCGCAACCTTTTGCTTCTTTTCCTTCGGTTTGTAGGGCGTGATGGCTTTCCTCTTTCCCTTTCCTTGGACGTGGCCCTTGCCCTTAGCAACACTTGCTTTGGGGTTGGAGTTATGTCCCCTTTTGCCTTCATTGATTGTTAGAACGGGTAAAACCCTTTTACCCATTCCCGCTTCGGCCGTTCTTAGCATTGCGTGAAGCTCACCAATGCTTTTGTCCCACCCGTTCATGTTATAGTTCATGACAAAGGTTTCAAACCTTTTGGTCAAAGAGTTGAGGATCAAATCCGTAGCCAACTCATTAGAGACGGGACAATTCAACCTACGAAGCTTTTCAATGTAGCTTTTCATCTTTAGGACATAAGATGAGACGCTTTGGGTTTCCTCCATACGACATGCATGAAACGCTCGAACCGTTTCGAAACGTTCCGCTCTAGCTTGTTGAAGGAACATTTCCTTCAATTGAGTTATCATGTCGTATGCCCCATGATGCTCGAAATCCTTTTGGATTTCGGGAATCATAGTTCCCAACATGAGGCAAGAGGCTTGCACCGAATCTTTGGTGTACTTAACCCAATCGTAATAAGCCTCCTCATCTTCCACGTTAGGCTCGTCGGGAATGGGATCGTCTAAGACATATGATATCTCTTCTTGCTTGAGAACTATTCTCAAGTTGCGATACCAATCCATAAAGTTATTATGGTTTAGACGATCCTTTTCAAGGATGGTTCTTAAGGATAGGTTACGGGTGTTATGGGTAGAGGTGTTTGCATTGTTAGCGGCCATCTACAAAATTTAACAAAGTTCTATTTTAGTATTATAAACAATTTAATTATTAATACCCTTTTATTCCAAATTTTTAAAATAATAATTAAATTCTAGAATCCAACGATAAATCAAATTTCGGTTAGGTGACCTTTATCCCGTTATTTGATTTAACAAGGTAGTCATCCTTGACAATTGCAACCCTTTGCAACTTCTAGAGGTATGGGACCATTCGAAATCCTTATTTCGTGTTGGCATGTTTATCCCATCAACACCATTGGACCCCATGCTTAGGTGACCTTTATCACATGGTTTCCAATTCAAGTCGTCCTACTTGTATAAACATGTAAGATTAACATACAAGTGGTTAGGTGACCTTTATCCCACAAATATGTTAATATTACCCTAAGTATATTAGTTTGCTCAAAATGGTTAGGTGACCTTTATCCCATTTAAAGTTCCCTAATACGTTAAGTGTCTTACAAAAGGATGGTGTTAGACTTGCTTCCATGGTAATTATGAAAAAGGGATTTTTAAGTTTTCCAATATTCTAGTTTGAAAAACATTATGCCATATCCTAACATGCATTTAGTAATATGGCGATTTTGAAAACCAATTTTCAAGGTTCTAGTTATAATAAAACCAATTTTATTATATGTGAGTAATCGCTTAGTTTTAATAAACCCATTTTATTAACTAATTAACGCGATATTACCAAATATATATTAGAACCCGTTTTATGCTAGTTGTCGTTCCTATGTGACGGTTTGGATATCCTAATATCTATCAACCACACATTACATAAAGTAAAACAAACAACCAAGCATACATGCAAAATATAGTCATAACCGAGAACCGCTAAGTTTGACCATACTTGTTAGCCGAAACAAGTATAGGTCATAAGTCTCACCTAAGGGACAAAACATGACACAAGGATGGAATGTTGACTCCCACTTGACCTTGCATCCAAATGCTTCAAGTATCCTTTCCAAGTTATTGTGTTCTTGTTGGGCTTGTAAATGGGCTCCAAACTTCCAAAAGTCTTCTTGGGCCCAAGAGTGAAATTTATGGGCCTAATGGGCTTGAATCCCATGATGGGCCGGTGAGGCCCAACAAGCCCAAAATTTCGGTCCAAGGCCCAAATCCACCAATTCTTGCATCTTCAATTTTTACAAAATGTATCCTAATACATATTTTTCTAAAAAAGGAAAATGCAACTAATCTATTTATTACAAACCAATTTATGAATAAATAAATTACACAAGCCTAAGATTATGAATTATTACAACCATATTGAATAATAAACATAATCAACATACAAAAAAAAACAACAATCAACACATCCAAGGTCTCGGTTTCGGTTATGACACAATCAAACATACCAAATGTTCTAAGCATGCAACCTAAGCAACCAATGCCCAAAATCACCAAAAGGAATCGGCCCCCCCCCCCCCAAGAGGCTACGGCCCATCCCCCCCCAAGAATTTTGCAATTTTGATATTTCAACATCCAAATGTTAAATGGTTTCCTAAGATCTTTGCATGCATGTCAAGATCTTACAAAACCATGAGGGGTAAAAACCACCGAAATTTCGGACCCCTTTTTCACCCATGAAAAAACCGAAATCTATGAACACAAAAGAAGCATAAGTCCTTGTAACCGGCTT